>NC_065511.1:25501017-25583061 GCF_006386435.1 Epinephelus moara | reverse complement strand
AGTGAGGTTTCATATAAAATGTTTTTCAAATCACAATAAACCCCTTTCATGTATGTCAAGTTTCACAAATAAATATTTGACAGGTAGATTTAAATGCATTATAGACACTGCAATTGACAAAACTACCACAGTGCATTCAAGACATGCCTGTTCAGAACGGAAGATTGCTTGGCCTCCAGTTTTGCTGCCTGTAGTTTCTTTAAGAACATTGAGTCATTTGGGTGAAGAGGCTCACATGGCCTTCAGGAAGCCACCAACAAAAGCAGTCATTATCGCTTATGCTTGAAATGTTTACGTTTTCTACAGTGTAACATCTCCAATATCTCCAGTCTTTCCCTTCATCTGTTTTTGAATATTCTGTAGCCGGAGAGCAAGCGAGCGAGCTGTAGACAGCATGCATAGGTGCTTCAGTGGTCTGACAGTAAAAAGCAGTCCTGTCTCTATACAGTACACAGTGTATACATAACGCACCAGATCTCAAGAGCTCGCACTTGACACTGCACTTCTTAAAGTTTTCAGCAATACATCCACAAAGTGTGAAGTCTATTGGATGAACAGTTGTTGAAAAAGACGAAGGACAGACACATACATACAGACAGACTCCTTCTATTTAAGTGAGATGGCCATCAGAGAGAAAATTATTTAATTCTCCCACAACAAAAAAAATATATTCAGCCTTTAATCTGACACAATCTAGAGAGACACATCGTCGATAACAAAGGAGATCGTATTTACTTTTTGGGTTGGGAATTGAATATTGCTGAACACATGACTAAGGTAAAATTCTCATTAGACTGAATCAGAATGTTTTTAAAACAATCACATCTTTGACTCATGGCGAGTGCAATAAACTTGTAGGAAGTCTGAGATTTGGCAGCATCTTTAAAAGTTGATTCCCCTTTCAAAACACTGTAAGCGATCAAAATGGGAAATCCTCCGAGGATATATCCAGCGCTTCGCTTCACCTCAACAGTCCACAGGAAGAGACAAGAGACTCAGTAAAGTGTGCTTTCCAATAACTTTTTCTTTTGAGTCAGGTAAAACCAAATCCATTTAGCTTGTAGATAACAGTCAATCTTATATGAATGACTCTCCTAAGTGAACCAGGGATATATAATTTTAGGATATCGCTTTTTGCAAATAACTTTCAATTCCTTTCCGGCTTAAATCTAGTTTTTCAGGAAATTCTCTTTGTGGTATATTGCATCTGGCTGAGTGGCCTTTATTGTGCTGGCTCTCAGGTGGGCTGTTATATGGGAAGGCCGGACCCTGGGGTCCTTTGTCGCCTCTGGCTTATATTGAGACAGACACCGAAGTGACGATCTCCCCCAATAGCCTGACTCCCTCACTCAGCGAATCCTCTAAGTGAGTTACCTGTCTAGGAGGGTGGCTTAGATAGAATGAAACACTCACTTGTCACTTTTATTAACCCTCTTATACCCCCTTTTCCCTCCAACAAACCCCCCACCAAACCCCACAACCTGCTACTATCACTCTAACCCTCTCTTTCCGCCCAACAAAATCCCCATCTTTCTTTTCTTTTCTCTCCCACATTAACCCGCAATTCTCCCTATCACACCCCCTGAAGCCAAAATCATCTCCGTTTTGCATAATGCTCCATTTAAACTGATAGCGGTGACATGAGCGGGAGGGCACTCGGAGCGAGATGGAGAGAATGGGGAAGTGATGAAGCTTTGTCCTCTCTTTCTAACCCACTCTTGCTCTCTGCCTCTCTCCCTTTGCGACTGGCTGTGACCCCTGGTGGCAGTTATTATCCACAAGGTCGCAGTTGGTCCCTTGTCCCATGAGCAGGACACAACCTCTGCCTAATGTAGTCCCCCACTAGGCCTGCTCCTGTGAAGCCATATACTCACTGCAGCGCCCCTCCTCTTCAGCACACACATATACACACAGTACACAGTACACCCTGCCCATCCATCTAGGAAGCTTTACTTCGTGTTTCCTCTGCCTTGTGCTCATCGAGTATGGTTGCTGGAGGCAGGGGGGATGTGATGTAAGGCGGGAGGTCTATTATGTCGTCAATGTGATACAGTACTGATTCATGACATAAGACATTATGCACGTGTCACAAGGTAGTGTTTCATTTTTATTGAACACTTAGGGGTTATTTCAACATAGAATAGACATCTAACAAGCTAAACTGTTGAGTAAAACTGTTCTGTTCCATAGCAATGCAGTCAGTCAATTAAAAAAACATTTGGCAGAAAATGAATTAAACTATTTTGATCATAAATCAATTATGTAAGTCTTGATCAAGGAAAAATGACAAACATTTGTTGGTCCCACCTTCTCAGAGGTGAATATTTGCTACTTTTATAAATGTTTTATCACTGTGTATCGAATATTCTTGGATTTTAGACAGTTGCTTACTCAAAACAAGTAAAATAAAGGTGTCAGCTCTGGGAAATCGCTGACGTTGAGGCTAATAAACATTTAAACACTTAACTAAAAATATACAGATTACATAGATAACATATTAGATTAATTAATTACTCCGATCCTTAGACTGTACTTTTCATAGTCCCTGAAAAGACAATACTTTGGCTTTCTGCTTACATTTACTTATGTATAATAATAAATTGAAAGTATTTGTAATACAGTTAGCAACTCATCCTAAGTCCTTTTCACACATGAACTGCAAACCTGAAAAAAAAACCTAGACATTACCCGGAGCAGTTGTATGTGAGAACCAATCAGCTGGATCAGGTTTTAAACAGACTTTATAATTGTCAACACCCTAGTACAAAGTCTGTATAATGTCTCATTGAGCCCATGTGTGAACAGGGCAAGTCATAGTCCATAGAATGCATTGCTAGTGAGTGGGTGTGTGGACGGTGTTTCTATCACGAGACTCGCGCTGGAGCAAAAGAAAACAAACATCCAAGGGTGAAGAAGAAGGGTCGTTCACACAAAGACAGCAATGAAAGTGTCTTACTATAGAGACAAGAAGATTCAGGAACTTCTGCCAGTGAGAAATCATCAGACAAATTAAAGGAAACGCAGGAGACTCTTGTCTATAACCAAATTACGACCCAACTATGTAACTACAGTGTAATCCACGTCGTGTCCTGCCCCCAGGCTACCCACCCCTCACCTAAACCAAACGGAGTATTTCCAACAGGCAAGAATGCTTCTAACATAGACAATCTCCTGCTGTGTGCTACACATGTGAAAGAGTAACTCCGCACAATGTCCACACTGGATTCTCCAGACACTGTGTGAAGTTCATACAAGAAAACAGGCCTACAGAGGAGTTTTTCAACATGAGGAACGCACAACAACTCTGCAAGGCCACAAGATAAGTGGGATGAGGAAAAAAAGAAATGTATGTTTTTGCTCCACAACTTTCTATAGCATTTTTTCTTTTGAAAAACAGGTATCAAACTTTTTAAGTGAACCAGTTGGAAAAGCAGAATCACTCTTTGATCAAACTGCTCATAACATATTGACTCATACAACATGAGATGAGAGGTCACATGTAGTAATCACTTCATATTTCATTGCAAACATTGTTTTGGGAACCAATGTGTAGATTTGACCAGCTCCTTTTAAGTTTTTGAATATAAGTAAGTAGTAGTAAGTAGGTGGTACAGATAGTATCTTTAACACTAAACACAGTTGAAAAGTTAAATATTTCTTCTGTACCACCTGCACTTATGATCACCTGTTCACTGAGATGGTTTGACTGCTGCTGACTGCCTATTTTCACTTGATGGATAGTGTAACCTTAAGTCTAACACATTATGTAAGCTTCTCCGGATGAAAGCATCTGCCAGATGTCATAAATGTGAATATAAACATTAGCAAGATTGTGGCTGTACAAGCATTTCACCAGGCTGCAGCATTTTGTAAATCTACAAAATTCACTGTTCACTTCATCCTCGCTGTCAACATTCATTCATTGATTTATGTATCAGATATTACCACAAAATGAGCAAAAAAACCCAAAAAGAGAGTTCTAAAAGATCTCAGACAGAAAACAATGACAGAAACAAGCTCTGTCGACATCTCTATCTATCTTTCCTCGTGTGACACATTCTTAAATATTCCAATCGAGAAGTGGGCAGAGACGCAACACAACCTCATGAATTCAAATGGGCGATGCCCGGAATGCCAATGGTTTCAGTCTTTCCTGCTGCTACCAATTTATATTTTCCATATGGGTCCTTAAACGGCAAATGGAAGTCAGTCCGTGCCCTTCTATCCCTCCTTGCCTCCCCCCTGGGGACAAAGGCGGTCAAAAGTCAAGGAAATTCTGATTCCTCAGCACAGCACACCAAGGGCACCTAAACACAAACCAAACAGCTCCCACAATGCCTCGCTGTTGGCAAACTTAGGTTCCCTCCCTCAGAGATCTGCTAGTATTCTAAATGGTAATTATCACACACACACACTTGCAGGCACGCATACACACTACCTGGACTGTACAGATGAAATGCAAAAGACAAAGAGGAGAAAGGGAGGAGTTCAGGGAGAGGCAGAGAAGAAAATGAGGTGTAGTGAGAAAAAAATGGAGGAAGTGTAGCAGAAAAAAAGAGAGAATGTAGGGGAAAAAAAGTGGTGGGTATGTAAATGTGGAGTCAAAGAGTTCAGGAGGAGAGAGGAGGTATAATGTGCTGAGCTGACCTGGGGGCCGCGGGGCTGAGTGTCCAGGGGCCAGTGGGGGACGGTGGCCAGATCTCAGTGGTTATCATTATGTTGAGGGGGAGGTGTTCTCCATCCTTCTCTCAATGCCGCCCCCCCTCTCCTATCTCAGACTCCATTTCTCTCCCAGGGCAAAGGTGAGGCGGCCTGGGGAGCGGCGGAAGGTGAAGGGTAACGCGGGGCGAGCTCGGGGTCGGCGGCTGTCGTTAGCGGTGCAGCTTGACCTGCTCACCTATAACTTAAAGTTTTACTCCCCAAGTTTTTTTTTTTGAAATGCTTCTTTTTTTTTGTCACCCACTGTCTCGTTCTCTCACTGCTGCCAGACCAAGCTGGGATAGATGAAATGTCCCCTCCTGAATCTTAATAGGTCAAATGTTTTTGAGGGAACTTGCTGGGTGAAGTTTGACAAAAAGTCTTAGAATCAAAAAGATAGAAATGTTCTCACGAAGAAATATGCTAACTTTGATCAGATTCATTTGGAGGGGCAATATTATGCATGTTTATTTATAAACCTCTACATCTATACATATCTGCAATAAAGAGAAGACACAAATACTGTGCAGTTTTGTCTATGCACAGAATATATGGTGTATCCAAAGGCTTCAGAAGTTCAGTATCACTTCTAAAAGATAAAACTTATCTCATTTTATTACATCTAATCTAGGTTTCCAGTACTAAATGATCCTAGAGATTCTATAATGGTTAAAAAAAAAGAAAAAAGAGGGGGCCAAAAAGCGTGGAGAAAGGAGTTCAAGTGTGAGATGAGAAGGTAGAAGGACCCTTACACCTTAGATCTAGGAGATCAAACACACACACCCACACGCACATGCCTGTCTAAAACACATGGCACTTTCCACAGATTAGAAATCATCTCAGTTTACAAAAGCCTCGCTCTACAAAAGGTGTTTTTTTCCATGGGGACGAGGCCGTTGGTGCAAAGAAGAGCCCCCCATCCTTTCATTGTCAAGCTCTTTCTTTTCTTTTCTTTGCCGCCAACAACACGTCCTCTTTATCAGTGCAATTACAGCACAAACAGACTCATCATTGGCCCAACTGTCCTCTCCTATCGCCTCCATTTCCACAAGCAACCTAATTAGTCCTAAACAGAGAAAAGCCGATGAGCAGAGGAGTGTCGAGAGGCAGGGAGAGAAAAGACCAGCTATCATGTCCATTTGTGTGGGTTTGGAACAGCAATTGTATGTGTTTGTGTGTGTTTGTGTACGAGTGTATTTCTCCCCTCTCTGCTTTTTCCCTTTCTTTTTGTTGTTGTTGTCCTCACTCTTTCTATCTCCTTTTTTTCCAGAGAAAGAAAGCCTTCAAAGGAGCGATTGTGCAGAGCGGCTGAAGTGGTCTGTTGGTAAGCGGACAGCAGAGCAACACAACAAACATGGCTGGCACTAATCAGGGCCCCGGCTAATGTAAACAATGTCATTTTTTGCCCTTAATGAGCCAATTTTCCGCAGATACGAGAGGGCTAACAATTGGGGCAGCGCCTTTGATGTGATTCATCTGAAGGTTTGTTTGTGATCGCTTGGCACTTTTTGTTGGAAGCCCTGCGCCCAGCTGCTTTCATCTACCCCTGAAAAGGGAGAACCACGGCTCACTTGGGTACAGAGGGAGGGGGGAATAAAAATAATAATTTTCTTTTCTTTCCCTTTTTTTTAAAGACAACCACCCTCCCTCTTTTATTATAAACTAGTGCTAATCAGCTGACCGGCCCCCTCCTTCTTGTCTCCCTCCCCTTTAGCCCCACACACACACTTCTGTGAACATGCATACATATACAAGAGCGAAGGAGCATCGTCCACGAGGGATAAAAAAACGAGCATCGTTCGTGCCGGGTGTCTATAGCGATCAAATAGCGAACTCATTAAAAGGCGCCCCGGTGTGCAAGCGGTGGACACTGACAGGGCCTTCATTAACATGGTGCTGACAAAAGGTGAGGCAGACCAAAGAGGCAGCCGGCGGGCCAGGTGTGTGTGCCGCGGCGCCTTTCAAGATGGCACCATAGCCAGAGGCAGGCGGGCTGGCAAGCACACTCCATCAAATGGCATACTGACCAAGAACAAGCTGGTTCTAGAGAGAGAGAAATAAAGAGAGACAGAATCAGATAGATAAATAGTTTTTCAGCATGCGCTAAATCCTCAAAAACTTCCCATCTGCAGTGTGTTCAAGGCGAACTAATCCTGTCATTTTGCTCCCAAATAATGATCAATTTCAGAAAGCAGATCAGAGAGCAAGTCTTTCCATGAAGTTCCTGGACCAGGAAATCATGCCTTGTGCTGATTATCATAATAAAGTGAACTCTTCAAAAGTTCAGTAAAAGGCCACAAGAACACGCAAATAACAAAAACAAAACAGGAAAGAGGAAAGAGAGGGATATTGATGTAATGAAGGTAGTCAAAGGTAGTGACCAAAGGCAATACATCGCCCCATGTCCAGGCCTATTCCAATCAATCACTGGAGCTGAAGTGAAGTCAACTCCAGGCTAGTCAGTCAGCCAGGCCCCCATTACATCTACGTAAACACACACACGCGCGCGCACACGCGCACACACACACACACACACACACACACACACACACACACACACACACACACACACACACACACGCACACGCACACACACCTCTGCCTGCCTCTCTGGCCATGAGTCAGGGGCCCTCTGGGGCCAACCACACACACACATACACACACACTGCACCTGCTGGGCCCTGCAGTTACCAGCTGTCAACCCCACGTGTTCTCTGCCGTCTGTTTAGTGTGTGTGTGTGTGTGTGTGTGTGTGTGTGTGTGCGCCCAAAGAGTAAAGGGTTGCAGCAAAGTTACACGCCTCAGCTGGGCCATGGACAGAGAGGAGGAAAGTGATGAGGGACCTTCAAGGACATTTACCTGTATTCAACAAATGTTCCCCCAAATCCTCTACCAACAGTTGCGTGGACGCACAAGAACTGAATTTCACAAAAAGGTGCTGAATCCACAAATCAAGTCACAGCTGTGGAGATAAATGGTTTTGACTGACAGTTTCTAAGACCATGTAAGACAGTAAAATACTGGAAAAGGACCCAAATATCAGAAATAAATGTTATTAAACTGCCTTCCCCTAAATCATCTCTACACATACTGATAAATTAGTTAATTGCTTAATCAATTAGTCAACCTGTTGAACAGAAAACAAAACTGGTAATCAATTAATTGTTAAAGTAATTGACCAAGTATATCGTAGGGCCCTATGAATTCCATTTTATTTTTTTCTGTTTTAATTTTTCTGAATTTTAGCACATTTTGTCATCAGAAATAATCATGTAGTGGATGAAAAAATTATTCAAAATTTCATGAATATTAATGAATTTGATGTAATACAACATTGTACTATTTTTTAATCAAATAAAGTGCTTAATTACAGTTACAAAACAAAACATTCCTTTATTTTGTAAGATGTAAGAAGTGCTTCACATCTGAGCTTCACATTGTTCTGCTCTAAATTTAACTATTAGTCAGATTTCTCAGTTTTTTGGATGACTGCAGGATCCAAGAATAATGTTCATTGTCAACCCAACATCAAAGAATAAATGTATTTATTTAGTTATTTTATTTAATTTTTTTATTTATAGCCTAAAGGACGCAGGTTACCCGTTTTAACATCCTGCAAATATAAACCAATTAATCTTATTTTCATAAATTTATTTTGCTGTGTTTAACACTTTATTTTGAAAAGCGGACGTAGTCATATGTGTATCCTTGACCACCCGAGAGACACAGGAGGATTTAATCCAGCTTGGCTGACCGAGAAAAATACTTTTTTTCTGCATTTCGACACTGATTGGATTCAATTTCGCAAATACTGCTTTTCTCTGACTTAAAATCATTGTAAAAACTTGAATATCTGTCTGTTTTGAACTGTTGTGATGTGCCCTTTCACCATTTCCAGGCATTTTAAAGACTTAATTGATTACTTTGGGATAAAAACAGTTAGTTGCAGCCGTGCATCATTGTAAGAAAAATCACCCCTGCTGTTAATAACAGCTATACGACAAAAAAAGAGCAAACTAACAAGTGATAGTAACAACCAGTAATAGTGACAGTAGAAATAGCCATTAACCAGTGAAATGAATAGTTTTGGTGGAAAAATACAAGACGCATTACAGTGTTTACCTCTAGGGCATGACCTTAATCCTGAGCTCCCTCCCCACCTCTGTAAGGGACAGAGAGATAGGAAACCAAGCTCAGGCAACAATGAATAACATGTCTGTTTTGGGGGGGTGGAAATCAATAATGTGTTGTGATGTGAAACTGATTCCCCACTGGATTTCGCTGTGCTCTGTGCAAGCCTATTCTCTGTGTGGCCCTGAGGTAAATAGTGTACTTTGTTACAGTGTGTAGCAGTAAGCCTTGGAGACCTGTGCAGCGATTAAGCCGTACTGGAGCACATTAGCCCAGGCCATGTCATGGCAGGCTGAAACAGGCCTGGCATGGAAGGGAAAAGGATGAAGAGAGCGGGTACACCAGAGGGAAAGGAGAGGGGAAAAAAAATCGGGATCAGAGGAGAATAAAACGAAAGAAAAACAGGATTGGAGGGCAGGCATAGAAGAGATATATGAAGGAAGGAATAGAATAGGACAGAGATTAAAAAAAACAAGAAAGAATATATGACAGAGAGAGAAAAGTGTGACAGAGACATGACATTTGTGTGACTGCATCGTCATACAAGACTTCACTCCTACACGGATGCATTTTCACGTCCAGAGAACAAGACGTACTGCAAACCTGAGACACTTCATGGTGTCACTGCTGACAGTAAAGAGAAAGACAGCAGGGATGGCTAGCAGGAGCGATACAAGGGTGGAGCTAGGATAAAGAGCGGAAAACGGAGACAGGACAGGAGTGGAGAGAGTGACAAATTCCCAGCTGATGGCTATTTACAGGCTATTCCCTCGCACCGCAGAAACCAGAGGCCTCAACCCCCTTTCTCATCTTCTCCTCTTTATTTATCCCGCTCCTTCCCTCTGTGGTAAATTTGTCACTTTTGCATAATGGTGCTATACACTGGTGCGGAGTGGCGTGAGGCACTGGTGGAAGTGGGATGGCAAGATGAGCAGCCTAAGGTGTGATGGAGGAAGTAGGTATGGTAATGGACGAGAGGACAGAGAGGAGTTGATGGCAGCAATTCCTTCCTCAATCTGAGAGAATAAAAAAAAAAATCTCTGACCATCTTTCTTAACCCCCAACCCCCATCTCTTGTTCTGTCCCCCTTTGCCCCTGTCACCCCTCCATCCCTCCCTCTTGTACACCACCCCTCCTCTCTTTCACTCTCTCCTTTCTCCCCTCTGCCTCTGCCCACCCCTCCACCCTCCCCTTGTCTCTCCAGGAGGCAGTTGTCAATCAAGTGCGTCTCCCACAATCCCTCTGGAGCTCATTGTGCCCGCGGTCGCTGGCGGAGGCAGGCGTTGTGAGGCGGCAGTGAGCCGCAGATGGAGGGAGCGCTGTCAATCATTGTCACTAATTATTAATTTCTGTCACTCAGGCCCCCGTGGCAGCCACGTAGCGGGGGCCTCTCACTCTCTCTGTCTCTCCCTCCTTTCCTTCTCCATCCTCATCGTCTCCGCTCATTCAGCGAGTCGGCCTGCATCCCTCTGTCCCTCCCATGCTCAGTCCCTCTCTGCCTCCCTTGTCCCTCGTTAAAGTCTCTGCCTCTCCTTCGCCTTTGCCTCTTTCGTTCAGGTCGCCTGTTGTTTCCATTTCTCCGTCCTGACTCTCTCGCTCTGCAGTCCGCTCTCCCTCCCTCCATGCTCGCGCTCGCTCTCTCTCTCTCTCTCTCCGCACTCCCAGGGTGAGTTGATTTGGTATGCCACCCCGGCCACAAAAAGTTCAACCTTTCATTATGTGGTGCACGTGCACTAAGAACTGCCCCCTCTCCCCTCCTCTCCTCTCCTCTCCCATCACCAGGTCAGTCCCCTTGACTCTCTGCTCCTTTTTAATTGTATTCTGCCCTCCACCCCTCTCAGCCTCTCATTTTCCCCATCTGACCCCCCCACCCCCCAACACACCACATCCAACTCCTCCTCTAATTCCTCAAGAATCCCAAAAAGACATTAAAAAGACCTGCTTGTCTTTTTTTTCCTTTCTTTTTTTTGTAAGCTCAGACTCGGCAGGTCTCTGCTGAGGTTCTGATTTGATTCGGTGAACTTGGTGTTTTCAATTTGCACACTGGCACTTTCGCCTGTGATGTCACTGTGATGGCGGCTAATGAGGAAGGCCTGACCCGCATGTAGTTGCAACTGAGAACGGGGCCGGTCCACTCTGCTAAGGGTTCTGATCCGCTCTAACCCTCACCTCATTACCAAAGGTAGTGGGCTGGGAGGCAAAGAGGAGAGAGTGAGGGAAAGAGAGGGAGTTGGTGATTAGGGAGTTAGGACACACTCACACACTCACACACACAGTCATTCACATACATTCATGGAAACACACAGCGTACACACAGGTCCACATCTAAATAATCCCATGCCATGTATGCTCACACAAAAGCATGCACTGTCTCACACACTGCGCAACACACACCTACATTCCATCATTATACACACACTCAGGTGCATTCATACTAAACACACACACACACACTTTGCAGCATAGTGTATTTATACATACATTCATCTTTTAATATGCCCACACAAGCATTTTCAGTCACATGCACGCATGCATAAACACACACATACAGTATCTGTTATCACATACCCACTCATTTACACACATGCAATGGGAAACATGCATGCACACTCTTTTTTTGCAGTCACTAACTTACATAAACACACACACATGTGCATTCACTCGCCCTTACAGTCATCTCAAAATGTACAAACACATGCATGATGTCATATACACACAGTCAGGTGTATTCACTCTCTTTAAAACACACACTCACTACATACATCTTCTCCCCCGTCTCCTCCAGGATTACTATTCGCGACAGACCTGTGCTGCTCTAATGAGGGGCGGAGGAAGAGGCCAGCTGGACACCACTGATCCTTCACCTCCCTCCTCCCTCCCATCACTCCATCTTTACCTCTCTCTATCCATGCACCCACACACAAACACACCCAGTCCCTCTGCCCCCGCAGCCCCCTGCATGCCCCACAGTCCTGCTCTGCATACAGCCATTAGCACCCCTCTACCCCTAACCTTCTGTCTCTCTGCGCCCACCACCTCCCTCCCAGCCCAGTGCCTGTCTGCCTCTTTTCCTCCGTCTCCTCTCTTTCCTGTCGCTCTCTTTTCCTCGGCACCTGTCACTTTTCCTTTCACTTTTCCCTGTCTTCCCATCTCTGTTGTTTTTCCCCCCCCATTCTCCTCCTCTATCTCTTCTTTCTCATCTCCTCTTACCTGTCACTGTCTTTCTCATCCCATCTGATTGTCTCTTTACTCCTTTCATCTACCCACCCCTCTCTCTCTCTCTCTCTCTCTCTCTCTCTCTCTGTGTCACCAACCTGCTTTCTCTCCCTTTCTCAGTGTGTGTGTGTGTGTGTGTGTGTGTGTGTGCGTGTGAGTGTGTGTCAGCATTCAGCACCTCAGTGGAGACAGGGTTTATTGGGGTAATGCATTTATCACTGCTGCAAGCCAGGGCCTCACCTCCTTCTTTGAGCCAGTGAGTAATGAAAATGGGATCAGTTCTGACAACACTCTGCAACACACACACAGACTCACACACAAATGCACTCCTGTGCACACACACACAAAACAAAAAAAAGGCATATTCGTGCTTGTTGCAACAAAATGGTCACATTTAAACACACAAGCAGATATACAGCAATCACCAAAGCAACCTAGACCCCCCAAGATAGCCAGACTTAAGTGATGTTTATGAGCATAAACACAGCATCTCTTTCACGTGACTTAGCCATTTCTAATGAGATGGCCTTTTTTCTGTTACATAATACAACTGATTCATTGTCTTTGATAAACTGAATTGAAAGCAGTTGCTTTGTAGTTAATTGATTACTTTGAGCAGCTAATTAACAGCATTGCTTTAATTACACAGAGATGAGAGGCACACAAGCTGGAGACTCTCCGTGTTAAACTGTGAGGAAGAGAAATAGTTATGATATAGCCTAAATCTCAATAAAGGGAAATATTCAAATATGTTGTAAAATGCCCCTGAGTTACATTATCTTCTCATCAACCAAGAAGTGTTTAAAATTGTTTACTTTACCATCTCTTTGGAGGGCAGAATAAAACATTATAATATGGAGGCTATGAAGACATATGGAAATTTTTCAAATTGGGGTTAGAAAGATGCTTAACATTTCAACATGTTTAAAGTGATGTCATCATCATAAATTAAAGGCTTACTCTAGGGGAGATGAGAAAAGTATAAAACTGACTTGCTCGAAACATATGGACACAGATAAGAAGCAACTTCCATGTCTGAAGCTACAACACAGTCATCAGCAGATTTGTTGACACGCGCACACACACACACACACACACACACACAGGGCTTTGATCAATTCACAGTGATCCAGGGGTGGTATACCATGATATCAACATCTGTTGTGATACAGCACATTTTGGGGGGTAAATTCAATTTTGAAATTGGTAATATAACTAGAGGTCTGTCTTTGGTTGGTTTAGTTAATTAAACCTCCAAAGAAAATTCAGGTATTTCATCACACTGCTGCAGAACTTCTTGTGAATCCAGACATGAGCAAGGATATCAAAGAGATCTACTGTACGTGATTGTAAATGGTGCAGTTTTAAGGTGAAGTCCACCAAAGCCATCTCTTAGCAAATTGCTAATATGATGTTAAGGCCCACAATCTATGGACAAATTAGCAGTTGCATTCAAGGCAAAATCCAAAGACTGTGAAAAGATGTGGGGATCATTTATGGACTTACTGAAAAGTAGTCTTAAGAGGGTGTTTAATACAAAAATCTTATTTTTCTATAAGTATAAAGTTGAGACCTTGATAAGTTTGGACACATTGTACACCATAAGTACTTTTCCATTATCTTTTCTTTTATGTTTTTGTTTAACTATTCATCTATCAAGTATATTTTGCTGCCTTTGCTTTTAATTGATAGAATTATTTTATAATTATTATACAATTGAGTGCATACATGTTTATAAGTTTAGTCTTTGTTTTATCATGTCTATATGTCTGTAACAGTTTCAAATACATACAACAGTTTAAAAAATGGTCATGTCTGGTCTTATCGCCAATCAATAAAAGTGTTAGGATTTTCTTGGGAAGTGTCAAAATAAGGCTCAGGCATATCCTGAAATCAATATCTAAAAATCTGAAATTTAATAAACATCAACGACATAACTTGCCAGTTTTCTCTGCTGGACAAACTATGCTATGGTGACACTGTTACAGATATACATCAAATAAATCTTTTTTAAATTCATCAGGCGACACATACATAAATACCAATATTTCTATGCTATATATCTATGATAAGCTAATAGGACTGCCGCTAATGATTGTTTTTATTCTCAATTAATCTTCTGATAAGTTTCACGATTAATCGATTCATTGGTTAATCTATAAAATGTCCAAAAATGTAAAAAATGCTCATCACAATTTCCCAGAGCCCAAAGTGATTGCTTAAGATTGCTTCTTTTGTCAAACCAAAATCTAAAGACTCTTCATTTACTATAATAAATGATAAAAAAAAAAAAAAAAAGCAGCAGATTCTCACATTAAAGATGCTGAAAGCAGCAAATGTTTGACATTTTTTCTTGAAAAATGACTATGATTAATCATTTATCAAAATAGCTGGTGATTTTTTTTTATTGATAGATTTAATTGTGTAATTGAGTAATCATTGAGGCTCTATATGGTTGGAATCTCTTCTAGACTACATCACTTCAGTGCTGGACGCACTCAGCTATGCTTCAACTGCATAATTTTGCACCAGCAATAACTTAATAATACACTTCTG
Organism: Epinephelus moara; assembly: GCF_006386435.1. Taxonomy (NCBI): domain Eukaryota; kingdom Metazoa; phylum Chordata; class Actinopteri; order Perciformes; family Serranidae; genus Epinephelus; species Epinephelus moara. The sequence goes on along the minus strand of NC_065511.1, from coordinate 25,568,460 downwards.
CATATTTTTCCTATAATATTATAAGGTTGGGAGGAAAATCTAAATTCTTGCTGGACCGCTTGTGCCACAATTGAAGCCTTAATCATTGACCCCAACCTTTATCTAAATGCCCCTGAGCAACAATATGAAACACTTTTCTTTTGTCCATGAGTTACGTCCAACTAAATTCAAAACTATAATTTTCCAGTGGAATAGACGAAAGGTAACAACATGTGCAACTATTTCAGGCATGGTTTTCTAGGGAGAAAGAAAGCAGGTAGGATCAAGTGTTAATGGCCAGGGGTGCCTGTCTAATCTCATTTGGTCTGGCAGTGTCGGGAGGGTGGGGGAGGTCTTCACCAGTTTAAAACGATACCATCACCACAGGTATTCCAGCTAGGCTCTGATTGGCCTTGACAGAACAAAACATCGCCGCAGCAAACGACTCAAGCACCTCCCACTACATCAAACTCGAGAGAACAAGGTCAGATCAGCAGCGACATAAAGTTTAATCTTAGAAAACAAACTTCTCTTCAAACTGCACCCTTAAACGCAGTGTATCGTAGCTGAGGAGAGCGTTGCTAATACACCAAGTGGTGCGTGGAGAGCCTAAGTCAAAGGACTGCTGACTAATGTGCCGAAATGGTTGGAAATACTCTGTGGTATTGCAGATGGCAGAGGTATTTGTTATTCATATGGCCCTCAAGGTGCATCCACAAGGCTTGCGTGAAAGTGTGTGTCTGCACGTGCATGCATGGATGTCTATGTGTGTATGCTTTTGTGTGTGCGGGTGTGTGTGTCTTGTGCTTCATCCACAGTGCTGAGGATGCCATTAATGCTTGCTGCTGATCGCCCTCCCACATTTAAATAACAATAGTGCAGTCAGAGAAAGCATCGGTGTGAATCCAACCCGCAAAACACCCAGGAGCTGCGGGCCCCACTCCTGCTGTGTGTATGTGTGTGCGTGTGTTTGTGTATGTGTGTGAGTTTAGGTGCACTTGTGCTCAAACATCCACATACATGTGAGTCTGAGAAAAGATAGTAAGACAGAGACAGGAAGGAGAGAGAGGGAGGCAAGCTGCAGCACTGTCTAAAATACATATAGCCACTGTGTTGTGCAGATAGGTTGTATGATGAGAAACTCCAGGTCCATGGAGCTGCCCCATTAGCATGCACCGGTAGCCCTGGATCCCTCAGTGGATGAGCTACCTGTCTTTTAAATTGAATATAGCGCTGGGCCAAGGGTGGACAGAGTACTGACTGTAGGGTTTCAGACTTATTTTTCACCTCAGAAATAACAGACATTTCAAGTTTTCCTCTTATTGTGAAGTGTCTTCATTACAGCCGTATAGATTGGCACTATATCAGGCACTTTATCAGCAGAACGCTCACTCAGCACTTCTGTCATTAAGAAACCATTTGGATGGCACACTATGAGCATCACCAAGCTTACCAACATTCATGCAATGAGCTCGCACATGCAATATCAGAGACTATTTCAACGAACAGGAATATCAAGTTTCTTTCAATCTGGGACCCACAGTTATTTTAGTCCTAATCTCTAGAAACAGAAAACTGCATATGCAGGATCTCAAGGCGACGGGGCAAGACTTTAGTGTTGAAAGTGTACTGGTTTCTAGTTGTAGTAGTATAGAGTAGAATTTGATCAATCAAGTTTGAACAGCAGGTAAACAGTCCATGTGGAGAGGTGGAACGCATCGGCCAAAAGGAAATCTCGGAACCTTTCAGCTTTCATCTGACAACGAGTTAGCCTTTTTAATTTATGTGCCTTGATATGCCTACACAGATTACCACAAATGACTGGCGAAGAGAAGAGTAAGTAAGGTGTCAGCTGACTATACCAGATCAGCCCGAAATATTGCTCCTTGCCCCCAGAGGGTGTTTGGTCATCAGACCTATAGCTGATGGGTCCAAGATCGTTACTAAACTCACTTCAAACAAGCAGCACAATAGCAACCACTCATACTCTTTACCAGTTTATAATTTAACCACAATAAATAAATCCATGCATCCATTTATCATTGTCTATATCAGCTCATCCTGTGCAGGGCAGCAGGGGCTGGACAGTCTTCCAGCTCATGCTGGGCAATACAGATCACAGTCTAAACACACAAAAAGCATTCACACCCAGAGCCGCCACTAAATCTAACACACACACCTTTGGACAGTGGGTAGAAACCAGACCACTCATGCAGACACTGGGGGAACATGCAACCCCAGTAAGGCCCCAGCAAGCCCCCAAACAGCCGGTGAAACTAACATTTAACATATCTAAATGAATTAATTATATAACCATATAAACACAGAGCTATTATAGACAATTTTCAAGTGCTGGTGCACATTTACAAGCATCGAGTTAGCACTTATGAAAGGCTTTTTTCTCAGAAGACATTGTCAGAAAACTGCAGGTTATACTACCAACATACAGCAAATCACCATGCACAAAGAAGGACCCTGAAACTAGAGCAGCTAAATTAAATTCAGCCATCATTAATTTCATTATTTACACGCGCATTTCTCTTACCGTGCATGTCAAAATGTCTCTCATGAAAAAAGCCAGTTACAAAAAAAGGGACTTTACTGACACCTCATTCCATGGTAGTATTAGCAAACGGACACAGTCAACAGTGGTATGTACTGGGCAAAAACTGATTGATAAACCAAACAAGTGTGGACCCATTAGAGGGTACTTACCAAAGATGCGTCCTGTCGCCTCTTTATAGATGAATTTGGCCCATCTCTTCTTCAAGTGGCAGCAGTGTTTGATAACATATCTTTCAACCTGAGTGATGGATAAGATTCAAAGGCACCAAGTAAGAATTAACAAAAGGCCTTATCCGCACAGCAAACATTTTGACTTCAGAAAACTAAAGGTATTAATAAAATTAATTATGGTTTCAATCTCTTCTCCTCGTAAGCCATGACAGTTTGAGTGCAGCAGCCTTTATGACACTCGGAGAAGGAAACTGAAGCAGCTATAATTATTATTTACACATATGCTTCTCCTACTCTGACATGTCAAAATGTCTTTCATGAAAAATGCCCACAACAAAAGGGAGTTTACTTGCACCTAATTCCATGTTAGTGATCATTAGCAAACTGTCCTAATTGATAAACTCAACAATAATGTGTACATATTATAAAAAGTGTGGACCCATTTGAAGGTACTTACCAAAGATGTGTCCTGTTGCTTCTTTATAGATTAATCTGGCCCATCTCTTCCTAAAGTGACAGTGGTGTCGATAATCTATCTGTCGACTTGAGTGATGAAGAAGATTCACAAGTTAGCATTTACAAAAGGTCTTTCTCTCATAGCAGGCATTTTGACTTCTCATGGTCAGAAAACCAGAGGTGTTAATAACATTAACAGTGGTTTTTATCTGTTCTCTCTCAGTAGGCCATGACAGTGTAGACCAGCCTGTACGATATGAACCAACAAAGATGGTAGGCAGTTTGATATGTTGTTATGTTTAGGTTTTGTAACTGATATTTACCCGTCTTGAAAATGCTCTTATTGAGAGTTTCATATTTTATAAAACTGAGGTTTTTATATGTGAACTTTTATGAATTATTTGTCTAATGCAATGTAATGTTACTTGTCTTGTACTTGTCTTGAACACACTCTTAATGAGACTTTGTATGTGTATATGTCTTGTTTTATGTTGTTTGTTTTGTTGTGTGTAAACCCCAGGGAGAGTAGCTGATACCACAGTAGCAGTTAATGGGGATCTGTCAAGAATACTAAGACCCAAAGACTAAAGCAGCTAGGCTATAATCATATTTCCACCTGGGACGGAAATTACCTTTTTGTCCACCTAACACTTAGCTGGGTGATTTTAAAATCTACAAGACACTTTATAAATTACCATTGTTATGCTTGTTTGTTTTCTTTTCTTTCTTTCTTTCTTTGTTTGGCTGGTGAGTAAAGCAAGTACAGCAGCCAATTACATATTTTACTGGCATTTGGCTGGTGCTAATTTCCAACCCTGTTTACACATGTATGCCTCGCCTACTGTGACACATCAAAATATCTTTCATGAAAAATACCTCAAACAAAAGGGACTTTATTGACACCTCATTCCATGGCAGTTAATTATTAGCTAACTATCCTTTATAATGATACTGTATGAACTGGGCAAAAACTAAATGAAAAACTCAACAACAATGTGGACATACACTTACCGGGCAATTTATTAGGTACACCTGGTCAACTGCTTGTTGACGCAAACAGTCATGTGGCAGCAACTCAATGCATTTAGGCATGGTCAAGACGACCTGCTGAAGTTCGACCGAGCATCAGAATGGGGAAGAATGGTGATTTAAGTGACTTTGAACAGAATGGGGAAGAATGGTGATTTAAGTGACTTTGAACGTGGCATGGTCGTTGGTGGCAGACGGCCTGGTCTGAGTATTATATTTATCTACTGGGATTTTTATGCACAACCCTGGACCCTGTGTCTGGCTAATAAAGTGATGATGATGATGATGAACCATCTCTAGGGTTTGCAGAGGATGGTCCGAAAAAGAGAAAATATCCAGTAAGTGGCAGTTCTCTGGGCCAAAATGCCTTGTTGATGCCAGAGGTCAGAGGAGAATGGCCACACTGGTTCAAGATGATAGAAAGGCAACAGTAACTCAAATAACCACTTGTTACAACCAAGGTATGAAGAAGACCATCTCTGAATCAACACATCAAACCTTAAAGCAGATGGGCTACAGCAACAGAAGACCACACCAGGTGCCACTCCTGTCAGTTAAACACAGGAAACTGAGGCTACAATTGACACAGCTCACCAAAATTGGACCATAGAAGATTGGAAAAACATTGCCTGGTCTGTGTCTCATTTTCTGCTGTGACATTCAGATGGTAGGGTCAGAATTTGGCGTAATCGACATGAAAGCATGGATCCATCCTGCCTTGTATCAACGGTTCAGGCTGCTGGTGGTGGTGTAATGGTGTGAAGGTTATTTTTTGGCACAATTTGGACCCCTTAGTACCAGTTGAGCATCTTTTAAACACCACAGCCTACCTGAGTACGTTACTGTTGCTGACCCTGTCCATCCCTTTATGACCACAGTGTACCCATCTTCTGATGGCTACTTCCAGCAGGATAACGTGCCATGTCACAAAGCTCAAATCATCTCAAATTCACTGTCCTCCAATGGCCTCACAGTCACCAGATCTCAATCCAGTTCTCATCATGGATGTAGAGCCGACAAATCTCCAGCAACTGCGTGATGCTATCATGTCAACATGGACTAAAATCTCTGAGGAATGTTTCCAGCAACTTATTGAATCTATGCCACCAAGAATTAAGGCAGTTCTGAGGGAAAAGGGGGTCCAACCTGGTACTAGCAAGGTGTACCTAATAAAGTGGCCGGCGAGTGTATAAGAAAAGTGTGAACTCATATGAGGGTACTCACCAAAGATGCAGCTTGTTGCCTCTTTACAGACGAACTTGGCCCACCTGTTCTTCAAGTGTGGCTGACTTAACTGCTCACCTGAGTGATGGATAAAGATGGCGGTAAGCACCATAGGTAATGCTGCATTCTATTGGTAGCCGGAACCGGGATTGATACGGTTTCCGGTCCGAAAAGGTACAAAAGAACACCCGTTCTATCCGGAGGTCTCGTCATCAAACTCGGGCAAGGTCCAGGTAGACCGAGTCGGTAGAATTGACGTCACGACGCACATTGTGAATGGTAAACAAAGTTATTTGTCCTCAATTTGTCCTCATATATGCTGTTTAATTAAGCGTTTGTGTTGTAAAAATCATACAAGTACTTTGCAATGGCATTTCTATTTCCACTGTTGATTTGTGTTGGAAAAAAAGTCTGTGCAAGCCCGTTGTAGCCTAAAGTCGTTTGAACCAGCAAAGTCTCCGTTGCTCAGCAACCACGCAAACAAAAACAAATTTACGGCGCGCCGCCATGTTTTCCGGACTGTTGCAATGAAACGCTTTCAGATCAGACGTGTCATACGGTCATATAAATCCGACAAGGAATGACCGGCCTGGATTGCCAAACGAATGCGGCATAAGCACCACCAACCGCTGCTGACGTTTGTGACGCAGCATACAATTAACGGCATCCCCATTGAATATCTTCGATGCACACGGCCTCTATTGGTGCACACGGCCCTTATTGGTAGTTCTTTAGCAACGTTAGCTAGCAAGTTTTAGCTAACTTAGCTAACGTTAACTCTGAGTTTACCCCTTTATACGGTCACTATAATTAACATTTTATCAAATTAGCGCTGAAATTAGCGCATTAAACAGAATATTATGGGCTGGTAAAAGCTGTCCCAGGTGCTGGACTGTCCTTCTTGATAAATGGCTGTCAAAAACAAACGTTTAACGTTATAGGATAAAGTTAGCTCTGACAACAGCTAAAAATACAAACTCACCAGTGTTGTTTTGAAGTCTATACACCGGAGAAAATGCAGTTAGCTTCACGGTAACATTTTAGGAGAATTCAGTCCATTTCAGTCATAAGTAAAAGCAGCAAAACAACAGGTAGGGTACAGGTGGAGTTGTTAAACTCAATAATGTTGTACCTGCTAACGTTACAACACCTGTCAAACATGGCGCATCAACTAGTCGCCCTTGCATAGGTAGCTAGAAGATATTAATCAGCTTTTCTGAAAATTTAAAAACATTTTACTCCTGTTGTTTTCCTGTCCATATTCTACCACAGTACTCAGGAGTTAAATGTGAATATTTAGTTTTTTATATTTTAAAATAATATTTTCATTAATCAGTGTTACACCACTACTAGGTCTGTTTTAATTTGTATGCAACAAAACAGCCCACTAGTCTTAGCCACTGGCACTCTGTTAAACACATGTACACAGAGATTAATATAAAGTCTATTCTTCATTTAATACAGGACTCAAATGACAGCAAATTGCATTGTCAACAAATACTGTTTTTCTGTATATGTTTATATGAGTAATGTTTGTTTGCTTTCAGTATCCAGCACCTGGGAAGAACTGTGGATGTGCACGCCCTCGCTTAATGTGTGAGACCATACAATATGCCTTACTATTACATTTACATAACATCTAAATTATGAACCTTGTTCTTTCTGACCTTTAGATTAGATGAACAGCAACTGCACCTCAGCCCCTTGTGCATCCTTTATTTATAGCTGACTCATTGTTTGTAGTTTTTCTGTACTGGAGAAAAGGGAAGGTGCAACTGATAAAACAGATACCGAGTGTGCATGCTTGAGATGTGTACATATATATATATTTATCTGTGTCTAGGATGTGCCGGTGCATGCTGTGCTCAATGCGATGCATGTCTTAGAATCTAAAATGCTCTGACACTCAACTCCCTCACCTTCTACTTTAACTGCTTTCTCTTTATAATCACAGAAACCAGTCTGCAACAGCATCTTTACATCCACTCTTCAACTTCTTTCATCCATACACATGAAAATTTTGGCTGTCACAGAACACCTACTCACTGGTATGTATACACACAGAAATACACAGGCTAACATACTTTGTTGTGCCATTATGAGCACACAGTCTGAGTGATCCCATTTTAAGAAGAACTCACTGTGAAATTAAAGTTACATAGATAAAGCACTTAAAATTCTCAGATGATCCTTTGAAGGCTGTCAGACAATAATTTAAGAATACTTATAAACTTTACTCTGCATGCATCTTCTTTTATTCCTCTTGTGATGTGCCACAAATTGATGCCTAACAGTCACACAGCACACAAGATGAGTCGAGGAGAGAAGTAAAGAGAAGAGGGAAGCAAAGTATAAGTGGGATGCCGCGGGTGTAGGGAGTTGTGAGAGACTTTTGGGGAAAAAAAGAAGACAGAGACAAAAAGAGTGAGAGGCTGAGTCTAATAAGAACCAAGAGACGGCGTGCTGGTGTCTTGTGGTGCCATTTGAATACAGGGCAGCAGCAGCTGGAGTCTGTGTCGAACAGCTCTGCACTTCACACAGCATCACCATCAGGAGAGCATAGCGCTGGTAGTACTCTGCTGGAGTCTTACGCTGCTTCACACACTCCCACAGACCAGCCTGTGTGCGGGTATGTGTGTGTGTGCGTGTGTGAAGGTGGGAATGACTTGGAGCTCCATGCTTCTCATTACTCAGCCGCTGTAATGTGCTCGCCTTTCTAGCTTACCGTATTGGGGCTGGTGTTCCCACTGTTGGCTTACAGAAAAGGGAAGGACCAGCCTCACCTCTGTTCTGAATGCATTAGCACACATCACATTTTCAATCTGGACCTCAGCACAGGTTCCCAGCAAGTCTACTGAATAGTAACAGAGTATGCATGCAAGTGTGTGTGTGCAAGAGTGAGGGGGGGTTGCAGCAGAGTTTAAAAATGCCCATACTCCTGTTCGGTGCTGATAAGTTGTGTTATGGGAAACTGCCGGGGCAGACAGCAGGGTCATTAGCATGACTGCCAGATTGAGAGGTAGAGAAGAAGGAAGGAGGAAAGGGAAGAAGGAAGGGAGGGAGGACAAAAAGAAATTACCCAAGTTTCCAAAGTTTTCTAAGGAAACAAGTGAGTATCCAGGCGTAAGAGACAAACATGAACCTCTGACCTTTCACTTCCTGTCTCAGCCACTTCCACACTTGATGATTGGCACCTCTACATTCACCTAAGTTCATCAGGCAAAACTTTCTTTTCATTTATGTATCGGTGTCTGTTGCCTGTCCAGGAGTGGTGGAAAGTAACAGAGTAAATATACTCAGGTACTGTAGTCGAGTACAATTTTGAGGTACTTGTTCATTACCTGGATATTTCTATCTACTCTCAGCTACTTTACACTTCTACTCTGCATTTCTTAGATGTTTTTTCATTCCAACCGCCAGTCAGCGTTGGTTTCTTTAAACCATGACAAGAGCCTTCCCTTTCTCGATGTCTACCTTCTCCTCAATATAATCGAACTAGATGGCGCTCAGCCTAAAATATTCCGCCACAAAATCAAAGATCACAATAAGTAAATAATTAAAAAATGGATAAATCATACATATTTTTGTTGCAGAACTTCTTACCATATTAATTAAAACCTGACCCCTAATTTGGGAACCACTCAACCAAATTACCATTAACCATTAACAGTATATTAAAGCAAGCTTTATGACAGCCAACTGCAGCAGTAAAATGCTACATGCATGTTCATACATCACTAATAATGTCATAAATAATGACGCACCAGTCACAGGGACCATTTTTCTGTATAATGAGTACTTTTGATGTTTGACATTTTGTATTGATACTCCTGCTTTAAGAATCTGAATACTTCCACTGCTACTGCTTGTTGAGTGTGTGTATGTTGTATAAGGTTTTACATGTGAAGCACACACCTTTAATTTTATGTTAAGGGGACCCGAGGTTTATATGTGACCTGAGGATCATTGATTCTAATGTTCTGTTGCATTACAATCCCCCCTCAGTCTCTAAGCGTGAGTCCACTCCATCATCTTTAAGTGCACTTTGCCAAAAGAAATTCTCAGAGGCTTTTTTGACAGCTATTACAACACTATTCTGCTGCCCAGCACCATTCAACACCAAGGAGCCTGTTTATTGTTTTAATAGCAGCTGCTTCAGTATTCTTTGTGCTGCTGTTGCTCCCTTCAGGAACAACAAATCAAGAAAAATAAAAGTCAAATGGCTAAAGGACATGCCTGGGCTGTGAAGAGAAAATATAAAGAAGCCAAACATTAATGGAAAGGCTAATAAAGTCTGTGTCCTAAAGTGTTGTGAAGGGCTTATTGCTGAAATATCATAAACTGGTTAAGGATGCAGGAGCAGTTTTTTTTTTTTTTTTTTTTTTTTTTTTAAATGTCTAGGATCCTTTTCAGTGTTATTGACTCAGTCTTAAACCCCTCTCTTTCTCATGGAATCAAAGCCTCCCCTGAAAATGAAGATTTTTTAGAAATGTAATTTCACCAAAAACAAGCAGATGCAGATTTAAGTCTCTGACAGGAACTTGCTGTGCAGACAGGTGAGAAATTAGAGGAAAAACCTGAATAGATGAGTAGAGAAACACACTTCCATACAGGCTGCAAGGGGTCACTGAATGGTTTGATGAGAATGAACATGATGTGAATCCAGCAACTTGAGATGTACAGAGTTCACCTCATCAAAACACCAAATGAGGGAATATCATAGAAGACTGGTCCTCAAACTTTTTTTTTAATAATGTACCTGGTTTGAAATATTTTTCAGCCAAGTACCCTCTGACTTTCAAAAAAAATCTCACACAACCCTTGCAGTACTCCAAAGTACCCCTAGGGGTACCATACCACTGTTTCACCCCTTTCCCACCAAACAGCTCTGGTTCTTAACCGGTTCTATTCAGGATTTTTGGAACCTTGGTCCTATCTCACAAATTAACCCGCGTTTTCACCAGTTTTAAGCAGAACCATTGTAATCAAGCATGTGTCATCAACAGACGCTGATCGCTGTTGAGTGTGCGCCCCACGTAAGCTGAGTCCTTTTCAGCGATCCGGATTTGATTCCCACCTACAGCCCTTTGCTGCGTGTCATCCCCTCTCTCTCCCCTTTCCTGTCTCTTTCCAGCTGTACAATAACCTATAAGCTTTTGTCCTGTTATTACAGATATTTGTTTTTATCCCAAAAACAAGCATGGATCAACTATAAATGAGACTGCATGTGCTCTTTTTATCAATAATTTCTCACTAAACATCTCTATTGTTGCCTTCTCCATCCTCTTTTTCCAATTTGTAGAGTATGACAAGCCCACTGCGGTCGTCACAGTTCACTTTAAAAAAACAACCTACAACACTATTTAGGTTCTGAACCAATTTACTTTTGGCCGAAATGCTCTGAACGGTTCAAAGTTAGATGTGGGAACCAAAATGGAACCCATTGTTGGTGGTGGCTGTTTTAGAAGAGAAGTGTTCATCTCTTCAGCAGAGTTCCACAGACTTATACAATCTGACGAAGAACACTGATGGACCAACACCTACAATTACGGAGCACAGATGACTTGCTCTGTTATGTTGGCGGACCGTATTTTTTTTGACTCAGTGCTCACTCCCAAAGCATCACAGCAAAGCTCTCAGCTCAACAGAGTTGTAAGGGACTGCCAAAACAAGATGGAGAACAGCTTAAGAGCCGTCCACACCAAGAACAATAACAGTAACAATGAGGATGTGAGCATCCACACAGTGTGCTCGGGCTGTGTCAGCAGCTTAGGAAAATCACTGTTTCAATCTTTATATCGTTCATCAAATCACTCTGAAAGTGATTCCAACAATATTGATTGCCACTGTTTGGATTCCCGGCCCAGTCACCAGAATAAAATGTTGCCATTGTGCATTTCTGCAAACCAGGTTACATTACATTTGCACGTTTTATATGTATCATATTAACATTTCTAAAGTGACGTAATATATGAGCTGACATATAATATTTTCCAAGTGGGTTTTGTGCCTAAACCTGACCACATGTTAACCTCAGCATTGTTGAAATGCAACATATGCTACATAATAACATAGGTTGGGACTCCGCCATCCACCTGAGTTGGAACAATTTTAAACAATATATTTATGGTGATTGTTCCAGTTATTGTTCCAGTTATCGTTCTTGGTGTGGATGGCCTTTTAGTCCTTGATGTATGGGGGTATCTCCGCCTTAATGGCCCAGCTGCAGACGATTACCAAAATACAAAACTTGGTTTGTGTGGCTTGTTTGTCATAATTAGTGAAATGGTCCATTGTGACTCTCAAGTATCTATGTGATCATTAGCCCTCTGTTAAAAAGTCAATTTGGAAAAATCATTCAGTTTTAGACGGGGCTCCCATTCAATGCAGAGTTTGAAAAAATATTCAACGTATCCATATGTAACAGCCTAAGGGGGGCAGTAATCTGTTACTGTTCATCATTTATCCCGTATTGAAATAAATAACATCAAGTCTCTGTTAATCGTTGTGCTGTGCATACAGCATTACTGAGGGATACCTCACGTTGGTTCTTCGGTTTAATGCAACATTGAACTACAATTAGTTTTTTGCTAAAACTGCAATGAGTTCATCATCAACCTTTACTTTAGGCCTGCTGCCTTTAATCTGGCTCAGACTAATCGACCAAAGTTTTATTGAAATATGTCCAATTAACATCACTGGACGTTACTCTGTAACAGGCGACCTCTGTGAGAATAAAAACGTTATCACCAATCTTCATTGAAGCGTTTTATGTGTTTGTAGGAGTTAGCTCATTAGTCTCGATCTAATAAAGCGAGCAGAATTTATCCTATACCACTAAGAGAAAGATAAAAACTATTGCTACTCGTGCATGTGGGGAACCATTAGAAGTAGGACAATGACCTGTTTTGAGCGCCACGAAAACTGGGACTTAACACTAAACTCAAAAGTCGAGCCTCTCACACCGAACACAGGTACAGCAGCAAGACACGACGTCGGTACAACGTCATAACTGTCTGGTTTGTTCTCTAACACTAATGAGCAAGTGAGAGAGAGAGCACCCTGATTAGTCTGGCAGCATCAGTGTCAGACACTCAGCGGGGCGTCCACGGCTCAGTGTGTGCGTCTGTGTGTGCGTGTGTGCTATGTGTATACTCAAGCATTTGTATGGCTGCCAGTCTTTGCTCTCTCCTTTTTTTCCTCCTTGCCATTCCTCTCTTTCTCACTTTCTTCATCTTTTCTCTCTCGTTCTCTAAGCTCCAAAAACTCTGATCCCTGCATTCGCTCAGTCTGGCAAATGACTGCAGGGGCTGACAATCCACTGTCAGCATGCGCCGCCACAGTCAATAACGCTGTCCCATGTCACCGCACTACACTGGCTAAAGCTCACATTTCTTATCCCCCCCAAAAACTGCTGCTTAACAGCCCTTCTCTGCCTTTGCCAATCCTGCTAAACACATCGCCATATCCCCCTCATGTCCCCCCTCCAAAACCCCACCCTGACACGTTTTTGGTTCTCCAAATGACCAGAACATCCTTGGGTGAAGTGAATGCTGCATATTTTAAGGTCAAGAGTAGCACCCAGTGAAATCTGGGACCAAATGTGATGTGCTTTTCACGACGCCCCTGAATTCTAAGCAAGCGATGGGTGACTGATCTAGCTGTCTTTTCTGTAACAAGACAGGGTCATGTAGGCTGTACTCAAATACACGCTCCAATTGCATGTGCGCATATACACGCATGCATGCATGGGGGTGCAGAGGAGCTCAGACAAGTGTTACCAAGAAATTGTAGTCTCCTCGATAATCCACTTCTCCTCTATCGTGTTCCATTAACCTCACAGTGTACACACATGCTCTCTCTCTTAGCCCACACAGGCCCTACCCACACACACACACACACACACACACACACACACACACACACACGCTCAGGCACGTCTGTCAGTGTCAGGGCCTGCGTCGTCCAGCTCCATTGTATCTGCATGAGGCTGAGATAATGGCATCTGTCGCTGCTCCTTTTGTCAGCCCTGTCCCCGGCCCCTGCTCACTGCTGGTCCCCATTAGCTGGCTGCTGGCCCGCTGGCCTCTCCGCTCCACGCTCTGCTGCCTGACCGAGAAAATACAGGAGACGCCTGTCCCTTCCCTTAACTCCCACTTTCGTTATCCTTCCCCTCTCCTGTCCCCCCTCCAGCTCCTCCCTCTGCTGCAGATTACGGGTAGTCAAGTAGTTTGGTAAACTGGAAAGGTGTGAACTTAAAAAAAGAGAGCATCCAGCGGCAGGTGTGTTTCGGTTTCATGATAGATTAGAATTGCAACGGAAGTCTCACACTTGGTTTTCCGTCAGTGTATAAGCTATATGGGAACATTTAGAAAGATTTTATGCTGATCTTTTTTTCCGGATACCTTAAAATTTGCCATTTTCCAACACAGGTATTTCAATTGTGTGTACAGGGTTGGGTCAGATTACTTAGAAATGTAGTCAGTTATTGAATACAGATGACATGGCAATATTTGTTATCAGTAACGTAATTTATTGGATTATTAAAAAGTGCAGTCTAATCTGATTACTTTTGAACAACTTTTTGATTACTTTAAATCAAACATTTAAAAAAATATTGCACCTTATACTACAAAATGGATGCAGCCACAAAAAATTGAGATCTACAAATGCTGATATTGCCAAGAATGAGGGCGTGTTTTGGAGCGACTGCTGCTATTCCTTCAACCTTCCACCTCTACTCGACAGGGTTTTCTTTTCTCCCACCAAGTACGCCACAAAGTGGAGCACTTGTCACCCTTAAAAAAAAGTTAAATGAATGTTAAAATTGCCATATTTTGAAGACAATATCAAAAATGTAATCAAGTAATCCTTAACAATGTAACTAAAATCTAATTCACATTTTTTTCAAATGTTATCTGGTCCAATTATAGTTAGTTATTTTTTGTAATCTGAGCAGGTAATCCTGATTACATGTAATCCATGAACCCTGTGAATCAACCATATAGACTTAAGAGCTGCAACTAACAGTTAATTCCACTGTTGATTAATGTGACGATTACTTTCTTATTAAATGGATTAATCATTTCACCTATTGCATTTTAGAAAATAGTAGCAAAACACAAATTCCCACAGCCCAAGATGATGTCAAAAAATGCTTTGTTTTGTCCAGCGAACACCCAAAAATCTAAAGATATTCACTTTATTATCAAGTAAGACAAAAGCAGGTCATTCTCACAACTGAGAAACGAACTGGTATTTATGCTTGAAAAATGACAAACGATTAACTGATAGTAAGATTTCTGTCAGTTGACTAATCCCATCACCTCTAACAGACTTCAGTTAATCTAAAATAAAACAAAACAAAAAACAGTTTTAAAACAGTAATTTCTAACAGGAGGAGGGCAGTAAAATGAAATACATCACAGACATTCTCTACATTTCAGATGGAAATAGAAGCACTTTGACTAACATCCAAAGCACAAAGATTATTTATGCTTCTACTTTTAAGACTCTTCCCTCAAATTCAACAGCTTCATTTGAGTGTCTGGACTTATACTGTAATGCCTGCCATTATGTAAGTTTTACAGCTCATATCTTTACCTTTATTGCACTGGGTACAAACATTTATAAATATCAAAAGACCTACAATCAAAGTATGTTATAACTGCATTATTAAACTTGATAATGTCCCATTTTGTCCATAAGTAAAGAAGCAAAATCCTTGTCAGAGACGTGCTGTAGAGAGCTCTCTAAACTGTCCTTCTCAGCACCAACTCCCCTCGTCAGTGCTGCATAATTACACTCACTGCTACCTTACAATATAACAAATGAAGCCTGTATTACATCCGTCACCTATCTAAGACGTCTCACTTGGTCTCATCATTTTCCCCTTGTCTTTCATGAGCACGGCTAATAAAATGTAAAGATGGGAGATAATACACCGCTGACTGAGTTTTATTAAGAACGTAATGGCAATATCATTGTTGTAATGATACTAAGACATCTAAGATGAAGGGTGGGCCGGCGTGCGGAAGTGAGCGTGACATCACAGGCAAAAGTGTGTTCTGCTTGCTTTATTTCATTATTGCTTAAGCTTCCTTATTAGGGACAAGGGGGTGAAGCAGCGTTGCCTTTGATAAAGCAAGGCAATTTCAGCAGCTGCTACGGCACCAAATTACAGTTGTACATCATGCGGCTCTCTCTCGACTGCTTCCTCAACTTCTCCTCAGTCTCCCTCTTCTCCAGCTCTCTCTATCTGGGAGGACTCTGTGTGTGATGTTGATCTCCATGTTGCCTGCACTGTGGAGCAGAAAGGCTGAGGGAGGATTGAGGGGCAGCAGCTGAAACAGCAGACAACAGCCCCATCTAGAGATTGTATTAAGTCACTGTGTTACTGGGTGGATATAAAATGATCCAGTTGCTCTAAAAGTCCATATACTGAATGAAGTAATGTTTACCAATTTCCTAATCAGAATTTCATCTCAATTTAGTTTGGAAATTTTGAGTCATCCCACGAGCTTGTTATTTAAATCACTTCAAATTCAAAGACGGTTCCTAATGTTATTTTATTACAACTGAAATAACTCATTCAGGTTTTTATTAAGAATTAGCACAGTTTTGGGTTAAAGGCAGCTGCCATATGGTGTATTTAATCTAGCAATAGTTAGTCGAGATCAGTGGTTCCCAACTGGTCCAGCCACGGGTCCAGATTTCTTAGTCATTTGTTCAAGGTCCACACAGTTTAATACATTCAGCATCATACTTCAGTTTGGCCATGTCGTCAAGCTAGTTTGCTGTCTCTGTCAAGTAGCTGTCCATTAGTCACTCACTCTACAGCAAGAAATGGTACTTTAAAATGAAAACTCTGTGCCGAAAATTCACTGTACTTAAAAATAAAGTGTGTTTTTGACATGTCTCTCTTTGTGGCCATTTTGAGTCTCTTCTGGGTTCTTACATGTTAATTTGACATTTTAAATTTTGCAAGTGAAGTGACACTTTGAGCCCCTTCACTAGGCCTGTTCAGTAATCCATCCATCTCTGCGTCTGTTCTTTTATTTCTGCTGCTGTGACACTTGAATTCACCTTCATGGGATCAATAACATTTGTCTTGTTTCTCTTATGTTATCAACTCTGAAAGAACAATGAAGATCATAGAATAGTTTTTGAGTAACTTCATTAAAGGCCCACTGCCTCCACTCTGAGGTCTGACAAAATCAGCTCCAAATGACCTTCAAAAGATCGCAAACATGACCTCTCTCCTTCTCTGAACGCCAAGTGACTCGCAGATCAACAAACCATCAGGCTGACAGGTTTAACCTATCTGCCATTAGGCCGTCGAGATATCACACTTTGCTTTAATTCACCATCTTTCAGAGTGTCACACTTTATATTCCCTGGCATGGGTAGTCTACATGCGGATGCATAATTTATCTCAAATTAGCGCCTATTTGAGTAAGCATCAAAGCAAGGCAGCTAAGGTTGGAGGAGAGCTTAAGGAACCGCAGGGAAACCATGGCCAGGATTAATGCGGGAGATTTTTATAAGAAATTACTGGCTTAATGAAGTGGATAAAAAAGCTGTCAGTGTTTTATTGCATCTAAATTGTGTGGAAGTGGTGTTTAGCTGTCTCGCCTACTCCCCACATAATGGGTCGTGACAGTAGCTGTGAGGCTTATTTAACTTAACTGGTGAATAACTTGCATGGCGAAGCTATTCAGTGAGTTGTTTTTATATGCACTAAACCAGTAAGGGGATTTTTTTTTCTCCCCCCACCCCCTTCTCCCTCATTATAATGCCAGAAGAACAACAGCCAACTCAAGAAAACTGACAATTAACAGTGTATCTGGCTTCATATTAAAGAATCACTGAAATACTATTTTGAGCATTTATAGCAAAGGTTAAAGAGGTCGTTTAGACTTTGAACACAGGAAATATCCATGCAACATGACTTCTTTACAAATTGGATGTGAGCTAAAGCCTATGTTACATCAATACTGAGTAATCCAATTTACTCTATTGTTATGGTCACACTGCAGGCCCAGTAAATGAAATGGGTTCTCTCTATTGCTCATGGTGGTTACACAAGCTGCTGACATTTATGGTCGTACTTTAACAGACTGTATAATTCACCATACAGGTTCAGCAACTCATACATGCTTACTGTACATTTAACAAGTATGAAAACAGTTATTGGGTTTGGAGAAGGGGCAAAAATTAATAACAGGACACTGAGGGGGTACAGTGGAGTAGTCCTGCAGCGCCATCTTGTGTTTGCTTGTAGGCTTACAGTAGATAAATCATTTTGCCTCTTGACTCACAACTATACAAGGGATTTTTTTCATGTCTGATGTCTGGATTGTTTTGGTGTGAGTTGCCTAGTGCCATAGAGATGTCTGTCTTCTCTCCAATATAATGGAACTAGATGGTACTCGGGTTGTGGTGCTCAAAGCACCAAAAAATCCATTTGAAAAACTCAACAGCAATGTCTCTTTCCAGAAATCATGACCCGGTTACTCAAGATAATCCACAGCTAGTTTGCTGTCTCTGTCAAGTAGCTGTCTGTCAATCACTCACTCTCCAGCACTCCAAATAAAAGCTCAGAGCTGGATATTCAAAATAAAGTTTTTTTTTTCTACCAACGACACATTTGCAAATCACTCTTGGACTGCAACCCACCAGCTGGGAACCACTGATCTTGAGTAATGGGGTCATGATTTCTGGAAAGAGACATTGCTGTCAAGTTTTTCAAAAGTATTTTTTGCTTTTCAAGCTGAGTGCCAACTAGTTCCATTTAAGAGAAGGCAGACATTTCTATAGCCGTTATCTTCATAACTCAGCAACTCACACGAAAAACTTTTTTGATTGATAAATAGCACCATACGTAAGGGGAAAATATGTACTTCTGATTTCAGAATAAACTTCCTTTAATGTGCAGCTGGTTCACTCATTAAAACCGACAATAACAAAATTTAAATTTTCATTTATTTCACATAGTATAGCATCACAATACATGAAATCAATCATCCATCACAGTTCTGATGTGCAAGTGTGTATTTTCAGGTGACTTATAATGACTGGGTCGAGAAGATCTCGAGCCTGGCTCAAGAAGCGAGTTCACCAAGTTACCCGAGTAAAACTTTGCTGAGTAAAATCCAAAACAAGTTTTACAGGCACTTTACTCAGCAAACGTATCAAGATAACCTGTGAATCATCAGCTGCTTCGTGAGTCAGGCTCCTGGTCTTTAGATGCAGCCAGAGTTCCCACATCTCATTCCTGATATAAAACAGGCATGAACATGTTGTGTGTCATTGTAATGGTAAATAATGAAATTTGGTCTTTTTTCCCTCCTGGTTTATCTGTTTGTCTTGGTTAGTTTCATTTTCACTTTCTTACCTTTTGAATGCAATGAGCAGTGTTATAGTTGAGAACAATACAAGTTGACAACACACCGACGTATGCATGCTTGGAATGGGTATATTTCGCTTTTGTGAATCCTGCTTAAACAGAGCCAAACTAAAAACAAAACATGGGTTAATAATTTTGGGCAGGACTGAAACTCTAGGTGGAAAAACATGCAAGTTTCAACCAGTTCATATAATCATCCCAAAATGCCTTAGTCAGCCAATGTGGAGTGTGAACTCCTCCACCAGTCCTGCGTCTCAACCTAATACATTTCTTTTTTTAAAATGGTACAAATGAGGTTTTAATCATGACGTATTTTCATTATTTTACTGTTTCTGAGTCATGTAATTATTTTGGCAGTGCTTTTGCAAAGACCATTAACAAATTCCCAACATACTTAATTTTACAACCTATCATAAAGTCGATCAAAAGTGTGATTTTCAGTGGAACACACACATAAAAGTTACTTTCACTGATTGAAAAGAGTTTAATTATGCTAAGCTGCTGTTATTGAGAAGGACATAAACTCTTTCTGTAAAGGTCCCACTCTGGGATCTAATCAAAATCTTTCATACAAACACACACACACACACATACCTGCATATACACACACACACATACCTGCATACACACACACACACACACACACACACACACACACATAAACAAGACCAAGTCAGATGGACAGCACAATCCCTTTTCAGTCTGCACACAAAACCTTGTTTTCCCTTCACAAGTGAAACCAAAAAGCGAGTTTTGGGCAGCATTCAGGTAGGGTGAGGTGAGTGGTGGTGAGAGAAAGCTTGCACCGCAACAAGCTTCATCTACATAAGGCCATCTCTGAACATGTGTGGGTTAGGACTTGCAGTTCACATCCACCATCTTTTTTTTGTTTTGTTTTTTTTCATCAGCACAGAAGTGGTCGGGGTGGGTTCATCACTAGAGAAATTCCTGCAAACTGACATCACAGTTCGTCCATAAGCGAGAAGGTTTACAACGAGGGTTTGTGTTCCCTCCTCACATTGTTCATTTAGAGGGACCAGCAGCTAATTATCACAGCCTTTGACCGCTTTAGGAAAATCCAAAGAAAGATCCTGAACCTTTTTCCTGTCCAGGTGCAGTTTTACTCTCTCGGACCTCCTCACAGCCAACACGGTGCCTTGCATTCGCCTAAAAAGAATGCCTGAATTTCCCTTCCGTCCCAGCTTGAGAGGCCTGACCCCCGCTGTGCTCCAGTGCTGTCTCACACGCTCGCGGCTCAAGCCGTCTCACAGTACTTTGGGTGCTGGGAGCAAGGGATTGTGATTGGCGCGCCGGTGCGTTTAGTAGTCTGTCCTCTACAGGCTCTCAGGCCGTTCTCCATCTTTCCTTTCCTCTACACTCTTGTGTCTTTTATTTTGCATCAGTGTCTAGACAGTGTTGCGCGGCGTGCCGTTCAGTGCGACGGCCTTGCTGCAGGGCGAGCCCACCGCCTTGGGGCCCGCTGGACGCTGGGTGGAAACGCCAACCTCAAAAACTTCATGGATGGCCTTCCGGAAACAGTGGAAGTTGTAGTCTATTAATCCTGAAGAAGCGAAAAAGATACAACAGATGATTAGATTTTGTTGTGACAATATCTGCACAAAGACAGGGTGTCTACAGGTGTAAACAATTTAAAGTTAAGAGTTTTTAAGACCATTCTGAATTAAATTTGGACAAAACTTGCGATGGAAATACACACCAAAAAGGAAACTATATTCCTTCCAGGTAAACACATAGATGTCAGTTCAAAATGAACAGTAATACTTTCTGTGCTTACGGCTCTGCATGTGGGATTCCACCGCCCTGATTCCTGTTTTGCCACGTTTAAAACACCTTCGACATAGAGCGCAGTTTACTTCATGGACATTTCTGGACACTGTCAAGCGATTTGTGCTTTCACTTGCATTTTCCCATTTTTCCCATAGCTCACAAGGTCCTAGTTTAACGATGCAGACTCATCACGTGATCTAAGTGCATTGAGGGGGCAAAAAAAGGGGCATTGCACACATACAGGTGTTGCGTCGAAATATGGTACCCCATCGAAAAGTGTTTCCCTCCTGTTAAAATTATGTTTCTTATAGCATCATCACCAAAAATGACATTGGTGATGTGATCAAAACACATTTAAGACCCAATTTAAGACCGATTCAATCTCAATTTAAGACATTTTAAGGACCTGCAACCACCCTGAAAAAAAGTCAGGATGTTGTTGTGTTTTGCATTATTTGTATGGGATGCAAATAAAGTAAAGTTGGTCCAACCTGTAGATAAAAAGAGTCATAGGCTTAATTATGTCCCAAAATTAAAAACAAACTGTAATCAGTGAAAACTGAAGGAAAAAGTGCTCATGTAATTATTTGGTTAAGTGTCAGTAAGTCTTGTTATGTTAGACTCTTGTATTGCAAGAAAATGAAAAGTCTGAGGAGAAGTAGTGATAAAACGAATCAAAAGAATTAAGTTGTGCATTTATTTTCATCCATCAAAAATCCATAGATTGAAGTTTTTTCCGCCTAAATTAGGTTATAATGTTAATCTGAAAATGTGATACTACAAAAAAAAGCAACTTCTACCTGGTAAAGACAGAATAACATGAACAACTGTTAAATAATGAAATCCACTGCCAAATCCAACCACAACATTTTCAAAAGTTAATGATGTTTAATCCCTGTGGAGACTGGCAGGTGTTAACCTAACTAGACGGTCATTTTTTTAGAAGCTGAGCTTTGATTTATGAGCTTGTATTGTATTGCATTATAACAGCAACACTTTCTGATCTAATAATATCATGTGTACATATGTATTAAAGTAATAAAAAAACCACACCAAACTACAAAAATAAAAATGACTTAAGATTTCCAACGTCAAAATGCAGCATTTATTGCAGAGTTTATGAGGCACTCTACCACTTTAACAGATGAAGATCAGGGTACTCTTTACAAGGAAAACTAAGATTGTACAAACAGTTACGTCATTTCCTCTGTGGCTACTGAAGGAGCTTTCTAAAGTCTGAGAAAATAACCAAGATAGTCATCAGGGTTAGCTCGGTTTGGGCTTGAGCCTTTTAAAGAAACACTGTGTTACAAACTGGCTGCATGGAGTCTGGGTGAGTTGGGACTTTAACAGGGAGGGAGGGTCTAACAAGATATGTCATTAAGTTGCATTATAAAAAGTGTTTTGGAACCGGACCCTTACTAGGGGCGGCAGTAGCTCAGTCCATAGGGACTTGGCTGGGTTGCTGGTTCAAGTCCCCATAGGGACCAAGTATGGGGTGTGAAGACTGACAAGTAATAAAGTAATTTAAAAATAATAATAATCTAAAGAGTTGTTCCGATTCCAATAACTGAAATGCCTCCCATACTCCCTACAATGCTAGATCATGTATCAGTGACTATGTGAGTCTGCACCGATCTGATAACACATATTTTATTGATAAACTTTAATGAGGGTGTCAATGTTTTATTTTGTTTTTTATTTTTAGAATATCTCTGGAACTTACTTTAAAACTGCCTCCGCTTAGAAAATCTGTCATTTTATTAAAGGATCAACTGCACTCTTCTTTGCCAACTGGCAACCATTTTTAAGTTTCATGGCAAATATGGAAGCTGAAAAATTGTAATGACACACGCTGTACTCCCCTATGTTATGTCACACAAGTTTTTTTTTTTTTTTCTTGTCTGTTAGATTTCCTTTGACTGGTCTGGCTTTCTCTGTTTGTTCCTGGCTTGATGGGTGGGTGGGGTTGTCTTTTTCTCCTTACTGGTTCTGCGTTTGTTTATTAATACTCTGTATATCTTTATTGAATTGCCAGTAAAAATACCTTGTTTAAATTGCCTCTGCTTCCTCACCATTATAGCTTTCCTACGAGGGCTCAGATGCGATCATATCCCTTTCAGAAGCTTTGAAATCCAGCTTGTTTATTTCGAGTCAATTAAAAACGAATAATTCTAACAATAATGTCTTTTGTGATTGTTTATCCATTTATTGTCGTTGGCCGTTAGCTGAAGCCTGCTGAGCGCAAGATGTATCCACTGATGCATTGGGTCAAGTCTGTTGACGAATCAGAGATTGTGTTGCTGTGTGCGTAATGGTGCTGATTCCAGAGCACATGAGCAATGGAATAACATGACATTCACCCCATCTGAGTGTCAGTAGATCTGTGCTGTTTGGACAGCAACCGAAATAATGAGTAGAATATTGTGAGTTATTTATATTTAACACAATGGCATTGGATCAATACTTAGTGTCCGAATCAGTATCAGAAAGGAAAAAATGGTATCGGAAGTTCTCTACTTCAAGCCAAAAGGATGGCTCAGTTTTTTTATGGATCAGTTTTTACTATTGTTTCTAAAAATCTATCTCATGTAAGTGAAATATTACATTGCTGGATTTTCCATTTAATGTATTTATTTATTTCAACACATGACAATGTAAAGTCATCCTTGTTCTGACTTGATACTCTGTGTCTACATGTAGATACACATCGGCTGCAGTGCTAGAATAAATTGGAAGAAAATCTGAAAACACTTGACTCCAGGCCACGTCACCATTAGCCAAATTAAGCCAAATGAGCTCCAGGGGATCATGGATTTCTCTGACAGCTTACCTTTGCGCTCAAAGCTTTCTTCTCGCAGGATGCAGACAAGGGCCAGGAACTTGGTGACCTCTTTCAGGTACAGCACAGTGGTGTTGTTGAGCTTGATGATGGCCATGGACTCCTTGTCGTAGGCACTGCCGCTGCCGTCCTCCCTCAGACTGGTGTGGCACAACACAACACAACACACCACAGTGTTCAGGGGAAAATGTGAAATAAACTGCAGCTTGTGGATTAATTAAGCAAACACATGCATAAATTAAGTTATGCTTCAATGAGACAACACAGGGGTAAACTCTAGATCCTAAATCATTAAGAAATGTAGGTTTTTCTGGTATTAAACATGTTAATTTATACAGAAAGTTAATCCAAAATCTACCCCATAGATACTCTTCCTTCTGTTTTAATGCACTTACTATAAAGTTAAAGTCTACAAAACACAACTTGCATCTGAATGACAGGAAGAGCTAAAAAACAACAACTCTGACCTCCATTACTAATGTACAAATAAAGCGCTCTCACCCATAGATGCAGGAGACGTCAATGACCACGTCGATCATATCACAGCACAGTTCATAGGACTGCATGTCTACAGGAGAGCTGTCTGTGGCGATGTAGATCTTACTGACCACGTCGAACAGAAAGGCCTTCTCTATACCTGAATTCTGTCAGTGACAAATAAAAGGCAACGAGGATGACACAGAGGAAGAGACAAAGGAAAGAGAAAGGATGTTTGGACATTGATAAGGTACATTGGACATTTGTTATCAATACAGTGGTGGTGGGCAATATGATGATAAATTCAATGAAACAATACCAATTTGGCAACTGTCAGATTTTACTACTGCAACAACTAAACATTATTTTTCATTACCCTGACAATCATTCTCTCAATAAATCGTTTGGTCTGAAATACGTCAGACAATACTAACATCACAGTTTTCTTAAGTTAAAACTGACATGATAAAATTGCTTCATTCGTTCAGCCAACAGTCCAAAACCAGCAAAGACTTACATTTCAAAATTTGGATCTGCTGAATTTCTGCTTCAAAATAACTAAAATGATGAATCAATATGAAGATTGTTGCTAATGAACTAGTCTACTAATTGTTTGTCCTAGCCCTAGATTTTTTTTATGCCATTTATAATGTTTGGTTATCCCTTTATTATCGAAGTAATTTCCCCTCGGGGATTAATAAAGTATATAAAAAAAAAAAATTAAAAGTACAGTATTTAGGCCATTGTCAACTAATAACACAAATCAGTGAGATGGCTTGTAGGCAATATTGGATTTTATATGATTTGCATCAATATGATGAAGTATCTTTATTTGTCATCGGGGTCAGGGGAAAAAATCAATACAATATAGTGTCATTTTGCATGGCATGACACCAAGTATTTATTTTTATTACATAAATTATTAATATTGCAAATACCAATTTAACTTTTGGTGCGAGAAAAACAAAGTTATCTTTATGAATTTAACGCCACATGTAGTGAGTAAGTGATTTACACATGGGTTAGGGCTGTGGTTCTTAAATGGTGTGCCGCGATGCAAATCCAGGTGTGCTGTGGGATTTTGTGATAACCACAGTTATGAATGAATTTTTAATTGACTGAATCAGTATGTTGTGTGCACCCATTTCCTAATAAAAAGAGGCAAACTCTACCTTTAAAAATGTAATTTGATTTAATTTAATAGACCTTCATGGGGAAGCTATTTGTCACCGTTCGCACGAGGGAATTATAAATGTGTGACACATCACGTTATCTTACATTATTTCCCATTTAAATGGATGTGTTATTGGTGCTTTGATGTAATTTTAAAAAGTTTAAAATTAATTCTTAAATCATTTTGTTAATATTTCCTGTGTAATGGTTGATTTGAATTGTTATTTGATATCAGTAGATAAAAACAAACATTAATGTTGTGATTAGAGTGATAACACTTATTATAGAGGCTGTTGTGCACAGATATAAACACAGGTATGCCTTGGGTATAAAACGTTTGAAAACCACTGGGTTAGGGGATTCTTTTGAGTATCATAATAATATCGTATTATTGGGCCTCTGGTGATTCTCACCCCTAATTTGTCTGGTATTTAACTTCTACATGCCACAACTTATCACTACACATATTGAAATCTGCCAGAAGTTTTGTGAACATTCCTAAGGAGACCACTGACAAGTCAAAACTGCACTGAACATTATAACTGGGCTTCACCTTCTGGCACATTTTATCATGTGTACTAATAATGTAAATACATTGACAGTGATTTAATTACATACACAGTACTGTGATCCCTTTTTATCCACATGGAAAATGATGTCATAAGAAGAACTTGGGTTCACTTCGGTTCAGTTCAGCTGAGTTCACAAAGCTTCAAAATACTACGTTTTCCTTAATGTTTTAAATGCAGCTTTAATCACCCAGTGAAGCTAGGATGTGTGCCAACAGATGACATCCACACAGCCAAAAATCAAACCTTTCAAAGCTGAATCTTGCAAGTCATCCCAAAGGCAGAGGCACTAAGTTCAACTGACTGCTCTTTGAAGTGTTTTTCAGGACTTAGTCATGAAATGTAACATCCAAAGACAGAGTCTGAGCTTTGCACTTAAAGCTTCTCAAGGAGATATTTTTGTCTGTCACAGAGGACTTTTCTTAAACTACTTAAAGTCCCTGGATACCAAAATATTAAGTGCAATTTGCAAATATCATGTGAAGCAGCACAGCTTGTTGGGTTTTATATATTGTCGTATATGTCGTTGTGAATGTGAGCAACATCCACAGTGCAGCATCATAATCACAGACTGTAAGGGCAGTGGAGGAAGTACCAATCATAAAGTGCCATATGTGCTGGCAGTGACTCACATGACGCAGGCGGTCACACATAAATCACGCTGGCCAATGACAAACTCACAAGATGGCTTCATTCACAAAGTGCCGTCTGCTGTTGACTCACAGAAATGAAGATGTTTAGGAGGTTCTCCAGAGTGGGGAGCTGAGGGATGAGCTTCTGCACCACTTTACTGAAGGCCTCGAAGATGGAGTGGTCGTAAATACTCGTCAAGTAAAAGCTGAATGAGAAAAAAAAAAACAAAAGGAGGAAGTGAATAAAGCAGTTACTCGCAGGATACACTTCTCACTTCCTTAAAATACATATGAAAGCAGGTAAAAATAGAAAGAGTCACAAGCTCACATGACAGACAGGCACTGGATGATAGAAAGGAGCTGTTAATCAAAGCCAGTTTCAGACACAGAAATAAAAACACATTATTAGCAAAAACCTATCACCATATGACAAAACTGGACACACATGACTTGTGGACTTTGGTTGCTTCGATATATAAATAAAAAGGTCAGAACCTGAAGCCAGTGGCCTGAGCCAAATGTCTGAATACACTTGGCAGAAGCTCAACTCTGCAATACATTACAGTGAGGAAAGCACCAGAGAGCCACAAGGCAGAGCAAAAAAAAAACCTTCTCAGCTCTGCTATATATCCGGAGCTGCTCTGGCTGTCTAACCAGAATAAACAACAATCTCACCCCACATAAAACACAGAGCAGTGTGTGCCAACACAGACCAAATGTCAACAGTAAAGCTGCTGCAGAGCTGACCGGGATCGGCCAGGACAGCCTGTTTAATGTTGTACACCACAAGTTTCTGCACAGTGACTCAGGGCAAAGGCTATTAATGAGTAGTTTTATTTTTTGATTAGGGCTGCAAAACCAAAAATAATAAATATACACTGACAAACTAAAAAAAAGAAAAAATACAACATCTGAGGGGCTGAAACCAGAGAATTTTGGGCATTTTGGATTGATAGGAAACATTATATTTACTACCAAAAATGTTACCAACCCTATTTTCTTAAATTAACTAATGGGTCATTCTTCCAGCTCTATAACAAATAAAACTGTTGATGACTTGAAAAATCACATGATGAACGGCTATCAAAAATATGCCAAAGTTCAATTCATGAAGTCAACTTGTGAAAAGCAAACAAATCTTCACATTTAAAGGTATACTATGCAAAATTCTTTGACCCACTAGAGATGTGTGGTGGTGTATTTTTCTGCAGAGACTCTGCCCTCTGCCTGTATTTTCAGATCTTCTTGTTATTTTGCCGTGTTCAGGATGCTCCAGGGTACAGCACGCAGGTGAAGTCTGGACTTTATAAGCAGCACGCATCCAAAAGGAAGTTACAAAAATCACTGACACAGCACCAAGCAACACAAATAAAGTGAGGTGAAGCCAAGCTGACAAAGCTGTGGTTGGCTTAACTTTAATTCCTGCATAGTATACCTTTGAAGAGCATAGTATCTTACTTGAAAAATGACTTAAACAATGTCTTTAATCAATTAACAATACTGTCATGAATTAGCTTTCCGTCTGTTGAATAAACCAGGGGTAGGCAATCTACGGCCCCCGAGCCACTTGTAGCTCGTAAGCCCCTCTCCAGTGGCTCCCTGTGGCTTTGACAAAAAAATAAATGGATGTGAATAATGGTTATTTGTTAACATTTTAATTTTAATTCATCATTATTGTAGGTCTTAAGTGATTATGACATTGTCCAACTGTAAAAATGTGTAGCCAAATAAATCTGGACTGACTTTTTTATGGTTGTAACAAAGGTTTTAGGAGTCCAGATAAAAATGGATCCTTTTATTGCTATATTTGGGTTATCAGCTGAACAACTCCAAATTAACTCCTCAAAGTCAGGAATATTAACCTTTACTTCTCTTTTGGCAAGACGTCGTATTTTACTACTGTAGAAATCTCCTAAACCCCCGTCTATATCGCTGTGGCTTCAGGATGTTACGGCCTTTGTTAAATTTGAGAAAATAAGTGACAGGCTCCTCTGATAAGTTCACTCGGAAACTTAAATTCTCTTTAATTCCATAACAACCCTGTCTTTTATTTTATTTATTTATATATACACATAAAATTTTCTAAAATCAATTAATTTCCTACAAATGTATTATTTACTATTTTTTATTTTTAGTTGATTTTTATTCTTCTATCTATAACCTTACCTTCTTTCTCTTTAACCACACTTACTTTGGGGGTTTATTTACAACCGGACTATGTACACAGCTATGTACAAACTTATGTCTATTTTTTTCCCCATGCAGAGACCATTTTTATTGTTCCTGTTCTGTTTACAAAAAAGGGGGATAGCACTTCTAATTCTCTGTTGAAATTGTTATAACATTTCATCAGCTGCAACGTGCGTCACATGTCTACAGCCTGGCACCTTTTCCTCTAAACTCTGCCGAACCTAAATAGCTGTGTTTAGTCTAGGTAGACCAACTATTAATTCCAAATCCAAAACAGGAAGAGTTTGAAAGGAAAATAGAGAATTCAAATGTGGGTGGTTGGATTTGTTTGCTTTTACTACCGACACTGCAACATTAAAGAACCAAATAATCATAAATATCCTACTGCAGAGGAGCCAACCTGTGGTAAAACATATTAATGAACGCTCATTTAGACCTGTTTGTAATGTTGATAGGCTAATTTAGACTTAATAGGTTTTGTTACCTCGTTTATTATGAGGCTTAAAATGTTTGATGGTTCCACAAAGTTTCTTTTTTAGTCAAAACAGCTCTTCTAATATCAGTGGTTGCTGAACCCTGGACTAAGCCTTTAATCAAGTAATCATTTTAGCTCTACTCGAGCCTTTTGAAGGGCTATTTCCTCAGGTTGCATGACGCAGCAATAATTTCAGGAAATAACAGACCAATAAATCTCCTACACTGGTGATGGCGTACACGACTGTGTGGTGACACTGCGGAATATGGACCAAAACGACACACGTGTGCTTCAGCCTTGTTTCTATTTCTTAAATGCGTCAGACCTTAAGAACGTGAATCATAACAGCTTTGGTATCTGAACCACAGGTCATTGTTTCCTCATTAGGAGGTCAGAGAGGAATCTCACAGTAACACTGAGAGTATGCAGGACACAGGCTACACCAACACAACTGAAAGTACAAGACTTATCAACCAATAAGCTTCTGCCCTGAACGACTGTGTCACACAAATAACTTCAAACACATGTCAGTTACAGTATGTGCTCTCAAGTTTATGCCTTCTCTTGTGTTACCACTCATGCACACACGCTATCATATTTTGTCATTTATCATAACTCTGCTGCTCCAGGAAGTTTCATATCTTGATAACACTCTTCCTCAGAGATTAAATTACAAGTCATATGCCACTAATGATGATGACGTTGTACTACATGTGCAGACTCAGCTGAAAGAAAAAAAAAAACAAAAAAAAAAACAGCACGCCTTACACTGTTTATGAATGCAACCTTATTTTCACTTTCAGACTTGACACAAATTTGATTCAGTGGGAGGTGTGACTGGCTGTTAACACCTACGCGTCTTGTGGAAGCACAAAGTTGTTTTAACTCAGGGAGTTGAACTGAATTGATGGATTTAACTTTAACGAACTTACTTTTTATTTGCATCAAGGTAGGCTCCCACGATTGAAATTACACCAAACCAGGCCTACAAATTAATGTAGAGTGAGCCTATTAATTCATCCCATCAAGCGAAAGACACATGAAGACATCTGGATTCTAGTTACATTCAAGTATAGCAGCTTGAATTAAGTTAGCTTAGTAAACAGACTGAATTAGAAATGATTTTTGGAGGGCATTTGAGGTTTCTGATTAGCTGCTGTACCTGTCAGAGCTTATTTCTAAACTGTGCCTTTCTTTTTGATCATATTTGGGTATTAAATCAGCTCAGCATGAAAAGTCTTACTGTACACACTTAATACAAAGTTTCCTGTGGTTAAAGTCCTTACTGATGTATATAAGTATGTATTAGTTAGAAAAGGAACATTGTTCAACTGATTTTGTGACAGTGACTGCTAGTTGTTGACCATACAGCTCCAATATTGTGCGTGTTTTCAAGGCTTTGTGCTAAAATTAACAGTAGCATGCAGGTAGGATACCCTGATGTGAAATGTTCCAGTGTACTTCTGGTATCTGAGAAACTTTAACTTTAAATTTAACGCTTATTAAGACCTTTTCAAGACAATTTAAAACCAAATTTAACACTGATTTGTGGACAAATCATCTTTTTCTCACTCAAGCATTGCAGGTAAATATGAAGTAAGTAGTGTATACATGTGGTCTTGTACAGAGGTAGGTTTTAAGTAGGGATATGGTTATTGGAGTGAGTTAAGTTAATCTGCATTTTGCCAACAGATATGTGCATATATAAAGTAAAAAAACAGCATTAGGTTTAAAGATTTGTAACATCAGAAATGTGGACTTTGACACAGAAGAGTTTGACTCATTTTGACAAAAATAAAAGATGGACAAATTAAATTACGTAAAATGTTTGTGGCAATTAAGAAAATTCAAATTTAAGGCTACTTAATGACTTTAAAGGCTTAATAATTTGTTCATTTGAATTTAGGACCTTTTTAGACTCTTTAAGGACCTGCAGACAGACACCCCATGCTTTAGTGTATTTTCATAATGGATTGAGTCATTGTTAAACAGAGTTGTTCTAGTTTTGCCGCTCTAGGGTGCCTTGCATTTTACCCATTCATGTAGACATTTGTCTCACTTTGTTATAAAAAGTTTTACATGTTATATTAAGGGACTCAGATGTTAAGGAGAAAGAAAGAGATGGGTCTATTTGCATGACTCTAACAGCCATGCAGTGATGAGATAGGACAGCAAACTAAGATTAAACATGCATCAATAAAAGGTGTGTCTGTATGTTTTAGTCATAAACTCAGTAGTAACTCTCTGTACCAACATCTTCTATGACTGCAAAGGCAACAAGGATGAAATTATTTCTTCTTCAGTCTTGTTCAGATGTAGAAGTAAAATGATAGCATGTTAAATTAAGTGTACCTGAGATGCAGCTTTTCTAAGCTAGCGTCTGCCAGATCATCATTGGCTCTCTGATGGATGTCTCTCTGGGTCTCGATCTTGTGATCGTCTGAGAGGCCGTCCACTTTGTGGATGAACACCTCGAAGTTGATCTCTGGATTGACCCTGTAGGCCCGCGACACAGTGAGGTGAAGCCTGCCCAGGGCCTCCACATAATCGTCCTACGAGGAAGGAAGGAAACATATTAATACACATGTGCAATACGTACATCTGTTTAGAAAGTGAATGATAAAACTGGGCATAAATGCATTACAAAAATCAAAACTTTAAGTAACCTACAGTCCTTATTTATGTCACAATTTTCTTTTATGAATGTAGTAATGCACACAATCACCATATAATTAATCACCTTTTTTTTTCTGTCATACTGTCAGCTGAGTTAAAGCATTTGAGAGCAAAACAATTAAAGCTGGGGTACGCAGATTTTTTTTCTTTGGTGTCACTGGGCAAAAATCCCATAACATTTGAGCATATTTAAATTCAAGTGAACACTAGACTTCTACACCTCTTGGCTCTGTTTTCAGGCTTTAGAAAATGTAGGCTGTGATGAGAGACTTTGGCCGATCACAGGTCATTTCAGAGAGAAGCATTCCTTTTGGCTGTCCTACAAAGAAAGATGTGTGTGCACATCCCTTCAGATGGTGAAAGCCTGATTCAGTGGTGGACAATCCTGCAGGGAAAGTTGTTTTTCCAGCATTCGCAACAACTGCCTGCGCTGCAAAGCAACCCAAAAAGGGAGACAGAGTTGACAATAAACAAAATAAAACATGTGTTAATCTTGGAGAAGTGTCTCAGCAGAGATGAACAGAAATTGTTGCTATGGATTAGCTTTCTGCTAACAAGAGCCAAAGGCTCAGGGTTGCAGCTTCAAGTTTACCTTTATGTAGCTAATGTTAGCTAGAGCCTCGAATCACAGTGTGTCCTCCACCTCATTTCCCACCGCTACAGACCACCTCGCAGGGAGGAGAGCAGGCAGCAGCTCCAGAGATGGACACCACTCTGCGGCTGCAGCAACCTGAATCCAGCCCGTGAAAACCCCAACTCCAGGGGACCAGACAGCCCCAACTTCTCGCTGGATCAAGCTGCTGCTTACTCTCCTTTCAGCCAAGCAGTCCAAAGTAGTGGGGAGTGAGGGGGAGGGACAGCAGGGTGGCTAGCTAGTTAGTTCTTCCCTCATTTGTGGTGTGCTTAACAGCGAGAGAGTATGAGGCAAGAATGCTGTGCATACAGCGTACAATAAAACACATGACTAAATACATCAATGTACGGGAAACACTGGGTAGCTGAATGGAGTGCGTGCATGTGCCCATGGTCGTCAGACAGAGAGAGGAGAGCTGCAGGTGTTTTCAAAATCTGTTGTTTTTCTGCCTTTTCCAGATTTCTGCCTACCCCTGCTTTAAGCCTCTTTTGACCTTTAGATACCTCAAAATTGCATGTTACTTTCTTCTGCCTTTATAAACCTGGTAAAGAGCCATTTTAAATACTTGAGTCCAGCGAAGGATTATACTTAACACATAACCTGCAATTACATCTACGCCACAGCTAATTCCTGTTAGTTGATGAACAGGAAAGTCAACACACACACACTGCCTCTTAAGTGTGTTACAGAGACAACACAAACACAATCATGTGTTGCTCCAGGACAGGGAGGTGTACGCTCTCATCAGCTTTAAACCAGGTATGAGGAAATATACTGCTGCGCTATCTTCCAAAACAGCAGGAGAAAAACAAGTCTCCTCCGATATCGCTGTGTGACCAAACTGCTGAGACTAATTGAATCTGATGCACCTCTTTGAGTACAAATAAACCCTGCAATCAGATCAGCTGTGGCTAACATCCTAGTTGAGATTACTTCTTGAAAGCACTTAGAGCACTGGCATCAAAGCCGCGGCATGTAATTGTCTTTTTTCTGGCTATTCTGGCTGTCCATCACTGAGTTCACTCTCAAGGTCTTTTACTGGACCTTACAGTGAGCTTTATGTGTGCAGATTTACTTGATGACACAGAAAGTGTGTTAAAGTGAGTCTGAATATAGTCAGATGTTGTATTATTACAATTAAAAACCCCGTCAGTGACAAGATAAACACTTTCTGTTCTTCACCTGAGCATCAATGACAAATATCAACGCCCCGGTTCCTCTGAAGATCATCTCGTAGTCGAAGGTGGGGTCGAAGAAGTCCACCTGGCCCGGGAAGTCCCAGATCTGGAAGTTGACAAAGGAGCTGCTGGAGATGTCGTCCTTGTAGATCTTGTTGGTGCTCTCCAGGAACAAGGTCTCATTGGGAGACATTTTGTGGAACACCACCTGAAATCAGAGTTGTTGTAATGTTTATGTGGAATAAATGCAGATGACGTGTTGGGGATTTTGTGTGGGTAACTTTAAGTCCTTAAATAATAGTTTATACTAGGTACAAAATAAAAAGCTTTTATCACAGGCAGGTAACAGTTTCAACACTGCTATGTAATTTCCAGACAAACCTTTAGCCAACTGAACATGGCAACAGTGGAAGAGCAGGTTATGAGTTTATTTTCAGACTTACGGAAACTACAGTTCCCTAAAACTGCTGGTGACGGTAAAATCTCATATAAATATGACCACACTGAGCCCAGGTGACGCTTGAAAATAACAACATAGACAAATAATCAACTTGGAGATATTATATAAAATTTTACAAACAGACTTTATCGAAGGTACTCATTATGGAATTTACATATCAATCAATTTAATATTTTGTTTTTATTTTTTGCCACTCCAAGATTTGTTTAAAAATGTATTTGGCATCTATGTACAACCAAGAGACTCATTTTAATGGACTGTAAATCATTCTCACTACCGTGTTCTCTAAGGTGGATCATACAGATTTTTAAAAATGAAGTTTATAAGTTCCCTGAAAGTTAATTTTCAGACATACTGTGATGCACCTTCAGTGATTAGTCTCATTTCAACTTATGCTTTTGCTTGGTTTTAATGTTTGTTAAATGACTGTTAAACTTGTGTTAAATAGCTGAGACTTAAAACATTTTGTTAAACACTTTTTAACACATTATTTGCCTGTAAAATTATGACAAATATTGAGCATTTAATAATACAGCAAATATATAATAACTTTATATACTGACTACAATCTTTAAACGTGTTTTTAGGGGTTTCTTTACTACACAGCTGGTGATTTACTGTAAATGACTTTCTTCCTTTACGCTATAATTCAAGCACAAAGGCATAACTCTGGCGTCACATGCAGAGCAAGAGAGAAAAGGCCAAGACATTGCAGACTCACTCTGATGTAACTCACATCACTCCACATTCAGCATTTTATAGCTGCATGATTTCAAACAGCAGACAGCAGCTGTAAAGTAAAGTGTGATTAAGGGTTGATCGAGGTCTTGGTCCACTGAATACAGTTACAGGAGGAAAATAAGTTGCAGTGGGTGACGGAGGTGGACCTGGGAGTGTTCTCCCCAGCACTGCCATTTTAAAACAGTTTGTGGGCCACTGAGGTCACAGGCCAATGAACCAGCAAAAAGCCAAATCACATGTTTTTCAGCCCAGACCGGAGGCTTAGAGGAGAACATTAGTCTGAGACTTGACGGTGTGTGGATTCCTGCAAAACAGTACAAGTGTGTGCTTCAGTTCAGAAAACTGCCATTTACTTTTGTTTCTTCTGTGTGTAGGATAAGCTCCTGGTGAGTCACGCTATATCCAGCCTGACTCTACGTCCCCCTTGGATTTTAACATAAATAATAAAATATCATAGACGGCAAAACTGCATCTCATCTATTATTTAACCGCAGTGCCCGTCTGAGAGCGGTTGACTTGAAAAATATAACTGAGACAGCCAACCTTGCTGTAAGTGTTGGCTGGATCACAAAATAGAAAAGGCATTTGTATCAGAGAGGCAAACCAGCTGGGCTCCAGGTTTACTGCATGTCAGTTGGTTTTGATAATTTGATTACTTGCACATTTGTAAGGGACGTCACACTACTAAAGTACAATACAAATTAGGACTTATAACTTTGTGGCCATGACTTGTAGAGGGGCCCTGTGTCATATTCTAATTCTAAGAGCTTTATTACTGTAGTTAATATTGTGTTCACGTGGTGCATATTGCTAATCAATCAAATTTACACAAATGAACACAAAATAAATGTTATTGCAGTACAGAGGTCAGGTTTTTGCTGCAGTTTTTATAGCAGAGGTAAACCATCTCAACTAAAAATAGGCCATTGCCACTAAGTTTGGCAAATGATACATTAAAGGAGAAGTGTGTGGATTTAGTGGCACCTAGGGGTGAGGATTGCACATTGCAACTAGCTGAAACTTCTCCCATGTGCCAAGAGTGAGCTCCTGGTTAGGATTCCTTCAGTTTTCATTGTTAAGGAGGTATTTACTGGGAGCCGAATTATCCACAGAGGTCTCCTCCTCTCCAAAAAAAACGTACCTGGTGATTTAAACTGATAAAAATACTGAATAAAGCAAGTTTTACTTTAAAAATCTGTGTTTTTCCAATGGTATCTGGCACAGCGGAGGGGTCATTTACTACAGTGGTTGACGTGAATATGCGGCTGGCCCCAACCAAAGCCAGTATTTTGTTTGTCTTTACTGGCCTACTGTGGAAACATGGCGCAAAACACTGACTCCGCAGACGAGGACCCACTCCGTATGTAGATACAATTGACTTATTTTAACCTCCTGAGACTCGAACTTTTGTTTGGTATGCATTCTTAATTTCTCCTAACTATTTGGGAGCAGTAGAACCATAAGTACAAAAAACTAAAGTCCCAAAGTCTTCAAGAGTACTTACTGATTGATAAGCAGTGTCTTGGCTTGTTACAGTTGCTAAAATTGGTCAAATTTGTTGCCAAATCAAACTACAACCATTATTAATCATAAAAAAATAAGTTTCAACCATAAAATGTGATCAGGTTTCGGACCTTGTCCACTTTTGTGTTGGGATCGGCTGCAGATTGACTTTGCTTGGAGATGGCTGCCATCTTGTTTTTACACACATTAGTGTATTGTGCTCTTACTGCCACTAGATGGCAGGAAAAAAAGTGTCCATGAACGAGGACAACAGGTCTAAGTTAAGTAAAATGAAGTATAAGGTCAAGTAAATCCAAAATGTGATGTCCTCATGCGAGGACGCAAGGTCTCAGGAGGTTAAGGTAACAAAAACACATTGATTCTTATTGTTAGGTAATCCTAAACTAAACATACTGATTATATGATATTAAATTTCTGCCAATATAGCCCCCAAAATCGTACACACCGTTCCATTAAACTATCGAGAAAAACAGAGATGCTGTTCCCCACAGCAGAAGCCATATATGTAATGAGTGTGGCTGTTGTTTAGGCCTTCATGCACTAAACACATTGATCACAAGACGAGTTGCGTCAGGATCTTGGTGGTTTACTGCCACAGCTATAACTTTTTCAATGAGAGACCTTGGGAGCCCTGATAGCTCTGGATTTAATGCAGGCCATAGTGCACATATTGCACACGGGGCAGTTGGTGGTGGGGGGTCAGCAGGGGCCTCCTGACTCATTAATCCAGCCATGTTTTAAGTTAAAGAGCATGTTGTCCTGGCTGCAGGTGCTATGACGGATGCAGTGATTTAACACAAAGTGTTATGACTTGCAGAATGGAAGGTGTGGTCGGGTTGCAGTCATGTGAGAGCTACACATCAGACCTGCCCAATGCCTCACAGCTGGGTGGGACTAAGATATATTTGGCATGTTGGATAAGTTGTTAACCAAACAGTCACATGCTTTGTGTCCATGTATCAATACAGATGCACCGCGCGTCTCCTGTCCACCTGGTTAATAATTTACTGCTACAGCTACACTAGCGTTAGCTAACACTGAAGGCTAACTGCTTGTTAGCTGCAGGAAAGAGGGGTTTTAATTTCAGCTCTCACACTCTCGTGTAGCTAGACATGTTATCTGCTGGTTCATAGCTATCATCACCAACTCGCTAGCTATTTTGGCTAACGTCCCATTTAGTTGCGTGCAGCAGGGGGAAGGCGCCGCTCGCCTCGAGAGGCTAATAGTTCACCATCTCTGCCTACCTTCTGTATGGATGATTTGCCACTTCTCCTCAAACCCATGAGCAGGATTCTCGGTTTGCTGTCGGACGGCGCCGGGCTGTCCTCAATGTCGGCCTCCTCTTCACCATAGCCGAAATCTTTGGGGAACGAGTCCGCAACCCCGTAGCTGTCAGCCAGCTGTTCCACCTCGTACTGAATCGACATTTTGACCTAACGACGGTCGCTTCCCCTCTTCCCCCCCTTACTTGTCGGTCGCTGCACCCGTGTTTGTATCGCACCAACACAAACTAACGTTACACAGTGAAATCGTTTATCAATAATGCCCTGGCTACTTGGAAACACCGAGCGTGATCCCACACATTTCCTTAGGATTTCCTCTCCCCTGAAAAAAAACTCACCCTTTGTTCCCACCCCTTGATTCTGATTGGCTGTCGGAATTAAAACACGAAAAGTGATTGGTCGAACCGCCTGTCACTCTACTGAGGTTTGTCGCTGTCACCTGACTAGTACTCAGACCTGTTTTGTGACCTATCACCCGAATAAGTGGTAAATACACACTCTTTGCGCAGCTGTTTTACGCCGTTTGAGTTTGTAACAACAACATATCATTTATATATTTTTATTTTCTGTAAAATAAGTAACATTTGACGACGTTTATTAAAAACGTATCAAATAGAAAGTAGGCAGCGCTGGTGTTCTGCGATATCACCAGCAGATGGCGGCAGACATCCATTTCATAAAGTGTACGCGTTCATGGTCTTCTTAAAATGTCGGATCTAAAAGCGTCTATAACTTGCAAGCTCTCATTTCAACCCAAGAACATGGGGTGTACTTTGTTATGAGACAAACATGAGCTA
This sequence comes from Epinephelus moara, assembly GCF_006386435.1. Lineage (NCBI taxonomy): Eukaryota > Metazoa > Chordata > Actinopteri > Perciformes > Serranidae > Epinephelus > Epinephelus moara. The sequence continues at coordinate 25,530,189 of NC_065511.1, read as the reverse complement.
GATGGCTAATTAGTTAGCTTTGCGTCTCTATCCGAGCCATAGCCACGACTTTATGATTTTTAATCATGCGTTATGACTTTTGCTCTGCTTGTGTTCGGTGCATGTTCTTTACGAGGCACACCTGAAGGCAGCAGACCCGTTGCATGGACGATGGTGATAAACCAAACGAAACTTAACTTTTCGGGCGGGTTGTCGGCGTTTCTAAACAAGGTTTGCGGTGGAAACCGGTACTCGTAAATATTGTATCTTTCAGAAGAAAGTCAGCTTCACAGCACACATCATTATGGCACATTACAGAGTAAGTATGTTTGCTGTCGCTTCATGTTACACCCATGCCCAGTAGAAACTGTTTTCTTGTCTACCAACTGTAAGCTAGCTGTGCTAATATTAGCTAGCTAAGTGTTTCATCAGTGCATAGACGGAACACCTGTGACAGCTTTTGGTTTCCATTATCATTGAAGTTTATAAATGTTTGTGGATAAACTTAAGTTAAGGTAATGTCAACAGGCTCAGTACAAACTGTTTTTTGACCACCATTTTCTGCTGCAGGTCGTAATATGACAGTTTTATGTATTTTAATATCATTTTTAATTGTGTTTTCTGACTTAAACTTGCTATAAGTAACTAAACCTGACAGTTGAGGGTGTGGTTGGTAGTGAAATTGTTTTATTTTTCTCCTCCTACAGGCTCCAGACTCCAAAAGGGAGCAGTTTCGCAGATATTTGGAGAAAACTGGTGTTGTGGACAGTCTTACTAGTGGTATGGCACTCTTTTATTATAGTTATTTCTGTCTTTGTGCTTGGGCACTTTGTTATAAAGCAACCCAGGAGAGCTGAAGACAAGGTTAACACTGAAACTTGCTATCTATTTAGAAACAAATCCTATGAAAAGCAAACTATTGAATTGCTGTGATTTGTAAATAATACCAACTAATCATCTAATGTCACACTTTAGTACAAAATTAACTTTCTTAGTAATAAGGGCTACGTATTTGACATTTTGTGCCAACACAATAGCAGAAATCCAGTGCTCACAACAAAACATTTTGATATCTCATATGAAGGAATACAAAATATTGTTCTACAAAACCCATTTTCTTCATAAAAAATTAAGCCAAACTTCACAAATACATCCATTTTAATTTTAACCTAATACAAAGCAGTAGTGCAAGAATTTTGCCCAAATAAACACAGCCTAAAATGACCAAATGTCTTTTTAAAGGTCCGGTGTATAGGATTTAAAGAGATATATTGGCAGAAATGGAATATAATTGAATAAGTATATTTTCCTTAGTGTATAATCAGCCAAAAAAGGGATTGTCTTGTTTTGTTACCTTGCAATGAGCTGTATATATATATCTACCTAGGGAGCAGGTTTTCATCTACCAGGTCTGCCGTGTCTCACTACCATGTTTCTACAGTAACCCAGAATAGACAAACCAGGACATTAATTTTTATGTTGGCCACGGCAGGTAGTAGTCAGTCTACAATGACCCAACAGTGTCAGAAAAATAGTGATGATCACGGGTCTGTCTATTATGGAGGGGAAGAGACTTTTGCAAATAAGTTGGCTCCCATTACAAACCTGTATGTCCAAATAAAAAGATAAAAAAAGGTGAGCACACAATGAATTATCAGAGAATAAAGGTCAGGGAATATCTGAGCAAAACAACAGATAAAGAGCACAAAATCTGTCCAGCCAAGGATTTGCTGCAAACATTCACTTTCAGTGTCAGATATAGCTGGTACTAAAAAAAGCACTGATATTTGATACCCAGCTCTATCAGTTGTTGCCTCAGTTCTCATGCAGCTTTATTAAAATCTTTTTTCCTCTTTGATTTCAGTTCTAGTGGCTTTGTATGAACAACCTGAAAGGCCCACCAATGCCCTGGAGTATCCTTCAATGCACACAACCTGAACCACTGAGTGTCTTTTGGTTTAGCAGGTAGTGTGTTGAGCCTTGTACTGAAATTCATGCCTGCACTCGCCACTCTAAATAAAAGAATACTAATAAAGAGAAATGTTAAGAGGGTAATAAAGGAAGCCACAGCTTGCTGTAGAGTCTTTAACCAACTCCTTCCCAGATTTGTGCAGCAGCATCTCTGTGCTGCCGCTCAGACTTTAGCAGACGCTGAGGCTCTGCAGCAGGAGGTGAATGACTTAAGGCAGAGGTGTGCACGTCTGGTAGAGGAAAACAAAGACCTCAAAACAAAGGTAAGCTTTTGCTTGTTCTTAAAAGTTGTGCATGTCATTTAAAAGAACATACAGTGTAACGTAGATGCACTTTCACCTCCATCTCTCCAGCTGCAGCAATATGAACCTGCATCTGAAGATGGCGCCACAGCTGACTAGACCACAGCAGTGCTTTGGCTGAAATAATGTAGTTTTTGTTTTTGTCACTTTCAAGACACAACAACACTGTTAAGTGAAGGCCGAGATTTTTTTAGGTACCTGCTTTTGTAAATCTTACTTTCTGTGTTTCTTATAATCTAACTTATTCTGTACATGTATGTAAATAAGTTTGTTTCTTGTTCAGTCTTTAGTATAACTTTACTGAGAAAGTGCCCTTGTATACAACCGCATGAGTCAGTTCTTTAGACGTGGGACGTGTTATTTTTTTGAGGGGTCTATGAAAGAAAATAACCAATGTCTGATTATACTACTGTCAATTTTATTTTTTTGGCATAACAAAGACACACTTACACTTTGTTTCTTAAGGTCTGGTTTCAGTAAACAGCTGTGTGGGGAGAAAAAGCAAAAATGTAAGTCACCAGTAAAATAAAGCACAGTCTTGTGATTATTGTTGTATTGTTGATTAAACCAATTTCAAAAGAGCAATGTTTCAATCAGGCTTTTTATTGGAATATCAGGATGTTGAAACTGTGGTCAGATACAGATGTGTGTGTCAACACTGCTACGTCTTTACTTAACATTCTACAGTGAGGCTAAAAACTTCTCAGGAAGCAAACCAGATATAACAACAATACAGAGACGAATGAAGGCTTTGGGGACCAGAGCACATCCGGTTTTCTATGACAGTAATCCAACAGAATTCGTGTTGGTGAGGACAGTGCTGCAGTGTTAGCGTCTTATTGATATGCTCAGGAAACAGATGAGTGTCGACTAAATGCCCCCAGTAATGCCCTAAAAATACAGAGATAAAATTAAACAGCAAACTTGAGACAAAAAATCTTTACAAAAAGATGTTCTTTTGTGCAAATGCTCACATTACTATGGGAGAGACGATTTGCAAAAGGCCCGTCATAAGTGTACATGTTTGTCATGAGAAAGACAGTGATTGTTGAGTCTCACTCCCAGGTTGTCAGATACCAACGCTTTGGGTTGGTGATTTAATCTGACAGCTGACCCAAAGCGTCGGTATTTGATGACCTGGGAATGAGACTCAATCATACAACACCTTTAAAATTATACCAACTAGGCCTATATGACTTCTTGAAGTGTCATCATGATAATCAGATGTAAATGTGCATGCAGAAAATGGAACAGGTGCAGAAGCAAGTTATGTTAAAGCAAGTGCAGTAGCCAGAACATATTGACATTTCTTTTCTGCTTAAATGATACTGGCATTTTTAAATGACACACTACAAAGAAAAATACCACTTGAGACGTCTCATCTATATTTGGCCCAATGCAGGCCTACCTAATCTTGTATATAGACCACCAAGATCATGATGCAGCTATGAGCTCAGATATTAACTATGGTTAACATAAAAAAGGTCATGCTAATTGGGTAGCAGTAATGCAGTTAGTCACAATAGAAAACAAGTTGATTCCAAAAGTAGGTGGAAAAAGAATATAAAATATACAGTACAAAGTCCTCTCTTGTTTCTTACATTATAGTATGTCACCAAAAACAATTAAAAATGTTAATTTCATTAGTCAAACTGCAATAAGTTTTTAAATCATGCCATTTTATTGAGACAAAGGTGTCAAAAGTTGAAACCAAAAACACAATATTAGCAAACTCTCAGTTCGGAGGCAGCTTAGAGTGCTGTTTAATCCATGAATTAAAGTTATACTATACAGAAATTGTCAGCTACTGTTTGTAAAAAAAAAAAAAAAAAAAGTATCACCAGCGAAAGTGAAAGCCAACCCCAGCTTTGTCCGCTCGGTGTTTCACCTCACTATATTTCTGTGTCCGTGATTTTCGTAGCTTACTCTTGGATGCGTGCTGTTTATGGTCTGGCACCTGGTTGCTACTTTTTATAAAGTCCCAACCTCACCTGCAGGCTGTGCCCAGGAAACGTCCCGAACACAGCAAAATAAGAAAATACAGACAGGGGCCAGAGTCTCTGCAGATAAATACACCGCCACACACTTCTAGTGGGTCATTAGTGATGTTTGAGAGTCTATACATTGTATTTTTTGGAAAAACTTCCAAAGTATACCTTTAAATGTAGATATGACAGATCAGTACACCTGTAACATGCTGTAAGAACACAGTTTGTATGTGAGGTTTAAATTTGCAGGTCTGCCGCTCGTCTGCTGCTCGCATTACTTGCCACTGATGCTCTGCAGTTGGATGAAGGGGGTCTGGCATGCCTGGATTCTGAGCTGGAGTCATCTAGTGACTCCGGGGTGGACGGCCGGCTTTGATGTTTGCTGTCTGATTTCGACTGTGTTCGAGTGATGGGAGGTCCACTGCTGGCTTTCGCACCCCCGTATGAATCTGTGTCAGAGCTTTTGCCCTCCAACACCGTGGAGCATTTCAAAGAGCCCTGGGCTCTCCAAGGCCTCCTTGATGCACTCACTGGCAGCGTGGGGAAGGAGGAAGTGTCCACTGCCTTCTGTGGGCATTTCGGAGAGTCTGGGCTCATTCTTTCATTGCCCCCATTCTCTTTACTGTGCGGGGGAAGATGCAAAAAGTCCTCAGCCTCCTGCTTTGGGTTAATCAGGGAGTCGCAGCACGGAGAGCAGGGCTCGTTTGTAGTCAAGGTGCAGTTACAATGTGGGGGGCTTTGAACTGAACATCTGGAGTCATCCAAATCGTGCTGAGTGGGCAGCTCACTCTGAAGCGGTAGAAAAGTTGAAGGTTTGATGAGGTTTGGGTACATGATTGTGCCCTGCACCCTGTCCAGTAAGAGGTTGTAGTCACTGGGTGCAGAAGCGATCGTTGCCTTTCGGGGTACGCTGGTGCAAATTTGCACAACAGATTCTTTTTTACACTTGTTGACATAGTAATCATCAAGTTCATCTTTCTCGTCTCTCAAGTGAGGGTAGAAGTCCAAGATGCCCTTCTTAATCTTCTTGTAACTCAGATGCATGATCTCCAAGATGTTCAGGAAGAGAGAAATTCCAGCGATGCACTGCATGAACACCATGAAGACGCTTTTCTCTGTCGGTCTGGAGACGTAGCAGTCCACAGCATTGGGACAAGGATCCCGCTCACACTTGTAGAGTGGGTAGAGGTGAAAGCCATAAAGCAGGTACTGGCCTGTCATGAAGGCCACCTCAACAACAGAGCGAGTGACAACGTGAGCCACGTAGGTACGCAGCAGAGAGCCCCTCAGAGGAGCTTTGTTGAGCTTCCCCTGATCGAGCTGCTTCATCTCCCGCTCAATCCTCTTCCTGGCTTCTGCCAACTCCACGTCCACCAACTCCAGCTCCCTCCGCAGCAGAGCCTTCTTCTTCTGCCGTGCCTTCTCCAGCGCCCGCAGCCTGTAGAGAGCGTGGCCCATGTAAACCAGTGAGGGAGAAGACACAAAGATGACCTGCAGCACCCAGTAGCGGATGAGGGAGATTGGGAAAGCGTGGTCGTAGCACACATTTCTGCACCCGGGCTGCTCGGTGTTGCATATGAAGTCAGCCTGCTCGTCGTTCCACACATCCTCGGCTGCCACCCCGAGGACCAGCATACGGAAGATGAACAGGATGGTGAGCCAGATCTTGCCTACCATAGTGGAATGGATATGCACCTCCTCCAAAATCCCCCCGAGGAAGTTCCAGTCCCCCATCTTCACTCTGCCATTATGACTGGTGGAAAGTCAGTGATGGAGAGAGAAATAATTAGGGAAGAAAATCTGCTGAAACAGTTAAAAATGTGTGTGTAGAAAAATAATACTACAACAAATAGAGTGACAGCACACATTTGAAAAAATTAGTTTGACTTCAAGACAGACAGCAAAAGCATATTGGCAAAATAAGCAGCCTTTACAGATTAAAATAACAGTATAAAAAGAGCAAATTCTGTAGTTAACCCCCCAAAAAAGATTAAGATTTCCCAGTAACAAGTGTCAAAAAATTACACTACCTCTTAAATGGAAAAAATGAAACATTAACTAGTAGAGAGCAAGTGACATGAAAATGCAAAGTGTCACATATTTTCAAAAAAAGGTTTTAAAAGTCGACAGGAAAGACTTGTACATCCAGTGATATGTTCCCTCGGCTGGTCAGCTGTCCAGTTTTGTGTTAATAAAACAATTCCCCTCAGCGGTGTCATTATATAGACCAGGGCAGAGATCAGTTCACTTGCTGTTTCCATTTACCTTGCAGCGGCGTGGACAGACTGCCGGTGGTGACTTAAATCTCCTCGGGTCATGCAGCCCTGACACGGTCACCAAAAAGTTTTAAAAATCGTTAGCACCCTCCACATGAGTCCCTGTGCATCACCTAAACCTCAGTGACCCGCCTCTGCTGCAGTGTTGCCAGAAACAAAGTGGGAACAACTGAGCTGTTGAGGGAAGCTTGCCAACTACTCTGACCAGAGAAAGTCAATACCAACAGCTTCATCGATGCATTTAAATCATGGCCTCACAGTGAGGGGCTTGCAACCGGTTGTAACACAGATATTGTTTGCAATATTTGCAGGTTAGGATTAATTTATGTCCTTTTGTCAGACTGTTTGACCTTAGATAGAAATGCTGCATGCATCAGCAGCTGTGATAACAACTGACTGAACATATCTTTATGGTTTATTTGGGTGTGTACAATATCTGTGGGAGTAAATAACCAAGCTGTTTCCAAAGAGGTGCTTTGCAAGTCCAGACAACATGCTCAGGATTTGTTGGCACTCATTTGTTGGAGTGAATTTGCTCCATATGTACAAACAAAAAGAAGGAAACAGCCACTGTGGCTGGAATCCCCACATTATCAGTACCACTCAGTTATCCACATAGGCCTTGTACGATCAATAGTTTTCTACTATAGCGAAGTAATCAATGAGTCATCATGTCCGATTTCATACCCTGCTGCCTCTCTCTGGATGTAATGAAGTTCTCATGCACTTGACACATTATTTTATCCCATTTACAAGAAATCTATCACAATGGATTAGCGAGTTTGCCAACTGCTGGTCGTCAACTTAACACACCGTCCGATTCTAAACACCTTTAAACACCTCTGTGTGATGAATATGCTTGTTATCTGAGGTCAGTGAGAAGCTTCACCCCCATGATGTGACATGTTTATTTGTTATTTAGCTCTATAGAGCAAGACAAACTGTCTACAGTGGAAATATTTGGGCTAATTTGTGTGTTTCGACAAGATTCAACCCACCAGTTCAGCTCAGATGTTTATCACTTGTCTGTGAATATGAAGCTTTTCACTGCTGATCTCAAACGTCTCATTCTGCCCAGCAGAGCAGGATTGATTCAAACCAGTCTGGTACAAAAACATTAGGGGCACAGAGGGTTACACTCGGGCAACATACTGGGAAAATCCTAGAAATCATAGTGTCATTTCCTCTTCAGAAAAAAATCAGTGTTCACTTGTACGTCACCCCCCCAAAGGGCGTCCCCTGGCTGACTGTCTGTCAACATAGTTCATTGATTCAAAATGTAAAAAAAAAATCATTTAAGGTGGAATTTTATGTCTGCAACCTGAAAAAGTTTTTAAATTTTATTATCAATAAAATATTTGAGAGAAGATGAATTGCCAGAAATTCAAATAGGTGATGTATGTACAGTATACATCACACTTACAGTACATACACAGTAGCTATATGAACGTATTTTGGCAATAAATTACCAATCATTGTAAGCTGTCATAAAGGATTCGAGACATATCCACTTGAATGTTTGATATTCACTGTGCAGAAGGATGTATGTGCAAGAAGCAAAGTGTCTTTGTGCTCACCTTAAATTTTTTATGAGTTTAAAGGGACGGATGAGCCATCAGTCTAGATTTGTTTTGGTGTGAGTTGCAAAGTGTTGGAGATGTCGGCTGTAGAGATGTCGGCTGTCTCTCAAATATAATGGAGCTAGATGGCACTCAGCTTGTGGAGCTCAAAGCGCCCAAAACTACATATTACATATAAAATTCAACAGCAATGTCTCTTTCCAGAAATCATAAACACATTATTCGAGATAATCCACAGACCTTGTTGTGAGCAGTTTCATGCAGAAACTATTTTCTTTCTACTGAACTACACCTACCAACTGTATCCTTGCACAGAAGGAAGCGTGCATCTACTGCTAGCTCACCTAGCACCACTGAGCTAGCTAACGTGACAGTTTAAGTGGGATTACTTCTTCGTCAAATCGATGCTGTACCTCTGACGTAGGCTCTGCATTGATGGAGAGCCTACACAGTACCAGCCTGATGTACTGTGCATCTCCCCAGAAATATAACTACGCGTCGCGGTAACGCAGACCTCCTGTCTATTTTTGTAAGCTGGAACCATTTCCCTCTGTGGAAATGAAGCTTTAATTTGCATAAATTGTGAAGACAAGAAAGCCTCCATAAAATAGCATTTTAAGTCTTGTGTGTCATTTATCCTTCGGGGATTTATACTCCAGGATCTAGGATTCATATGAGCGGAGGAAATCTGAGCTCATCACTAGGCTAATTTATACAATGTAAAATGCCATAGGCTTGTGCTAATAATGTTAGCATGTTGTATTTGTTTGGAAAATGTTTTTAGTGTAATACAGTTGTTTTGTCAGTGAACCTAATTAATTTTTTGTAACGTTACCTTTGTTAAATGTTGCTGTTGTCCTTGGCGTCATATGAGTAGAGTAAAAGTCTACTAGCCGCTAGGCAGATTTATACACTGTAAAATGCCATAGGTCTGCAAGTTTCAGTAAAGCCAATTTGTGAACTTGTGTTTAAAATTGTCTCAATTAAGCCATGTTTGGTGTACTGCAGAGTGACACAGACACACCACCACACAGCACATGTGTGTAGGTTATGGCATACGCTCTGCAGAGAGCTGACACACAAGTATAAATCCCGCTCTAGCCGAGGAGGACGATTAATGTTTACATCTTGTGCTGTCACAAGCATGAGCCTCTCGTCCATGAAGAGATGCACATTGATACAGTTGGTAAGTGCAGTTTGGTAGAAAGGAAATAGTTCCTACATGTGGATTATCTTGAGTAACTGGGTCATGATTTCTGGAAAGAGACATTGCTGTTGAGTTTATCAAATGTACTTTTTTGGCACTTTGAGCACCACAAGCCGAGTGCCATCTAGTTCTATTATATTGGAGAGAGGGCAGACATCTCTACAGCCGATATCTCCAGCACTCTGCAACTCACACTAAAACAATCGAAGCTCATAAAAAGCACTACAGTGAAGAGGAAAAATATGTATTTTTAACTTTGGGGTGAACTGTCTCTTTAAGGCATCTACCTACGTGCATGACTTTGCATGACTTTTTATGTGTGTGTGAAGAAACCAGATCAGACAGATTGTTATTTTTATGTCTTAAAATATTGCTGGAGATGATCTTTACAATTTGTGTCACTTCTGACTTTCTTATTGGCAAAAGCCGAGTATTTATGGTCTAAAAGAATTAACATATGATAAGGTAACTTGTAAAATGTTCACCAGAAATGATGCCACTGTTTCTGTCATTTCCGCCAAACCAAATTAAGAAACCCAGTTTTATTTCCAGTATTTTAAAGCAAGATCCTCATTAAGTTAACATGAAACACTACAGCAATGACCGCCTGGCAGCAAATATTGATTTTAAGATATAAAAAAAGAGGTGAAATCTGGCAGATTTTAATGTTTCAGCAGTTCTGTCCTGTAACATCAGATTTTTTTCAATTGCTGTGCTAGAGAGGGCAACATACCATTTCCCACTGTTTCAGGGTCAAGGCAAACAAGCTCATGGTAATTGAATATTGATGCACTAAGTTATATTGATGAGCTGTTTGGAAACTATGGAACTTTCCATACTATAAAAAGCTGTCACTGCCATACGGGTACAATCAAATATATGTAGCAGAGTCTGCACAACATCAAACATTAGACTGCTATACACACACTATGTTATCTGCTAATTGACAATGAGTTGGAAGACCAACCAGTGAAAATGTAGTTTTTAGTGTTAATTCTGGGCATTTTCATCAGACAAAGTCAATACTCCTGTCCTGTTTCTGCATAAAATTATATTTGACATCAAATTCATCAAAAAAACATCAGGTTTTAATAAAATACTTTAAACACTGAGCCGTGGAAATGCAAAAACCAGGTGTAGGAGGTGTCTTTGGTTGTAATTTACCTGTGGTTTTAGATAAAAGTACAAACATAACATCTGTTTCTAAATTACAACATGTACCCAATGCCCTCTGCTCACACCACAAGTTTAGTGTTTCCATTTCCATACTCATGAAACAGAAAATGTACCGTCTCAAAGCTATAACTTCCACTTAACGTTCAACAGTTTCCCTCAAGTTAAGTGGGAGTATTGTACGATACCAACCACTGTTTATTTTCACTATAGTAAATGATGTTTTAAAAGCTGGGTGTTGATGTTTGAAGCCTAAGTTTTCTATTTCCAAGGTTAAAAAACAACGAGCATGACTGACAGAGATTGTAACTCATGTGTGTAATTGGCCGTGTCTGGTCAACAGGATGTGACTGAAACAATAGCTTGGCATTAAGCCACGGCCTGTTGGTAAACCAGCTCTTTTCCTTACAGACGTCAGGAGCAACACCAGGATTTTTTAAAAGTATCCCATGTTTCCCTGAGACTCGTCAAATTTAGTGTTTAATGTAGTGATTTCACCATGTTTAAGGCACATTTTATGAATACTGAGAGTCCATAAGAGTCCTTGATGATTCAACAGCCTGAGCATTATTTACTTTTAAAGAAAAATGATATGACATAGGACCAGTGTGTTCAGTAATATCCTGTTGACAAGCACAAAGAGATCTCACATTAAACTCAAACAGAAATACAAATATCAATGACAACATATTAAAAAGGTACATAAACATTTAATTCAGTTCTAAAGTACTCACTTTTTAGGCACGTTTTGCTCACCACTGTCTTTAGTGTAAAATATGCCTTTTGCAATACTACACATGAACAGCAGGAGGCACCCTTCCCCTTGAACGCACACATTCAGCTCTAAAAAGGAAAATCTGATAGAAAAATAATTAAAAAACACCCTTTGCACTACATTTACAAACTCCCTGCAACTTTCTTCTGAACAACATCAGTAAAATACAGCTTCCTGAGTAGTGTGACATTAAGGCATTTAGTGTTAACTTAACAAATAAAGGGTTGGTGCAGCTTCATGATCCTATGTTGCTGGGGTCAGGAAGATGTTGAAGACCACAGCGAAGATCACAAAGGCTACATATCCCAGTATACACAGCCAGAAGCGTGGGTCTTTGAGCAGCTTCTTGTTGTAAGCGCTGAAGAAGACGTAGCCGATGGTCATACCGGCCACGATCCCTGCAAAGTGAGCCACAAAGGACACCTGGGAGGAGGAGAGAAGGTGAAGTCAGGTTTCAGAGTAAGCCTGTGGGGCGAAATTAAATTGGATAAAGACCCTCGACTGCTGTCATCCGACCTCGCACCCCTCAAACCTGAAGGACCAGTTTAACAACCAAAGCAAAGAGTAGGGGAAAAAGAAGGAAGTTGAAAAGGTGGGGGAGGGAATAAGAAATCAGGTTTTTAGAGTCTGCAGTGATCAGGTGGAGAGGCAACAAGCTTCTTTGAAGAGAGAGAATGACAGGAAGAATGCCTTCTGTTATTTTATTCTTTGGAAGAGAAACTATAGAATCAAAGGACAAGGTCACCATTTCTCAATGTGGAATACTGATTTAAAATAAAGAAGCAGGTTGTGGGAAAAGTGTGTTAGTTTCCGTTCTTTGTCCATTAGTACCTGCCCATGCAGAGAGGTATTTGTCTGGAAGAATAATCAAGTCCCAACACGAGCTACTGATCTTGCCTGTAGCCACAAGCAAATTAAATCCATCACCAAACACTGTCAGCTCGGGGGAGGTTAGCTGGATCAGCGGGATCACTCCTGAGGCTTATCTGAAAATGTCTAGCAAGGGGTTTTTTATTCTAGTAAAGTACTGGGCTGTACAGGGGAAGGGAAAGCATACCTTCATGCCAGCATCGTCGCTGGCAAATCTTCTGTAGAAGGCAAATCCAAAATCTGTGGCAACTGGAGAAAAAAGTATTTTAAATGTGATTACAGCATTTAGAAAAATGACAAAATAGGCTGGAAACATGCAGGATAACATACCAAATATCACTATGGCGAGGATACGAAATACTCCAAGGAGAGGGATCATCTCTCGGAAATTCTGTAAATTGAAACAGTCATCAGCTGTAAAGAACAATACTGATATTCTCCCCTCAAATAAGCCTGAAAACCAGGGATGTAAACACATACGTAACACTGACGGGCCATTTTCAATCAACACCTGGGGCTGGTTGCACCAACTGGTCTTTACTACGCCCGGTCCTAACTCCTAAGAAAGTCTTTGTTAAGACCAGTCTTAAGGAGTGGACTTACGCCGGTTGCACCAACAGGGCCTACGCCTGGTCTGTGTTGACAGTTTATTTACAGTTTAAGATTTGAAGAAAACATTGAGGATCAACGAAAAAGAAAGGGTAACTTTACTGACATTGGAATTAGTAAATTAATCGAGCTGCAGATGGCCCGACAGGCAGTAGATTTGTGGACACTAATCATTTCACTGACTGTATTTTGGAAAGCTCCGTTTCCATAGATTTCACAATCAGTAACTGTAAGGCTGGTGGTAGTGCTGCATTGCGGCCCGACACAAACTGTTCAAACAGTTCTTCAATAAGTTCGAACAGATCTCTCTTACCGAATCCAAACCTCTCAATCAGCCCTTCATCATTATTTACGTCCAATGGATTGCTTCTGTCCCTAATTACTCTCTCTCGTCTAAATGCCTGCTCGTTGTACAGACGGTGGATGAGACGTGCCATTATCAAGCTGTGCTCTCTGCGCTCTAGAGTGCATGAGCGCAGCTTGATAATGACCTTACACCTGTTCTTGACTAGGCGTAAGATTTACGCCCGGTCTTAGTGAGAAGAAAGCTTAAGCCTGGATGGTGCAACCAGCGCAACTATTAGGTCGGACTTAGAACACCAAGTTATGACCGACTTAGCTTAAGACCAGGCGTAAGCCCTGTTGGTGCAACCGGCCCCTGGGGTCTAGAGAGAATTTCCCCAATAAAACAGCTAAATGGACCATTTTAGAGCATTTTGAAACAAAGATCTTAGCTTGAGTTTTAATCAATTAATCAATTTGCTCTGAAAATGTCGCCGTGCAGCCTCGTTCCGTGGACGATAAAAGAGGTGCAGACTTCCATCTGTGTCACTGGTAATGAGGAAATACAGTGCAGTCCAGAGTGCTGGACGGAGCAGTGAGTGACAACAACCCCTCCCACATTTAAGAGGACTGTTTGCAGTGGAAACGCCAGGGTCTAGGTACCATGTCTGACGGGCTGCACACCGGAAGTGTTTGGTGGGAACAGGGCTTTAGAGACACTACAGTGTTTGACATTGATGGTACCTTCCCTCAGCAGTCGAGCTACAGCCTCTGCTGGGGTACCACACTTGCACAAACTACTACAGGTGTAACGATCCATCAATCATGATCGATGTATTGTTTCAATAATCAATGATCCAGTATCATCGATGCAAAGTGAAAACAGCAATCCATATTATCATCTTTAGAAAACGCCTTTATTTTGAAATTGTGCGTCACCATCAAACAGTGGCAGACACATAAGGACAAGCAGCCAGGAAAAAGACGATGAGGGTGACGTTATTTACTCGGGAATAAATCAGCACAGTGAAAAACATTTTGGGATTTCCGAGAACATATGGGTCAACAGATAAAGCACACGGGGTATGTAAACAACGCTGTTATGAGATAACTCAGGAAACTCAGGAAACAAGATCTACCTGCCTGTCTGGCATCTCACTCTGCTACGGTGACATTAGCTGCTTTGTCTCACCAAAGTTAAGCTGAAAAACTGTGCATGCAGGCTGAAATTAAACTGTCCTGTTCTGTTAGGAAATGCAGTGACTTTAAACACCAGTGAGTAAGATCAAGTATAAATAATACATGTAATTTGTTGAGGTATGAGTAGAGGAAAGTCTGCTAGCTGCTGGGCTAATTTGTGCTTGAGCTAATAAAGGTGACCATGAACCTTGGCAGTTATCATTCAGCCGAATTTTTTTTTTTTTTTTTTTGTTAAATGATCTTTTCATTAATCCATGTGTTATGGCTGTTGGGAGAAGTTTGCCTGAAGGGCTTTAAGCCAGACAGACCTGAAGTTTTCAAGAAAAAGATCATGGTTTGGGTTAAAATTATGAGTGTTATGAGTATGAGTGTTGGTGGAGTCAATTTAACCTTTACTGCACTTAAGCAGTTACTATTATTTACATTATTAATCTGCTGTTTTTATCTTTTAAGGTCAAAGGCAAAAACCAAAGGGTCAGCAGTGTCTTTAGTAAACAGTTATGTTAAAAGGGCAAATAGCATCATCTCATATCGATCACAGGCCCCTGAATTGATTCAAATCAGAATCATATCGTGGCAGACTTTATGATATCTGCAAATATTTTATCATTCTCCAAAGAATCAATATTATATTGTATCATGATTTATACCCCTACAAACAACCACAATACTAGAACCAGTAATAATAATAATAATGGCAATTTTATAATTACATTTGCGAAGGACAATTTTGGACGGTGGTGTGTGGTTTCCTTTCATGGCATTTTTCTTTTCTTTTCAGTTTTTACCAATATGTCCAGGGGGACATTTTGAGCATACCTAAATATATATTACAATTACTGCCTAGCAAAAAAACAGTTAAGGCTTCACAAAGCAGAAAATCGACAATAATTCTGGAGCAATGTGCTTCAAAACAGAAATTTTTAAGTTAATTCTGTATATACTCATCAGACAAATCTGTAGTCTTGTCTGTCTCAAAAGTTTAGGTTCAAAATATACATCACAAACATCACATTCTAAAACACTGAGCTGTGGACAATCTCTTCTCACACATAAACAACACAGTAAACACTTGAGACTGAAACGCTGTTTATACCAACTCTGAACTCTACTCACCACCACTGCGTTCATAAAGTAGCCTCCTATCAGAGCATAAACGCCCCCAGACGCTCCCACCAAAGCACTGAGAGGATCAAAGATGGAGCTGGCCAACGATCCTGAGGGAAACACAAGTATTACCATCACTCGCTCCAACACAAACAGGAAAAACAAACTTCAGAGTCCAGTTTGTGTTGGACATCTGTCTGCACAAACACTCATCAAATCCAGGTAGCTTACTGTACTGTAAGCTGCTTGTGTAACAGCAGACTCACATTTACTGTATGTGGAACAAAAACAGGTGATGCTGACCTGCCAGGACGCCGGCCAGGTAAACCATTCCCACTTCAAAGCCTTTGTGAACGAGCTCCAGCGGGATGCCCAGCAGCAGCTGCATCACCAGGTTGCCCACGATGTGCTCCACACTACACAGAGAGAGGTGGGGAATGAGTAGGAGATATAGGAGGGTGGACAGAATATTAGAAACACCTGTAGCCCTCCAGGTGTTGATGTGTAGTTTTTAGAGCAATATAGGTGTTTTAAAGGGTAAGACCGCTGCTTCTCTGTAGTTTTATTATTGTAAACAAATCCCATGTCTGAGTCTGTGGCACTTCATCATTTTATTTTATTATTATATTTTCTAAAGATCATTTATTGGGGCTTTTTTGCCTCTAATGACAGGATAGTTTTTGAAGCTTGAAAGGAGGAGAGAGAGGGGAAGTAACATGCAGCATAAGGCCTTGTGCTGGAGTCGTACACATGGCCGCTGCAGCAAGGACACTGCCTTTGTACATGGGGCGCCTGCCCTACCTTCTGAGCTACTGGGAACCCCAAAATATGTAATCTATTAATAAAAATTGTTCAGTAATATTAGAACAGCTGGGCACTGTATGTTTTCACAAATGTTACTCAAACAGGAACTATTTTCAGCTGTAAATTAGAACACGTTTGATGTAGCCAGTAGGGTGACACAATGTCCCACTTTATGAGGGACTGCACAGCATTTTTATCTCTTGTCCCGCGTCACACATATGGAGAGAACGTCCCACATTTTGATCAGCTCTAGTTTACAAAGGTCAAACCACTGCAGGGCAGACGCTCTTCTGCTTAAGCTCATACTTTGTGGCATACTACAAAAGTAACAAAAAAAAGAATAGCTACAGACACACAGCTACGTCCAGCTACATGCAGAAGAGGTGGGTTGTTAACCACTACATCACATGCCACAATATCAGACACAAGAATGCGGAATTGACATGAGATAAAACAGTCAGGTGATGGTACTGAACTGTGTCGCAGTGAGATGATAAGCTTATCATTTGACTGTTGGTCAAACACACTCATGGAGTGTCTGTGCCGCATGGTCCTTACTACTCTGTGTCCTGTGTTTTACTGGACATCCAACATGCAGCTGCTGGTTGGAGAGTTAATGCTGAAGATGCAGAGAAACACTTATGGTTTCACTTTGACAAAACCTGCTTGTATACAGACTGTGTGCTAGGTGTGTATGTGCGTTGGATAGCTACCATCTACTACAGCTACCATGACTCATCACAAACGTTCAAATCTTAAATCAAAATGTGGCTGATTCCTCTGTCTATAAACTAAAGTAACACATTTCCAATATATCTGCCACAGTTTTAGAATATGTTTAGTCCACACAATAGTCACCTTGGATACTATAAAACTGAAATGTTACCCTCACCAAAAAAGTTAGTGACTTTCAGGTGTTTAAACACAGTAGTTGAGTGCACCATCTCTCAGCATTGGTGACGTTTCCCACGTTGTCCCACACAAACATACTCACATTTGGTTTGCTGGGATCTGGTCACCCTGTGCACCAGTGACTATTTCTGACATGAGACTGACGCAAATCTGTTACGTATTTTTAATGTATTTTGGGTCCACAGCACGATGTATAACCAATCAATTGTTGGTTTTTGTCTTTTCATGGGACTTGTTGACAGTAAGAACAACATAGAATATCACCAGCCTTATCCTTAAAGCAAACATCCTGTTAGGTGTGTTTCAGTTAGTGTTGGCGAGTGACTGTGACCGCTGTTTCTCTTTCCTAATCTTTTTTTCCGACATTCTTCCGTGAAGTCATGATTTTTGGTTTTCCTGTGTTCCTGTGGCTTATGTGCTCATGATGTACTCATGGTTTCTGAGACTGTTTGCTCGCCACATCACATGACTTTGCAGTGCTCCTCTTTGTAACTGTTAATATGAAGTAATGAAGGAGGAAGTGTCACAATCATGACGACAAAAATCAAACACAGGAATGCTGCAATGTATGAAGAGGTGCAGTGGTTACAACCTGCAGTCTCAAATATGACACCTCTATATGACAAAAGAATTTAATCAACACCTGACAGCGTCAACAAACCCACATCATTATGAGCTTCAAGTGACTGTGGGTATTTGTCCACTCCCCAAAGTGACTCAAGCCCTGCACATGTAATTAAAGTATCTAAAAAGGACAGCCGGTGCTTACCCAGCGTGGACAAACATGTAGGAGATAAAGCGCCATGCTTCCTGCCTGTACTCAGGCTTGTATGTGAGGCGACTCTTCCAGATGCCTTCATCCAGGGTCACCCACTGCTTCTGAGGCTTCCACACAGCGTAGTAGATAAACACTGCCAGCTGATGAGGAACAGAAGATACACACACAAGTTAGTCTTTAAGTACCAGCTTTAAAAATATCAAATAATTTTACTTTTATCTGCCTTTATGTTGTTAGCAGCAGCAGCAGCAGCAGCAGGTGTGGGGGTTGAAGCTAAATCTCAAACAGCTGAGAAAATAAAGATTGAGTCAGAAATACAGATGTTGAAGTGTGCTTAACCAACCGCAGAAAATCCCCCAGTGTGATCGTTCATCACAGCTCAGACAACTCAATGCTTGCATCTGTGGGAATGTGAAGAGATGGCACGCTGAGAAAGAACACTGCCGCTCAGTCCATCTTCTCACGGGTAAATAAAAGTGCCTCCTCCCCCAAATAAGAGGATTCACAGACATTTAAATGCACTGACACTGGGCATGTGTGAGCTGAACGACTGAGCTATTCATCACCAAGTATGAAGAGGCAAAACAGTGATAAAAAATGAAAGTAAACAGCGGCCGCTCTGATACTATTGGAGGCCAATATTACTGACTTTAAGAGGCTGTGGCACGCCCAGTTTTTAAGCTAACACGAGAGTAGTGGTATCCTGTGAAACTAAACAACCTAAGGCATCTATTGGGATCAATCAATTTTTTTAGAAATGGGCCTGTTACTGGCTAAAAGAGTTATAGCTCTTTCATGGAAGGAAGTCGGTGGGCTGAGTATGGGTAAATGGATTTCTGAATTATCACCAACTCTGCCCTTAGAAAAGAAAAATGCATATGCTATCAGGGGGAATCAATCAGTCTTTCACAACATCTGGGGTTCATTCATGTGTTATCTAGAGAGGAAAGACTTAACCCACATGATGGAAGCAGTGGGGGATATGCTTTAAATGTACCTCTGCTGAGTCCAAATCTGTCTAAAAAAAAATGTTTTTTGTTCATTTTTGTCAAAATTTGTACATAAATATAACGTGTATTTAAACTGAAGTGTATTTTTTATTTTATTTTAATTCATTACTTTAATTTATTTTAATTTGTATTGAATTTTATTAAATTGAATTGAATTTTATTTTTATCGAATTTCTTTTATTTATTTTTCTTATTCATACAGTTGGGGTGTGGTTAGAATATATGTGTGTTAAAACTTCAGCCGTTGTACCAAGGTTTTGTTCATGTGTCTTTTACATATTTGTGGATGTATATATACACACATACTGAAATGTGTGTATGTGTATGTCTTTGATTATTGTTTTTAAAATCAATTAAGACACTTGGGGGAAAAAAGGCTTGGGAAAGCAGTGGTGCCTGACAAAATATGGAGGACTGTACTTTCCTGTATTCATAATTGTTAAATAAACAGCAGAAACAGGTTAAATAACTAAAGAGATTCACTGTTTTGTTTTCATTATTCTAAGGTAATATTACATAAAGTTATTTTTAAAGACTGGACGACATCAACTCCACTGTGCTTTCAAAACTGTTTGCATGAACTTGTTTCAGTTGTCCAAATCAAGATTATGATTTGAAATGTCACCAGAGATGGGAGGAGTCAGTCGATCTTAAACGCATTCCTAGTGGCTTTACATTGTAATAAAAGACAGTATACCTCCCTTCAAAGCCGTAGTCTGGGGGGCAAAATACGGCAACAGCATCCCCCCTCTTCCTGTTTCAACAAATCACCCACTGATCCTCCACATTCCACATTTATTTACCTGAATCTGAAAGTCAATAAGACGCACTGGCTTCCTGTTTACACATTCAGAAAAGGCATCTCTGAGTTCCACCAGTCAGGATCAACTTCACCAGGTCTAACCTAGAAGCTACAATTCATGGAAACAACTGTTTTCATTGACGTGTCATTAAGTGTCATGATTTAAAAATGTCCCACCCAGGCTTCTATAACGTCAGCTCAGTATCCGCTCTACTTAATACAATCACAGCAGATCTATACAGTAATTAACACGCTGGCAGCATATAAGCCGAATGTAGGCTGCATGCTGAATTACATCACAGAATCCATACTGATCGCCCCAGTGCTCATGCAGTATGGTGTGTACAGTCAGGGCAAAGGGTTACCTCTGCAATACTGATGAGGATGATGAAGATGGGGGGCGGGCAGCAGTTGGCCCGTTCCAGGTACTTGCTGCGAGCGTCTGCTGGAAGCATCCATTTGGAGACAGAGCGCTGGAACTTCTCACAACATCCCATCTTTCTGCCACCGTCAGGCTCGTCCCCTGCGTTCCTGAGCGGTCTCCCATCTCGGTCGACAGGAAGCGGTTCCTGCTGCTCGATGTCAATGTCCTCCATCACTGTGTCAGTCCTGAACAGCAGATCAAACACAGTTTGGGGTTGAAATCATGATTTATACGTTGAGATGATAAACATTTGCCTCCCATTGCAGATTTTATACCATGGTAGCAACCACTGTAATACCTCTGAGTGTACTGGGTCACTGTGGGCAGTGTTGCAAGTTATACAGTTAGTTAATAATTTCTCAATTGAATTTCCACAATTTTTTTGGCCATACCTTGAAAGTTTGGTCATTTTAGAGGCTGTAGTTTGTGATGCTGTTGAATTGTAGTGCATCAAACAGGGAGATACAGAGATATAGTATAACAATAATAAAAAATAATAATACATTGGATGTATATAGCGCTTATCAAGATACTCAAAGATGCTTTACAGAGAAAAACAAAAGTAATCCAAATAATCCATAGGAAGATAGACAGAGAGACAGAGAGATAGGCAGAAAGGGCAAAGTACACTGATTTTAGAGGTTGTAGGCAGTTTTGAAGAGGTGTGTTTTGAGGGTTTTTTGAGGCGGAGAGTGAGGGGGAGACTGACTCAACAACCGTACCACAAATTACCACCTCCAAGATTAACCATAAAGTTGAATCAACATCTCTTTAAAACAGCTTCAAGAAAAACGGAACATTACAACCTTCATGATGGTAGGATTTACTAAGAGGCATGCTGAATTAGGCTGCATTCGTTTTAGCTGGGTGTACCTAAAAAACTGGCACCTCTGTTAGCATTAAATTACACATACTGTGACAGAGGATTTCATCTGTATTGCTCACCTCAAAGACACTGATTACTTCTTTCATGTTTTAAAGTGCCTAGAAGTTAAGAGAAGTTAATCACCATGAATTCATACATGTGTTATCACAGGCCTATTCCTCACAAACCTTTGTCCTACAGGTGGGCAGAACAACTAGAGCTAAACCTGTGACCATTTTCAGTATGGATTAATCATTTTATCTATCAGAAAATAGTAAAAAAAAAAAAATCAAAAAAAAATCCAGTTATAATTCTCACAGCCAAAGATTTTGTCCTCAGATGTCTCGTTTTGTCCTAACCTAAAGATATTCAGTTTACTATCATGCACAACAAAGAAAAGCGTGGCATTTGAGAAGCTGGAAAAGCATGGGGTGCCCACTAGCTCACCTGGTAGAGCAGGCGCCCCATATACAAAGGCTATGTCCTTACTGCAGCAGCTGCAAGTTTGATTTCCAACCCACAGCCCTTTGCTGCATGTCATCCTCCCCCTCTCTCCCCTGTCATGCTACATCTGTCCTCAAATAAAGGCAAAAGCCCCCCAAAATATCTCTAAAAGAAGAAGCTGGAACAGCAAAAATAGTTGCAAGAAGTTTTCTGTTGACTGACTATACTGGAATAATTAACTGTTGCAGCTTTATCTGACAACAAAATTAAAATCAACACATCTGTACCTGTATTTTAAAAACATGCATGATTGGAAAGAAGAACACTGTAGCCACTAAATGTAATTTGCAGAGGTGGGTAGAGTAGCCAAATATTGTACTCAAGTAAGAGTATTGTTGCTTTAAAATAATATAACTCAAGTAAAAGCAAAAAGTATTTTGCATTAAAACTACTCTGAAAAGTACAATTTATCCAAAAAGCTACTCAAGTAAATGTAACTGAGTAAATGTAACTAGTTACTACCCACCTCTGGTAATTTGTATAAACTAAAAAGGTATCTACAATCATATTCTTCCTCTTTTTCCCTCACTATTAATGCAAATTGTTCATCATATTACTTTCATTTCTCTTTCGTTCCACACATTTAGAGGTGGAGCTCAGTGTATGCAGGTGGTGGTTACGTACAACACAACCAATACACAGAAGAAGAAAAGGCATTTTTGAGGAGATAAGAAAAGAGAGCTGTCATTGTTTTAAGTCAGGCCACATGTCTTTTCCCATCTATCTAAATAACCTTTGTATTTGTAAGCCCCTTAAATCTATAGGTGTTTAAAGACTCCAGTTGCCTCTTTTTCCCTGAT
The DNA here is from genome assembly GCF_006386435.1 of Epinephelus moara. Classification (NCBI taxonomy): domain Eukaryota; kingdom Metazoa; phylum Chordata; class Actinopteri; order Perciformes; family Serranidae; genus Epinephelus; species Epinephelus moara. Next base: position 25,507,971 of record NC_065511.1, on the reverse strand, counting down.
GTCATTCAATTGAGTCTTTGTTTGACTGAATGCTTGTTTAAAATGACTCCTAAATGTCCAGTTTGTGCTGCTTGTATGACCTGCAACATCCACACTATAAAATAAGTGTGTTTCAGGTGTAATTAAATACACTCCTTCAGTAAGATATTGCTTTTGAACAACTCTTAGTAAATAAAATGTGCAAAAAGCAGAATTTAAAACCAAATATAAACAAGAAATAACCTAGTTTAACTTCCATATTTTATTATATTCCCTGGCTGTACAGAAGCTGACACAGTTACAGTAGCGTATGGTAGTCTTTTACAGTAACTGCAGCAGCCTGATAATTAGCATTTCCTGTTTACTGGGCGTTGCTGATACTCAGATTTTGTGGGCTACTGATCCCAAACTATTCCTTTCAACCTAAAAATAAAATCTAGTCAATGCTCCTCTCCATTGTGAAGTTTTCTCACATATTTCTTTTACCCTCACCTTGGTCTGTACTCACCTAAACCTCCACCAGGAAGAGTGCAGATGGCTCCAGACGGTCCCAAACGCATAAATATTGATCCGGCTAAACTAATCCAAAAAGCTCAATGTGAGAGCTGAGGAGTGCATAAGTTCATATACTGTACTGGAGTTAAAAATACCCAACAATGACGCTTTCAGCACCACTCCTCCATGTCTGCACACACACCGCGGAGTCCCTTCTTCAACCCGACCGTCACTGTGAGATCCGGGGAAAAAAACAGAAGAAGGAGCACTTGGAGTTAATTATAGACATTTCATTGCTTTTCCTGCAAGTAGCTTCCTTCCTCAGTGCAAACAACCCTCAGATGCCCCCCTCTTCCTCTCAGACACAGGACAGTTTTACAGAAACAGGAGTGAGTACAGATGGCTGCAGCCCTGCGCGCGACAACAACAGCCTACCTGTTTCACCGTGCCACACCTGGGATCCGTGACGTCACCGTCGTGTTATCTCACATTATCCAGCTTTGCTAACACACACACATACCCCCCTCCTCCCTCCCTCCACCCACACAGCCCGGGAAAAGGGCAATAAAGGCGACCATCTTTGATCCATGGTGCCATATATTCAAATAGATTATACAGAGTCTAATTCATCAAAGAGCACTCAGGTTAAAGCTGCTTTATTATTAATGCTGCATTACCTCCTATTCACCACAAGGTGGGAGTAGAGTCCAGAACTAAGAACAATGGGCTGGATTATTAAGTGGGTTGCAGGCAAATAAAACACTGTACGTCTATATACAATCTCCCATTCACTCAAAATCAAAAGGTATTTTTCAGATTTCTATACATTTCCATCACTTGAGTCACCAGAAGGTGGTGCAGCCCTCTGACAGTGACAGTGGATGATGTTCTCATTTCATAAATACACTTTTACTTAATGTTTTTAATTTGATGATGATTTTATTATGACAATTTTATACTTTATATTTATAATTCTGATTTTTTTCTAATCATTATGTTAACTTTTATTGTATATAACTGAATTGTTTGATTTTTTTTTTTTACTGTCTTGTAAGGTGTCCTTGAGTGTTCTGAAAGGCACCTATAATAAAATGAATTATTATTATTATTATCATTATTATTATTAATAATCAGAATTATTTGAGGTTAATACATTTTAAGATATTATATTAATGAAGCTGGTCCTTTACAAAAACACCAATTTCCTTCTGATTAATCTTTTTTGTTTATAAAATGTCAAGCTGTTAAAATAAATAAATAACAAGAGTTCACACCCAAGGACATCCATTTTACAATGATTTAAATAAATAAAAAAAGACAAGATTTAGCATTGTTACTTAAAGGTAGGATCTGGAGGATTTTCAAACAAAACAAAATATAGGCATATACAAATGAAATCCTACTTAATCATCACCTATGGGCTTCTACTCATAACTGTATTTTGATGTTTTTGTGAGCTCTGACCGCTTCTGGGCGGAGATTTCCCCAGCCAATGAGAGAGCGCAGGTGCCATGCCCGAGCATGCACCAGTGCGAGCCTTGCCTGAACCTCTTCTGTGAAGCCTTCTTCCGTACCTCCGGGAGAGTGAAGCCTGATAGGAGGGGCCGAATTTGAATGTGTGTTTACAAACAGCAACTGGAAAATCCTCCAGACCCTACCTTTAAAAACGTCAAATGTTACTGGGTGATCAAAAATTATTTTCCATCTATCACCTTTTTGAGCTATACATCAGGGCGGGCGAAGAGACAATTGATACAGCATAGTATGATATTTTCGTGTGGCAATATCATGCAGTGCCAAGTATCGATTTTTATTTAAAAAAAAAAAATTATATACATTTTACATTATTAATTTATATTTAAATTTTTATATACAAATATATACAATTAAAATCAAAATTTAATTAATTTAAAAATAGTTTATTATCTAATTAGTAACTAATACTGCAAATACAATTGAACTACAAAAAAAAATAAAAATCTATTGGTTTTTCAGTCCACTAGATACATTTTGCCGCAAAAAAAAAAGTGAGATGAGCAGACTGAAAACTTATTAGATAAAACAGATGTGGACAAAGTTTTCCTTTGGGGACATAATTTACAGTTGAAAAAAGGTAATATATCACATTATATTTTATCGCAATACTCAGCATATCGCAACATATTTTAAATTGCAATAATATTGCATCATGACTTAAGTATCAGGATAATATGGTATCATGGATCCTCTGGTGATGAGACTGTCTTGATTGAAATTCCAAGTTCAATTTGTGAGCCAATGCAGATGAGAAATATTCAGGTGCTCCAGGAATAAATTTAAACATCCACAGTTAAACTACGCAAACTTCATCTGCTGAGATCATGTGATGCAATGGAAAGCTTGTCAGCTATCCATACGACTAAAAACACACCCATGCTTCAAGGAAATCATTCAGGACGACACACTTTAATCACAGAACTTTTATTTTTTTCAAAAGGGAGAAAAATCCACATTCTCAGGTAAAGAGTTGTGAGGAGGGAGCGGGGAGGAGTGGGCAAGAAAAGTGGGACGATATGAGAAGCAGGAGCCATTAAATACAGCTGCTGTAAGGTTATACAGAATGATCACATGAGCCAATAAGCTTTTTCTACAGCGCCGGCAAGAGATTTGACACAGATCTGCTTTAGTCAGGATTTCCAGGGAGAGAGAGAGAGAGAGAGAGAGAGAGAGAGAGAGAGAGAGAGAGAGAATATGAACAAGAAAAAACGGGCAAAAAAGGAGGTGGGCTTCATACATAGTTTATCTTTCAGATTCTTCTAACTTTTGGCCAGCAGCAATAGTTTTGAAGTAAGAAAATGTTTGGATTGAAAAGAGGATAAACCATGGCACCCAAACAGTTTAAGATGGGAGGGGGAGGAAAATGGGGAAATAAAATGAAAATCAAGTGGAAGAGGGAGGGGGCAGTAGAAGAGCAGCCATCTTGTGAGAGGAAGCTGGGATCTCATCAATGTGAGTTCAGGAGACATCTGAAACACACAACACACACAATACTGGAGTCAGACACGATAACAATCACATCATCCTTTTTAACTCAGAACACTGATTTACACAAGAAATGTGTACGTAGACAGAGAAGGAAATGGTGGTTACTTACAACTAGCAGGCCGGGCTCCGTATCTTCGCATGATCTGGTCTTGTGTGAATTTCACAAAAGATTCATATTGTTCTGGGGAAGAGAAGATGGTGTTTTTGTAAGTATCTCTATAAGAATAAGTTAATCAAGACTCAATCTAACTTCACTTCCTGCATTCTGGTGATTAAGTATTACCTCACAAAATCAACATAAATACAGCTTACACAGACAAACAAACAAACAAACAAACAAACAAACATAAATACAGCTTAATGACAACAGCCATACACAAGCATCACCTATATTGACATTTAAGTGACCACAGAAAAAGTAAATGGTGACCAAAGGTCGTCCTCTTAAATTCAGACTACTGGCACCAACCCCTCAACTATGACTGAGGTCGCTTAGGCCCTGATCACACAGGACGTGAGGTAAATAGTATCTAGTCCCTTAAATGTTGAGGCAGAGGGTACTTGCTGTAGCTCTGGTTGAGGGTGAGAGGCTGTCAGTTAATAGTTTGTCGGGCGCAAGGAAATGGAGATCTGTGTGGGTACATGAGACCCTAATAAAGAGGGTGGATGATGGGGAGTACCACCAGTTGGTCCAGGAGCTTCTCCTCGATGATGGCCGTCTCCAGGCAGATTTTAGGATGACTCGGGGGCAGTTTGACAACCTGCTGTCTATCGTCAGGCCGTATACCCAGAGCTACACGGCCCGATGATAGACATCCTAAAATATCATCCTAAAATATGCCTGGAAACAGCCATCATCGAGGTGAAGCTCCTGGACCAACTGGTGGTACCTCCCGTTACCAGCTGTAAACTTGTCATGACCACCACAGAAGGATTCTCAAATCATTGGATTGGACAATAGGGAAAAGACGAGAGTTTTTCCGCAGTGAGATGACGGTTTTTCAACTTGAGGTGTTCAGGGTGCTCCGGCAAAAACACCAAGCACTTAGAGCGTAGAAAAGTGAGGCACACCACAACGCAAAAAACTTCATTCTCATTAAAAACTACTACAAAAGTCCTGTGTGATCAGGGCCATACTGAACATCCTCATTTTGCAAAAGCTCACATCAGTTTTCCAGTTAAACACCAAGCAGACATTTTACAATTTACAGACTCTGGAAAAGCTGTAATTGGGTACAAAAAATACCAGCTAAGAGGGGAGGACCAGCAAACAGAAACAGATTGACTCAATGTGGACATTGTCAGAGTGTCTTTTGCTTCAGCTGCTTAACAAATTCCCACCATCTTTACTGTGCTTGTTTCCTGCCTGTTTACAGTCTTGGCATCCACAAGCGTATAAACTCCGTATGGTGCCAGCACTGCAGAAGTTATCAGTGATGATATGAAAATATACTCATAAGGGAGGGGTGCAGGATGCTTCTCATTTCACTGTGACACTTTTACTGTTCCTAAGTGCCTGAATGCAGAAAGTATGTCCAGATGAACTGTAAATGTGCTGTGGTCTTATAGTTTGTGCTCATTTTTTAGAAAAGAATGTTAATTACCTGCGAGTTTTGTGTTAAGGATCTGTTCGTACTCCTCCCGGATCTTCTCCTCGTGGTCTTTAAGCAGCCGCTCACACAGGTAGCTCACCTGCTTCAGTGTAAACGAGGGCTGGTCCTTCCTTGAGGCACCTGAGACACACAAAATCAGAATCTTTTGAAAAAGGCTGAATCACTCATCTCCGCTGCAGCGACTGAAATGTCCTCTCTTCAGAAATAGGTGCTCGACCAGGTGCAAATTTACAGCGTTGCTTTGACGTCCCTCACCTCTGCCAGCCAACAGGGTCATGCAGCACTAATGTGGGCCCCCCTCTCTGCCCAATGTCTCTGTCTCAGTGCAACTAGAGCCCATTTTAGCTGGGTCATCCTTTACTCAGTGGTCACTGAGGTCTGTTGTAAGCCGTTTAGACTAAAATGTTTGTAAATCACAGGCCGGGATGGCAGAGTGAGGATGAAGGTTTAATGGCCATCTCAGAGACAGAAAGAGGCCGGGTTAGCAACAGTGCAGTCAGTGTGATCTATGAGACCATCCTGCGGAGCGAGAAGGAAAAACACTGGAGCCCGAAGGCCTGGGGCTTAGATTACATCTCACACCCAAACTGCCAAATTGTGCATCCCTACTGCTACAGCGCAAATGTGTTTCCGAAGAGGAGCTGGAGCAAAAAGTAACCATGTTTGTCAATATGAATGATGAATTATATTTTTCTCTATGATGAAAATGTGTAACCAAACAATGGGCTGATATAAACTATAAATCTGTCGCAACCCACACATATTTCAGGTGCCAATGTAGCAAGTACTTATTAACCTTTGTATATTTTCAATAGACAAATTGATCGCAAAAATCTTTAGACAAGTTATGCCTCTGTGGACTGCCATTTTGAAAAGAAAAGAAACTTCAACATTGTTTGCTCTCATCATTGAATTCTATTACAAATTTGCTTTTCTGGGTTTAATCTTCTGTGATGCAGATGTTTATTCGTATGACATCTGGATTTATTAACTGGTTTAAAAAGAAAAGATTGCATCATCTCTTCATTTTTTTGAAGTCTTCACATCACCACAATAAATCTAAATAATTCCATGATAGTTTCTGCACTTCATATCAGTTTGATTTGTTATCCATTAAAGTGCTGTTTATTTGCAGACCTTTTCAGGAATTTCAACAGGATATGACCGAACTCAGATCTCTCTCCATATCAGGAGTGGGCTGGTTTTGGCACAAGAACTATAAATCTCCCACAAACTCACATCTGGAATCACAATCCCTCTGCCCTTGTCATAGCTCTGATGAGCAGCAGTATCCTGCCTCTTGGGACTTGAGTTGGTCATGCAGGTCCAGCCAAGGGTCTTTTGGCAGACCTTACAGAACGAATGACCTTAGCGTTCGTAACTGTTACAAACAGTAGGCTTACAAAAGGATCAATCTGGTTTTTTTTTTTTTTTGGTCGATGGTTTGATGGTCAAGGACTTGCTAACGGGAAAACAAAGCAGACATGTTATTTAATCACCTGTACAGCAAATGTTCTTACCCGCCACACAAGTACACCCTCCTAGAGCTGTCAACAAAAACCTCAAACTGGTCTAAACAGTGCTCTACAGAAAAAGAGAGGAGTTCCTCTAATTGGACTAGGGATGCACCGAATATTCGGTAACCGAATATATTCGGCCGAATATTGCAAAAAAACACACATTCGGTATTCGGTGGAATAAGTTAAAAGCAAGGCCGAATAATAGCGGCGTTTTGATAACGCAATCAAACGGCGTGCCGTGACGGGCGGAATAAAATGTCGGTAGTGTGGCGATCCGTCCGTCACAGCACTTGCATTTGCGACTAAAAATAGTTTTGAGCGAG
>NC_065511.1:25333785-25500798 GCF_006386435.1 Epinephelus moara | reverse complement strand
ACACTAATCTGGAGGGGGTTCATCTGCAAAAACTAATGAAAAACTAAACAATGATATTCGGTATTCGGTACTCGGTATTCGGCCAAGCGTTTAATAATATTCGGCTTTGGCCACAAATTTTCATTTCAGTGCATCCCTAAATTGGACAGTCAGACTTGGATGAATCAACAGCTCATTCATTCATTCATTCCATAACTGCTTATCCTATAGTGGTAGTAGTAGGGTAGTGGGAGGGCTGGAGCCTATCCCAGCTGACGTTAGAGGAAGAGGCAGGGTACACCCTGAACAGGTCACCAGACTATCACAAGGCTGAAACATAGAGACAGACAACCATTCATGCTCATATTCACACCTACGGCCAATTGAGAGTCACCAATTAACCTAGCCTAGCATAAATACAAACAAAGTGCACATGTTTAAATTGTCCATGACCAGAAGATGTAGCCTTTGGAGTAAAAGCATAAAATGAATGTCTATGTTCAGCCAACGGTAAACTCTCCTACCTGGTGGGGAGCTGGGAGCGTTGAGGGCGGAACTGGGGCTGGGGGCATCGCTGGAGCTACAGGCCTCAGTCTGGTTGAAGGCCCCTTCCAGCTGCCGCCGCCTCTGGATCCGGCTATACTCCTGGCGGAGGTTCTGGAAGATCTGCTCTGTAGGGAGCAAATGTAAACAAGCACAGAAATTGTTTAAACCAGGACAAAGGACACCCAAAAACTTTTATTCTCAGCGTCATACAAAAAGATAAGACGTGAAGAAGTTACTTTGACCATGGCTGCTTGCTAGGCAGGTTATTCACAGTTCGATTCAGAAGAACATTTTGCTCTGTGAGAGGCCTTATTTTGATCGTCAAAAGGCAAATCTGTCCAGTATTTGTAGTTGTCCCTGTTGCTTACCATTCAATGGCTTTAACAGTGACTCATTATCATTAACAGTATTTTCATTGTTTAGTTTTTAATGCGAGTCCTTTCAATACTACGCCCACCACAATCACACTAATACAATGCTGAATGGATTCCAGCACTATTACGGGAAGGCATAATCATCCAGTTTTCTTAAGATGCTCTACAGTTATGCTCACTTCCTCTTTGCCTTCTCTCACCTAACATGGGTTCCAAAACACAATCATTGACAGGAAGTGGCCTGCCTACTACAGCTGTTATACACACACACACACACACACACACAAGCACACACAGCTGACGTTAAGACACACTTTCTGATCCTGTGACTGTATCACTTTCACTTCTCTTCCAAAAGTTTTTCATGACGTTGGCATTATGCCAATGTACAGCTGGCAGAGAGGCTTACATTGAGGTCGTAACATAAATCAGTGTTCTTTACTTGGCTGTAACAAAGTAAGGGCCTCTCATTCCTCCATGGTCTATTTAGTGGTTGAATAGAAGCCTGAGGTTTTGGTAGATGTACAAAATACACTGATTTGTGTGGAAAGATCTGTGTGATACAAGACTGCAACACAGACGATGTAAAACGGGACATTACTTGATGACGAGTGCTTCTAGCCTAACTTTAAGGTGTTGAGTACAGCTACATACTGTAAGGGAACATCCCTGATAAATCATGCTAATTCATGTGACAATGACACATTCCCTCGAAGGTAGTATGCATGCTTAAGAGGATTATCTGCAGTTAGATGTAGGAGGTACAGAAAAATCAAATAACCTTGTACTTTGTTTTGATGTTCCTGAGGCCTTGAGAGTGAAACTGCAGTTTTACAATGTAAAAAAACACAGCAGCAAAAAGTTTTGATAGATTGTTGTGCATTCAGGGACGTAATTAAAAGTGGTTTTCTTTCCAAACTGCCTGCTTTGTTTGGATTCATTTTGGTGTCACAATCATTTAATCTGCCCGAGCTGTAAACAAGGACAGAAACTGGAAAATGGCACCAAGACCAACATTTAAAAGCACATCAACAAATTGGAGTCAATACCAGTTCGCAGTATGATGAGGGCAGTGAACCAGGCCCTCTGAAAATTGTGTTGTTTGCACACTGCGACAATTTTTGGTTCTGGTTGTGAAACTGCCATGTTGCCTGTGATAACACACTTATCTCAGTTTCACTATAAGTACACTGCTGCTGCTGCTGCTTTCAAGGAATATATATCAAATATTTGTGTCCTGGTAGTGTCTGCCATTCACGGTTTATATTATGTTGTCAGACTCAAACCAGATCAACAGTAAGCACACAGTATCTTAAGTCTATGAAGAGGTAATGGAAAAAAGGAAGATCGTGCTGTAGATAAGTGCTCACAAATGCATTTCCACTGTGACATTTTTAGACCACGCTCAAGTTAACAGAGACAGTGGTTGCATTAGGTTTTCAGTTGTGAGAACTTGCTGCTTACCTTGTTCTTACATGATACTACATTTGATATTTTGGATTGTTGGTTGGACAAAACCGGCAGAAAATAATAGGAATAATAGTTATTCGATAATAAAAATAACGTTAGTTGTAGCCTATTGTGATGTGCAAATTCAGATGGAGTGCAGAAAATGATAAATCCATGTACTGCATGAATTGGATATAAAAAAGGACAGTGACTACATAAAGGGGTTGGAGGAACCTGCAGCCAGCAGTTTTCAGAAAATTGAAACTCATGTTGGATGTGAGCCATGGAAAATGAAGAAAGATGAGTTTTCTCTCAACTTGATCAATGTGCTCGATGTGGACATGATTGTTGTTGCAAATAACCTCTTCCCCCAGACCTCCTTATGTTACTTAAGTTATATGGCAAGCCGATGAAAGCGTACAATAGTCTAGTGGACTATAAATATTTAGTGTGCGGTTGGGTCCACCACTGAAATTACATCATCTTGTTTTTGGCCAGGTGAGTAAACCAGGTGCTTGAGTGTAACAGGCTTTTATATTTTAACTTTGTACATGAATGCACCATTGTCAGGCTAATGTTAGTAGCTAACGTTAGATCTCTTTCGTTCTGCCTACCAGGCCAACCGTTCCCAGAGGTCCTAACCTGTTTTAACTTCCTGTTTATGTCCTACTATTTTTGGGATTTAAAGTGGCCTTTGTTTTTCCCCAATTTGATCAATAGGAATGTCTGTAAACAGCATGTATCATAGACATTAGTGCAGTGTTGAAAGTCTCTGCCTTCAGTTGCCTGCCCTCCATCTGGACAGTGCACTAATGTATGGTTTTATATGCAAAGCAGCTATTTATACTGAACTCATAGATACACACATTAAATTACAGGTATTAATTTGATTAAAATAAAGGTAATATAGGTACTGTGGGTACACATGCAGAAAGCTATGAAAGGCCCAGAAAGCTGCTAGCCGCTTATCATCTCAAATGTGTCCTCCTAAGGATGAAGCCTACGCTGCAGCTGCTGTCCAGTGTCAAAACAGCTTAAACACGGTTCACAACCAGCACACACATATCTTATTATAAGGTTAAAGTTCAAAAAAGTCCTGGGAAAAACAAGAGAAAAACAGCACTGGCTCTAGTACAGCTGATAACCAAATGTAAAGAGGCTTTATCTTAGTCGATTCATACAGGGGGTGACGTCTCTATTCATGCTGCACCTCTATCTGAGGAACCGTGTGCCTCATTTATCTTGGGTGGGGAGAGAGCTAGAAGCCATGCAGCCACTTCAGCCTGCTCATCTGTGCACTTGTTTAGACAGTGAGAAAATCAAGATCTTCTCCACAAAGCCATTTTAAGACAGCTGTGTTATATTGTGGTCGTGCACTTTTGAACTGGTGCCTTGGTGACGCCCCCCTCCTCCTGCTGTATGTGGCCTCTAAAACCTTCCAGCATTTACAATACAGGACCGTGATCTGACGGGCTGTTTGTTTAGCTACCACAGGGCTTTTCACTCATAATAAAGCCACGTCACTGCAGGAGGACAACATACTTCCCAGCCCACAAAAGGGGCTGTAACAAGAAGTAGACTGACTGAAAAATCATCAACAACAATTCTGATAATCTATTAGGAATTACATGTTACATGGAAGTACATTAAATATCTTTGGATTTTTTAATGTAGGTTTGGCAAGGCAAAACATAAAATGACCTTCAGATCTGGGAAATTGTGATGGGCGCTTTTAACTGTGTTCTGACATTACATGGACTTAATTAATTCTAAAAAAACAGGTTATCAAAACATTAGAAGAAACGATCACGTAACTGGCTAATAAAATCGAGGTAACATATTTTTCAAATTAAATCCCATAATACTGTGGTCCTTTAGGTTGTCAGTTTCCCCCCACTGATTAAGCCCAGTCACAGACTTTCGAGGAGTAGGGGACATATTGTGTGTGAACAAAACACTGGTGTAGTGTGTTTTGTTTTGCTTTGTATTTTGGTCGGTTGGTGTGGGGTTGCAGATCTTACCACCGCTTACCAATTTCCTGGGGGAAACCCTCTCAATATGGTTGTTGTTTAAACAAAGACTGCATGAGCAGGTGAGCGAGAGTCAGTAACATGTGGGCCCCAGGAAGAACTAAAACCAAAACTAACTTTATATGCCAGTATACTTTTGTATAATTCCACCATGTTGTGTTTATTTGTGTGGACCTACAGTTGCAGACTTGAGTCTCTGACAACAAGGGATTAACCTGTGACAGCAGCCTTAAATGAAGGGGTCCAATTGGACGTCTCTACTCCTGGGTACATCTGACTGACAAGTGAAAACCCTCTCCTGCTGCCTGTCACTTCCAGCTCTGCCAACTACTAGTAGCTCAACTGTGGGCGTTGCTTGGCAACAATGACCCTGCCACAACCAGGCCAAGCAATCAATCACAGAGACTTCCGGGAGCCAGGGGAACACAGTGGAGAAAGCCTCGGCTAAAAGGCTTAGGCACAGGCCAAACAGTGAATACGACAGGAGATCGGCCAGATAGATTGGACGTGGTGGTGGAGAGAAAACAAAGCTGACTCATTTCATTTCACCCTCCGCTGCTAAAGAATTGTGGGGGGAGGTGGGTTCAAAATGTCCGGACTGCCAGGAAGTAGCTTGTGATGTATTATGGGTCAGTCGAAGTTGCCCTTCTGCACGAAAGAGTGACCATTAGTTTGAAAACAGCAGACATGGGAAATGGCAACTAAATGCGTGGCTCGCAGGAGCTTGTTACTGAAGAATAAATTATCCCCAGACATATTCGATTTTGACTCCTCAAATCTGATGGGATTTTAGCTAAAGTGGGAAGAAACACAAACTTACCTAAAACTGGTTTATATTTAACAGCAACATCCATTTGCAATCTACAGCGGACAATACAAAATTCAAGAGTGACTACTTTGTCCAAAAGATTCAACTTTAAATAGTTACAAAGAGCTTCCTGACCAGACAGCAGGCCGAGTTTAGATCAGAATACATGAGCAGTGTTGCAGCCTGACCCAGGATTCAGGCCTGAACTACGCCCTGCCCACTTTTCTCCCAAAGCTGTAAAACATGACAGACGGGGACGTTGGTAGCGTAGTGGATAGTGCCGGCACCCCATGTACAGAGGCATTGCCTCACTGCAGCGGCTGCGGGTTCGAATCCGGCTTGCCGCCCTTTGCTGCATGTCAGTCCCCACTCTCTGTCTCCCCAATTCACCTTCTGTCCTGTCAATAAAGGCAAAAAGCCAATAAAAATAATCTTTAAAAAAACCCATGACAGACGTCAACTAGTCCAGCCTTTCAGATAACATCATGTCCCAGGATAAAAAAAACAGCCTCATCTAGGGGGAATTCTACCAAATCACAAGCCCAGACCGGCCACACAAGAATGAGGCGGAGGAGAACAGAGAAAGTGATCCTATCTATGTTATGAAATAATTACCCAAAGATACCTTGGCAGTGTCACATCCCTGTGTCTGGCCTGCACACACACAACCTTTCTCACCACAAGCAAACCTGGCTAGTTGGAAAGCATGTGTGGGTAGAGACGGGTGGGAGGGATGACAGCTGACCTTTCACTTAATACAAAACTGCTTTCACTTGGCAAACCACAGCAGAAAGGCAGGCTTGCAGCACCAGTCCCATGAGGGGCCTCTTTCTGGGTGAAGGTGAGTATAATACCTGGTATCTGGACCTCATGTCTGCAGCAGAGAAGTCTACATTACTTCACCCTTTGCAGCTGCTGTGCTGTGATTCAACTAGGCAGACGAACTCTGGGAGGAGTGGAACAAGAGGCACAAGACGCCTGTTGGATTCTTCACATAAAGTTCAAGCTAAATAAGCGACGTCAGACCAGGCAACCTGGAAAAATATGATCCCAATGATTTGTTTCTGCACTAACATAAACATAGCGTCACTATGAGGACTACTCTGTAAGGGAATCAAATAAGCAAGTCCGATTGCATAAATAGTGTGAGCAATAGTGGGGGCAAGAAAATATGTCTTCACCTCCAGGCATCTGCAAGGAATTGCCGTCTACCTTCTCAGAAACAAAACACCTCTCAGTTATTATAAATATTTAGCTAAGCAGGATGATAGTTACACGGTTCAACAGAAGCTGAAATAAATGCATTTTACAGGAAGCCAGCTGTGACGCCATCTCCATCAACACCTACATCTGTGTGTGAGTTAATGCACTCAGCAAACCTGGCTTTCTCTATGAGCAATGCGCATAAACCCCCCGAATCTCATCTTGCAGTGATGTGCACCATAAAGCACTTTTTTAACCAGTGCAAAAACAGGAACAAGAGATGCCATGATACGGCCTTTGTCCTATAAATGACGCGGTATTGTGCAAATTGGGTGCGAGTGGGCTCTTTATAGTTTATTGTTTTAATGAAAATAATCTTCACAAATAGCTCACATTTCGCTTTCATTTCAGGTAAATCGTCCATAAAAGAACACCAACTGAAACCTGAGTCAAGAAGCGTAGAATTAAGGGGGGGAATAACATTTCATTTGCCCTCACCTTTGTTGATTATGTGATGGAGAGAAGTTAACCTCATTTAACCAGTTTAACTGCAGAAAGACGTGGCTCAACACACTGCCAGAGTAAATACGAAGGATTGATCTCTCTCCAATCAAAACAACACTTCTTCTCCAAGCACTTCCTCGCCAATAAAAAGTGGTTATGTGGAATGCATCTATGCATTTCTGATTTCTTCACTGTCAATACTTAGTGACAAGATGGAAGAGAGTACACATCATAGCAACAGGAGGACTAACTAACACCATACGTAGCCTAACATTGCTCCTTATAATATGCTGTGCTATCAGCAATGGATTTCTAATCACAGTAGAGCACATAATGTCAATCCAGGCGTTAACAGCGTGGCTTAGCACAGGTAGTACAGCTGTCTCCATCTTGTCATCCTCTCACATTTCACAGCAATGAAGCAATCACATAAATTCAAGGACATCCAGCAATTTTTTAATTAAAAATCAAAAAGCGCAAGGATTAGGCCTCACTGCTATCACGCTGCCCAATCTGAGTGACTGGCACAAACAATAAGCCTCACTGGATCGCAGTGCAGGCATCTAGGTAATTATCTTGTGTCTACTTGGGTGCCCCACACCCGTCCAATGCTCACAGCGGAGCTTTTCAAGTCAAGGAGAGAGTAGACGAGAGACATAAAGGAAATGAACAATGCCTTCCAGACCTGAAGAGGAAAAGAAATGGTCGTGGTGCATAATGGTAACCCCCACCTCAGTGCAAGACAATTGTGGCACTAAAGCCGAGGAACATTACCCAGGCAGCTCCTAATTAACAGCCTGCCACGATGTGCCTGCTGCTGTGATGCCATTTGTCTTCAGGAGAGCCAACAGGCTAGGCTGTCACCCATGTGTTAAAGTAAAAGCAGGATCTTTTGTTTAATCCTATCAGTTTTTAGATACACGTTTGGTTGGATATATTAATAGATAAAATAGCCATGCTGGTCCATAATATAGCTGCAGATTGTACAGGCAATGCTGAAAAGGGCAGTGATTTAGCTGTATTTCTCCAATGCTGGAAATGGTATTTGATTTAGCTATGCAAAGAACTTTGAAGCTAATATTTTCATGTGCCCCTCATTAGCCCGTCTAAGTTAAGCTAAATCAGCCCTCAATACAATGAGCTGGCAAGATGCCTCCGACGAATTCCGATAGACAGCCACCTCTACTTTTGCGCATCAGCTGATTTATTGTGGTAAGTTATATAAAAACGATCTGTGTCGCTAACTTAAGCGACGACGTCCTCCTTCCTGACGTTAGCTTAGCTAAGCTAACGGTTAGCCTCCAACCCCCAGTCTGATTCTCTCAACTAACGTTAGCTAGCTATCCATTCCACTCCACCCAAACCCCCTCCCCCATGACACCCACCCTGAAACGCAGAAAAAAACGTCAAATCTGGTTTCAGTTCATACCTGGAGTGAGCCTGTGTTCGCCTCCTATGGCCGGAGGAGACATCGAATGCGTTGGGCTGTCGACTGGGGGACGGAGGTTGCATCTTTGCGGGGACGGAGTGCCAGGAGTCCCCGGTAGTGGATTGCACCTTCTCCGCTTGGGAGACTGGGGACTGAGGAGGGCCTCAAACTCCATCGACCGCTTTAACGTTGCTCCACAAGCCATGTTAGCTAAACAAAACGGGAAAATATACGTTGGGTGAAAAACGACCCGCAAAAACTGGGGTTTAACTCTCGGGGTTTGTACGTTAAACGTCGCTCTAATTTCTTGAGCCTTTCTTCCTCTCCACAACAACGGATCTTCTTCTCTGAGTAGTAAGCCAACTGCCAGCCCTGCCTGCTGAATTTTTAAAACGTCACAATGGCGGACCGTACCATTGGCGAAAAGAGGGGGGGTTCTCAAATATTTACAACACATTATATTGTTTATTTCACCGATCTAAACGGAAATTCTTACCAAACCCTAATTCATTTAACGCATTACTTTATAAACAGTGGGATAAATTGTGATTTTGTTTTCTATTTTGGCGTCCTTACGCTGCGATATCTTGCCATCCAACCCTATTGTTGTTGTTGATCGCTTTCCGTTGAACTCAAATTGAAGGTTCACGAGACGTCTGCTGGTGGTGGTCAGGTAAATCAGGTAGATTAAAAAGTGCTTTCAGGATTAATCTCCTTCAATAGAAAGCAGATTTTATTTATTTATTTGCCGTCTGTCAACAACTAACAGGCTTCACATTGTATTTTCACATAATCCCGGCGAATAAACACAAAGGTTGAGGATATCTCATTGATAAATACCCTTTTACAATAGGCAACGTTCCTGCATGGTGATGATGACCTGGAATACAGTCCCTGAGCAGCAACGTGTTGAGCTCTGTACACTGTGACTAAAAACAGGAACTGTGTCGTTTTAAAACAACACAGACACATTTGTTTTGTACTATCCGATCTTATCTTTGTGGTATCAGCCACATGCTCTATACCACTCCCATTGTATCGCATGCATCAACAACCAGTCACACACTGCAATCTATTGTCTGTTTATTGAAAATGGCAATGTCCAGTAAAAAAAAAAAACCAACAATAATTTTATATTTCCTGCTGTCTCCACCACTGGGTGTTCATCTGACTGTGATAATATTGCCAAAAGCCTCCCTGCACCCAAGATAAACTAATAAAATTAACTTTGTTGATACCTGATTGGACAGTAACTTTCTCAGTGGGATTAAAACTCTTTCTTACAGGTGTATCCTGGGTTTTTAGTGCATAATAAATTACTATGGGCAAATACAAACAAAACAAAAGTAATAATTGTTATCAAAAAACCCATGGGAAGAACTAAACACGCAGCCGGGACACTGTTTTGCAGTATTTATTATAACTTTAATCTAGGTTAGAGTAGTTTAAACTGCTGGGAAGTATTTAGCAATTTAAAATGAAATAGCATTTAAGCATCTCTATGTAAAAGAATATGGGCAATCATATTCTTGATATTCCATTAAATGATACTTACATCTATATTTTCCTCATCTACTACATTTTTTTGTTGTAGTTGCTAATGATTTTGCAGGTGTCAAAGTGTATTGCATTACAGTGAGAGGTGTTTCTAATATTCAATCTACCGTTATTCATGTAAAGTAAATAAACAAATACAAATGCCAATTTACAGTGTAACAAATCTTATCACTTCTCTCTAAAAGGACAACAATTTTAACAAAATCTTAACCTTTATGAAGGTGGGATTTATTGCAGGGTTGTTTTATTAGACCCGATAATTAACTGATAACTGAATGTATATTACCTGTGATCATCCTCTAGACCAGGGGTGTCAAACTTATTTTAGTTCACGGGCCACATGCAGTCCGATGTGGTCGCAGTTGGGCCAGACCTGTAAAACCATTGCATGATTTCCTATAGATAACAAACACCTCCAAATTTTCTCCCTTTTTTTGTTTATAGAAGTACATTTTAAAACACTCATCCATTTACAAAACAGATGACAAACAGTCTGTGATGTCTCCAGAAGAATAAATGCAGTTTCAACAATATTTCTCAGTTTGTTCAGTCAGTCGACTACTCGCAGTCAATACATATGCATTAATCCATACATTTCCACTCATGCGTGGTAATCCTGACATCTCCACACCAAACTGAAGTGAAAGAAAAGAACTGTATTCTGGTCACTGCTATTCACTGTTGAACTTGCTCCTGAAACCTGGCACCTCTTAGCCTTCACAAGTGCATCACTACTAGGTGTGCAAGGTGATCCAGTGGGCCAAATTGGACCCTTTGGCGGGCCGGTTCTGGCCCCGGGGTCGTATGTTTGACACCCCTGCTTTAGACTTTAACTTTTAGGGAACAGTGTACATATAAAATGCCCTGCACTCATCTGTTCTCTTCTCCCATCTCTTGCCCATACAGAATTAAGTATTTTTGTATTATGGCTGATTTTCTGGCATAGCAGACTCCCAGTGTTCAGCATGCCACCTTGTTTGTTTGTTTTGTCACAGAGCAAGATTAACTAATAGAATTTGCTTAAAAAGAAACATGTAACAAGTCAAAATGGAGTATTGTCATCAGTGGAAATTGTGGTTGAAACATGTGTTCTGTCTTGTACATGCAGTTGTGAGTTTAAGTGTGTCAACATGTGTTCCATGTGTGCAGCGCCAGTTGTAACTATCACAAAGAGTGTTCTAGTGTCTGTGCTCGTTCTCTTCCTGGCATGTGCCCCATTTACCTCGGCACACTGCTTGGACTCATGTGGTGAACATTGTGTGAAATCCTCACGTGCATGGGGCTTTTGTGGAGTCCTGGCATTCATGTGCAGATGGGATAACCCACAGTGTCCTCTGTTCGTGCACGCTCGGGGACAAATACTCAAACATAAACAAGCACACTAACAACAAATCCAATTTTCTACCATGTGGTGAGCCCAAAAGTTAAGTCAGCACTTCAGTTCACAGCACACAGTGTAAGTCATAGGAGTGAGAGCGGTAAAGCACAGACATGGGAGGCAGTGAGGTCAAAGGTTAAAGGTTAGATCATGGGTGCAAGTTTTGTTTCAACAATGGAGGGGGAAACATGTGAAATGGGGGGGTTTGAGGATACTCAACCAGAACATTTTAGCATCAAAAACCTAATGTCCTGCATTCTGGTGATTTTTTATGCACCAATTTGTGCATTTTCTGCTTCAATTTATGTTGTTAATGTCTTTAACTTTGTCAAGACAAAGGTCCTCTGCCACATTCATGTCTTTATTGAAGGGTACAAATGCATATGTTCTAAATATTCGGGCGTGTCACCTCTGAAATGTACACCAAATGGCCACATCATCTCACTTCAGTCCAACATAAACTTAACCTTTTGTCTGACCTGAACCAAAGCACAGAGATGAGAAACTCTATTTCCACTGGAATCTGCTACTAGTGATTAGTTCTAACTATATTTTTAAATTATAGCACGTTAATTATACTTATTGTGTTATGATTCAATTAATGTGTAATGGTGACAAAATATTTGCCAAGTCTAATGTTCTCTTAAGCTGCCTTTTGAATGTATATTGTATCTGCAAGTAAAACTATGTGTAGCAAATTTCCTACATTTCATAGACTGTCTGATCTTTCTACTGACAGTATTTATTGTGTTATAGCCTTACTGCAATAACCTTGATCAAAAAGACAAGTTAAAGTTTTTGCCAGCACTAATAATCCGATCGAAAGAAATTCTGCTCATTTGTATTGAAGGTTTTGATGCTTAATCTACGGGAAGTTTTCAGTGATGTCCATTTCTACACCCTAAGCACGCTGCCACAAACACAGACACTGCCTGTACCGCTACTCAATTTCAGTCTCAGATTTTCTGCTTCTGATCGTTCACCATATCTGAGCTCGAGTTAAATCGGGTGGTTCTGGTCTTGGGCATCTCATCCTCAGTTACGGCAGTACAGTTGTTGTCTTCTGCAGAGGGTAATCCTGGGGTTAAATCCTCTGTAGATTTTTTACACCTTCCAAACATAAGCAGCCTTTGTAGCAACTGCAGCAGAGCAACTCTTAGCTCTCGACAGCGCAGTGCATACAGCAGTGGGTTGACTGCAGAGTTGACCAGGCAGAGGGTGCTGCAAAAGGCAAAGGCCCTCTGCTGGTTGTGGGTCAGGATCACAGAGACATCAGCCAACATGAAGGAGAGTGCAGGAAGCCAGCAGCTCACTAGTATGACTAGGATCAGGCCAAAGGTGCGCGCTAGCCTGATATCCATCCTCATGCGGGCCTGGCCTGTGCCTGCTGCTCCCTGGAGGCTGGTCATGGAGGACTCATGCTGGTGGGCCTTCCACAGGATGAGAGCATAAGCCCCCAAAATGAGAGCCAGGAGCACCAGAGTGAGGCTGGTCCAGCAGGCCAGATAGCCCTGGTTGATGTAGGGAAACAGGCGTGAGCAAGGTGGATTAAGCCCTGTGGGACACCTCCAGCCCATCAGAGGCAAGAAGGAGATGGCGATGGTGGCACTCCAAAGGATCAGCAGGCTCAGCAGAGCTCGCCGGCGGGTGAGCAGAACCTTGTAGCTGGAGGCCTGCTGGATACAGAGGTAGCGGTCCAGAGCAGTCAGCAGTAAACTCCCCACTGAGCTGGTGAAGGCCATGGTGACACCACCTAATTTGAAGAGGTAAGCAGTGGGGCCGTCGCTGTGCCGAAACAGGTGAAAGTCCAGGAAGCTGGTGGTGAAGAAGCAGCTGGCGAAAACATCTGCCAGAGCGAGGCTGGCAATGAACAAGTAGGAAGGCCGCCGCCGCAGGGTGGCTGTGGCAGCGATCACTCCCAACACAAGAACATTTTCCAGCAGTGTGATGGGACCTGCCAGTAAACAGATGGAGCCGATGGCTGTCTTCTCTGCCTTGATGAGGACCATGTAGCATTCCAGATTCTCACAAGACCTGTTCACTGTGAGAAAAACACAGGTATAAACAGTGTACTGAAACTACAACTGCACGAATAAATGCACCATTAAAGGTCCAGTGTGTAGGACGTAGGGGGATATATGGACAGGAATTGAATGGAATATGATAAGTATGTTTTCTTTAATGTATAATCACCTGAAAATAAGAATCGTTGTACTTTTGTTACCTTAGAATGAGTCATTTATGTCAACATAGGGAGCAGGTCCTCGTCTACAGAGTCCGCCATGTTGCATCACCATGCTAACACTGATGTTTGCGTTATTCAGTGTTTTTACCAGTTTAAATCACTAGGCCTCTTTGGTTTGGAGAGGATGAGACCTCTACAGATGCTTACTAAATGTCTGAATCTTAAGTTATCAGAGCAAAAAAGCTGAGCATACATTAGCACGTTGTCAGAGAAACACTGATTTGTAACATGAAAACGCTTTATTCAGTGTTTTCACTCATTTTAAACGCATGGTTCTTTTATTTTGGAGTGGAAGAGACCTCTGCAGATAATTTGGTTGAACAATGAACATTGAAGGAATCCCAACCAGGAGATGTTTCTGCTGATTACAATCTGCATACCCCACTGCTAGATGTCACTAAATCCCCCTAAATGTTACACACTGTTCCTTTAAGTATTACATTTGCTGGAAAACCCCATTTCAGATTGAGGGTGCTTACCTATTGGGGATGAGACATTCCCTTTAGCTTCTGTGGGTCCTAAAGATGTGTGAACCTCCCACTCCTCCATTGCAACTGTTACTGTATGAGCCAGTACTAGATTATAAGTAGAAAATAAAGAAAATTATTTAAATATGTTATTCTTTATATAGATTATGATCCTGTCTGTCGCAAAAGAACAAGACTTATTAACAGCAGAAATTTTCAAAATAAAAGTACTGCATCTTAAGCTTTTTCAGTTTTATCTTAACTTCTAAAGCACATAAAAACAATGTCATGTTGAGAAACAAAAATACAAGTAAAAAGCAATAAGTTAACGATAACTGAAGTAAATGGGTTAGACAAGACAGAACAATCAAAACATTTACAGGAAAAAAAGAAATAATCAGTGTGGTCACTGTGTCAATATTTGATGACAAGCATGTTTTACGTTGTACATCCAATGTTAAAAGTTGTACATACAAGTGGATGAGACAGGCAGCTTCCTGTGGAAAACAGATAAAGTAGGAGATGTAATGCCTTTTCCTCTCTTTGTCAATATTGAACTTGGTGCTTAGAGGGAACATTAACATTTGTGAGTCAAGACAGAAAGTCATCTAGAGGTCAATGATCATTACAGTATCTGCCTGGGCTGATATTTAAGAGATGGTTGCAAGGAGCCTTAAGCAAGACATAAACTACTTCTTACTCAATGAACAATTACCAAATTTTATTCAAGAAAAAACCTTCTTCTTCTTCTTCTTTAATATGTACTACAACCTGTGTGATTAACATGGCAACCTTTTAAGGTGCTTTTCAATGTGAATGTCATGCATATCTCACAAATATTTAAGCATGCAGCTCA
This sequence comes from Epinephelus moara, assembly GCF_006386435.1. Taxonomy (NCBI): domain Eukaryota; kingdom Metazoa; phylum Chordata; class Actinopteri; order Perciformes; family Serranidae; genus Epinephelus; species Epinephelus moara. The sequence goes on along the minus strand of NC_065511.1, from coordinate 25,485,973 downwards.
TATATGATGATGCTGTCTTTGTATCGTGTGTGTGCCCAATGAAACTTTCGAAAATCTCTCTCTGCAAGACATCCTCTGTGCTTTAAGTGATTTTTTATTAACTGAGTCTAGAGAATTAATATTTAATCCATATTTCCACAATCACTTTGGCAGGGATTTTACTGTAAGTGCATTCAGTTATCTGCAGAGATGAACATAACAGCAGCCTCATGTTGTTGGCCTATTATCACATTTAACAGGATGAAGACTGCCCCCTTTTGGAATTAGACGGGATTGTACTGTAACAAAACGGTAAAGCAGAGGCTGAAGGTCACCACAGAGATGAGCAATCTGCTGCAGAGTGCATCACCTGTATGCAATCAATAGATTAAAGTATGTGTGGGAAGCCGGTGTGAGAGGGATTTGATTAAAGTAAATAATGCTGTGATAAACAGAGAGTGGCCCCCTATGATTGCTTGCAGAGAGTGGTTTAAACAGAATATATTTTATAGTCAAAACATGACCTAAACACACAAAAAAATATGAATGTAAATCACACTGATTTTAAAGATAAAGCTGGGACATTACATACATCACATAAAAATAAACATTGATATGAACTGAGGGAAGTAGTTGGCGCATGTGATGCAGTATAAGTGATTATAGACTAAAGGGAGCACTTTCACCAAATCAGGTCACTGTGCCCTTCAATTCCTTGTTTTCCTTTTATTCTATTCCAGCAACCATTATTTCTGTTTTTCATCATAAATATGACACAGCCTTATGAAAGCACAGAAAATATATATGTGGGTAAAAGTAGTAGGAGTAAATTACTTTCCAGAAAGCCCTTTATTGGCTTGAGGGGCAATATTTCCCAATACAGGCCATATGGGTGCAAGCACTGTGGATATTACACCACCTCAGGCTCTTTTCTCCCTCGTGGTGAGGACAGAAAAAATTCATTGACACAGTGCTGTGCTTTGACTCTTAAGAACCAGTCAGACTTATAAAAAATGATTGTCTCTTCAAGAGCATACAGGAGCAGTGCATACAGGAACCTCCATATATAATAAAAAACATACAGGCATCCATTTTAGTCACATCACTGGCGACATGCACAGTGAAATACAGTGTGGCAATAACCCCTTGAGTCACTGTTGCACCGTGCCACATTATTTCAAAATATCACAAGCCCTTCTGGCTCAAGATGGGGGAAAAAATGAAAACACTAGTTCAAGTCTCGTGTTTCGTAGTAGCAGGAGAGAATAAAAGCGTTAAAAAATAGGTCAAAAGTAGCACACATATAGTGCACAAATACACACAGTGAATAAAATGAAATGTAAATCACATTTTCATAGATATGGCAATGCCTTTCAAATACAAATTAGGAAGTTATTACTTCTGCATCTTAAACCTGTGATAAAATAAACTTAATAGAGCTTACCGTTTGTTGTGTCTTTTGTGTGGTTTCCTTGTTTGCTTCCTGCTATAGGGGCACCCGAATCAGATCTCAGCCACAGAGCAACCACAGCATGATCGCACGGTCCTGCAGACCTGACTGGTGGCAAAGTGCATGAGTGAGGGGAGAAGATAAGGAGGGTGGTTGTAATGACATGAGAGAGAGAGAGGGAGGGAGAAAGAGAGAGACACACACATGTGGAGAGATGACAGAGACCTACATGTACACTGGAATCTGTGACAAGAATAAAGTAATAGCAATAAAGTCCAATTTTTATATGTTTTATTGTAACAGCAAAAGGTGAAAGGGACAAGATGAAACATTTACACAGTAATAAAGCTCAGCAGTATTGATCACACACTTCTTGCCTCTCCAGCAGTCTGGGTCAGGGTGGACTCCAGGGGAGGAGAGCACTTAAGCAGGTGTGAAGAACATGTCGATAAAAAAGAAGAGAAAAACGCACCATATGACCTTTATTCAAAATATGTGCACAAAATGACCTTTAAAAATCGGATTTGGCTGCGAATCCATCATCACAAACCTGTGAGTGTTTTTCTAATGCATTAATAACCTGATAAGCTCATGTTGAGTTAAGATTATTGTGCCATACTACTATCCCCCAGGTTAAGAATGAACTTTCATGCTCATATTCATAACCTCATTTGTCTCATCCAATCAAGGTGGCTATAAAACATCTTGCCGTCGAATTATTCCTATTTGTGCAGCGACAGTTTTTCCTTCCACCTCTTTTGCTAATTACTTTCCACTCATCTTCATTTGACGGACAGTATCTACCATCACACATGCACAACACTCCCTCACATCATACTCCTTAAAGGAATACAAACATATCCAAATTTCTCGCCTTTTGTGGATGGAAAGCACCAGCAAGTTGATAAAAAGTGAGATTTTAATTACGTCTGCTTTGTTAATTTAAAGATTATAATTGTGTGCAAGAGAGAAGACTGTGTAAAGAGCTCTTTTGCAAACATTTGATTGCTTTCTTGGTTAATAAAGTGTGCAAACCAGCTTTCTTTGCAACTTTGCAATCATTTTTATTGCTTCTTTTATATTACATAATTGAATAACGCCCATTGAGGCCATGTTAGTGGGTGGGTCAGAGTGTAGTACTGCTTACAGTACAACAGAGGGCAATGCTAAGCAGCCATGAGCTAGTGGACATCAGGAGTAACCTGGCAGTGAAAGGTTGTTCAGTGTTTCCATCCTCATCATTTATAATAGATACAAAATTTAAGGTCAAGACGCAGTTTCCTCAGCAATTAAGGCCGTTTAATTTGGCTGATGTCCCTCTGGTGAAAATAAAGTCGATTAGTAGTTCGATAACAATTCAATCAGGTCATGAAATCACATACCGGAGGCATTTTGAAATGAATTAGCATCCTATTTAAGAGAAAAGTATGCTAAGTGAAACAGAAACTGGGACTAACAAATTTATTAAATGACAAGAGAGGAAAATAGGTTAGGAAGGGATGTTTAATGTCATCTTTATATTTAGACAGCATTCAAGTAAATTATGATTTGGAGGGGAAAAAAAAGGTCTTGTAATGAGACATTGATATCTGGTGCACTGTGTCCTCTCCTCCTCTCAGCTGATAGATCCAGCAGGCCAGAAGGCAGGAAATTAGATTACAGGAGCAGACAGCACAGCTCCAATAAGATTTCTTCTCATTCACTGTCTGGTTCAGGTGCAGCACAAGAGCACAGACCACAGGACAGAATAAAGCCTGACATGTTCAGTTGTTGGTTGGATCCTGCCCCAAAGTCTTTTTTTTTTTTTTTTTTTTTAGAAATCACCCTGGACAGAAACATCAGGGCTCACTTTGCTGTTTTTCTTTGTTTATTCCGGTTGAATCCATTAATCAAATTTCCTCTCCTCATTTCCAGATTGCCAGACCAGACCTTCAGACAGCAGGATCAGATCACTGATGTGAAAAACACAAGAAAAAAAAAATTAGAGATCAAACACAAATCAAATTATTTCACTGTAAATGATTTAATAAGACTTTAAGATTATTTACTTGGTTCTTGGAATACTATAAGGCAGTAGTAAAATGCTTGAATTATAAATTTGTAAATCAAAAGTGGTATTGAGAACTACAAATGCAGCCTACATGGATAGACCAAAATTAACAGGCTTTCGTCAAGTAAACTGTAAAGTACAAAACCTAATCTCCTGTTTAAGCATTCAGCATTTACCAAAACAGTATCAAGGGGTATTAAAAACATGTGTTTACTTGTACTTGCATTCATGGCACTGAGGTCAAGTGTCATATTTAATGAGCTGTTCAGTCATGTTTTCCACAGCATTTAAAGGTCCTGTGTGTAGGATTTAGGGAGGTATATTGGAGGAAATGGAGTAGAATATAACAAGTGTGTTTCCTTTAGTGTATAATCATCTGAAAATAAGATTTGTTGTGTTTTTGTTATAAAATTATTTCTACATACAGAGCAGGTCCTCATCCACTGAGGTCATTTTGTTCTACAATAGTAAGAACAGACTGACCAAACATGCCTCTAGATGGGGACATTTGCACTTTCATGATTTCTACATAGTCAGCTGTCCCTCGGCAGCAAGAGCATCAGAATACACTGATATTTTAAAAGTGAAAGTGCTTAATTCAGTGGCTTTACCAGTTGAAATTGCCTGGTATGTTTGTTTTGGAGAGGAAGACACCTCTACAGATTATTATGGATCAGAAAGAAGATGAGCAAACATTAAGTTGAGAAGAAAGGTGAGCACACATCAGCAGTTGCTGGGCTAGCAGCCCATCTGTTTATTCAGAGTTTTCATCAGTTCTAATGACCTGGTCATTGTGGATAACTTGGATTGGCTATGATGTTTTTTTCAATATTTTGAGCACATGTTAGGCTATATTTTGTGCTACAATGACATTAAGCACTATTTTAATCTAAATGTTGAGGACTTTCCGTGAGTCCATAAAGTTAATGTAAGTGGAAAAGCTGTTATTTTATTTGCTAGTTGACATGATGTCAATACGGGACAACAGCTAAGTTTTTGTTGTTGTTGTTTTGTTTTCTTTACAACAAGAACAAGAACCACATTTTATGGCTGTGATACTGCAGGGCCAATGTGGCAATGCCATATCTCCATGATAAAAGAAAAGTCGGAGCAGAAGAGGGGCAACTGTGTCCACCTTGACAGGACAACATGGCCAGTGATGGATATAGCCATAGTAATTTCAAGGATAATCCTTTGAAAATAAACATTTGTTTATAAAGTCAATACTTGTTAAAATATCTTCCACAAAGCATTGTTTATTTTTCATGTACATAGAAAAATATTACATAGTTCTTTCCAGAAACTCTCTCTAGGAAATTATGAGGATACTGTATACCCTTAATATAAAGTGCTATCCTCTTTTTACTCAACATAAAACTTCACATAGTCAAATTATTATAAAATACCCACCATGTTCGAGATCTTAAGTGTAGAATATGAAGTCCACCCAGGTTGAAAAAATTACACACAAACTTTCAAATTCCCAGACCAAATACAAAGGACCTGACCTCAGTGGTCTCTATGACCCTGCTTGTACTGATGTGTGCTAAGCAGAGGTGTGGACTTGAGTCACACGACTTGAACTCGATTTCAAATTTGATGACTCTGAACTCAACTTGACAAAATCGAAAAAGACTGCAACTCGACTTGGAATTTAACACCAATGACTTGAAAATATTTGATACCTTCCCCAAATCAAAAGTGTGCCACAAATCAGTTCATTTCCCTAAATTTCCTGAATAAACTAACATTAAGGCAACTTAACTTCCCAGATTCACTTGTTTGAACCAATGTAACCAAAGTTACAGGAGAGAACCATGAAGAACAATGTGACATTACTGAGCAGCAGTTGGAAAACATGACACCAAAGTTAATTTTCTTTGCGTACAAAAACGTGGTGGTTAACAGAAAAAGAACTGCAGTATGCAAAACATGTGAGTCAAAACTTACCGATGGAGATACAAAAACTTCTAACAAACTGCAAATTTTAAAAAGCATATATGATTTTTTATTTACTCCATTGCAGACATTTACTTTTTTCAAGAACACATTATGAGTGTCAAAGTTTAGGACTTGGGACTTGACTTGAAATTTACCTGTTTTGACTTGCGACTTACTTATGACTTGCAAAACAATGACTTGGTTCCACCTCTGGTAATAACAAACATAAACCCATCACATTTCCTTCTATCCCTGTAGGGAAAGAGGTGTATTGGATTGTTTGAACATTTCAGTTGCTTTAAGGCATTGTAAATTCTAAAGACTGCTGGGGGCCAGACATGTCAGCACCTGAAAAATGTTGAGTGACTGATCCAACAAACTTTTCACTGTGGTGTGGGCCTGTAAAAATCTCGATTCTCCGGAGCTGGATTACCTGCTTGAAGGAGGAAACTGAAATACTGTGCTGAATGAGATTTTTTTCATGTTCGAAACACATGATAACAACTTTACAGTACTGTCAATGGTATTTTTTTTTTTACATTATTTGTTGATTTCATTATTCTTTTGTTTCAGCAGCTAAAGGTACACAATAGGGAACGAGGGTTACATGTATCCTGGCACTGGACCTGTACAATATTTGCGTTTCTTATCTGCCATAAATCAAGGATTTCAAAAGACAAAGTTGTGTCTCCTTGACCAGACTGTACGCAGACAATTGATAATGGGAGTGTATGTTTCTTGTATGGGTTCATTCAGTCTCCTTTGTGTGACGTTACTGTGCCCACACCAACTAGATGGGAAAAAGAAAAAGAGAACTTGGCAACAGAAAGCAGGGATTTCATTTGAATGTGTTTACCAGTATTTCAAAAGATCATTGATATGGGTAAAACTTATTGCTGGGAAGTGTGAAACTGCTTCCGCTTCTGTTCTTTCCCACTTCACTTTGTGTGGGTGTGTTTCACAAGAACTTTCAGGCTATTCAAATTCACGTGCAACCGTTTAAACCCAATGGCTACTGTAAACGGCCTATGAGATAGAGAGAAAGAGACTGAGGGAGTCGGTCTGTATGCATGGAGCTTATCTAGATGTTGTGTGGGGTTAAAAAAAACAGCAGCTGTTGTTTTGAATCGTATATTTTTCATTCCACTTTCCAGGATGGCCGGCTGTAGGATACTGAAATTATGTTGTGGTTTCTGTAAAGAAGCCTATGCGACTGAAATTTGGATATTTGTCCGCCTACTATATCATGTACGACCTACAGAAGCCTCTCTGTGACCTACTTTCCATACATAGTTGACTCTTGATGGGAACAGCCCCCCTTCCAAAGGTTGCTTAGCTTTGGGGAGTGTCCTTCCATGGCCTGCAGCTGTGAGCTCTGGCTGACACACAGAGTGTGTTGCGCAAGTCCTATGACGCTTTAAACAAGGTAGAAGGGAACATAACTTTGACCGTGGACTTGTAGCCTATATTATGAGTTTATCTATCATGGTAGTTGTTTTGTATTCTTTAGACTTGGACCTGCAGACTCCCATAAAAACAACTGTGATAGTATCATCCATGACTTATGTCCTTATAAAGACAGGAACGTTAGAGCGGCATCTTTCAAAAGCAAACATTAAGTGAGTGCTGAAAGAAACACTAAAAATTGAAATATGAAGCCCAAAAGCTGAACGGTAATAGAAGAGAAAATGAATCCAATAAAACAATGTAACTTTGGTCGAACGATATAGAGGGCAAATTTTAAGATTTAAGAGCCCAGATAACACAAAAAATATTAAGAAGTTCCATTACCATATTAGCAAATGCCCAAAATAGTCTTGTATGTACTGTCATTTTCGTACTCTCTACAAGTTAAACAATCTTTTTCCCATACAAACCTGAGTCTACTAAAAACCATTTGAGGTTGTGGGTTAATTCAGCACAACTTAAAATTAAAGGGGAGGAATGTTCCCACTGAATGACTTACTACAGGTATAAAACAGTATGACATTTATATGGTGCTCATTTGTGTGGTACTTTAACTCTGAATTCGGCCTTTGTATCAGCGCTCACACTGGATTATGGCACAAAGTTTAACTTCATACAGTAGGCCTACCTTGTGTATTCAAAAGATAGTCTGTAAATCAATATTTGAAGATGGATAAGGATCAAAAGTTCACATTTCCTTTCTTCTTTTCATTTCACTACTCTTGCACCAGTTGAAATATGATGAGAGGGCTAAATGACTGGTTTTAATAAAACGGTCAAGGTTTTGTTAAAGCAAGAAGACAGATGAGACATGGGGGATGGGCAGTTTACAGACAAGAGCCATATCATTACAGCCTGTTGCAGCTGTGTGTGAGCAGCACAACAGGTTTCTCCTACGCAAACAGGAACTGAGGAGCAACAAATCCTTTTGTCACCTCGCAGAAAAAAAGTAGGAAATGGGTCAACAAATCGCATTTATTTTATTATTCGAACAAAGGGTTGACGTTACATAACACTAAACTATATGTATAGTGAATTTAAACCGTCATATGGTGTTTAATGTAAGCGCAGAGCTCCTTTTTGTGCCACATAGACGGATCATGCTGGTTTGAAAGCGCTTGTTTTCTCACTTCTCTCAGGAGCTCCAACAAAGGAAAGGAGAGGAGGGTCAGCGATTGACGTCACCAGTCTGGCAACAGGCGTGAATGCGTCTGTCATTCTCGTCGGTGATTGGTCGTCGCGGTGGAACTCGGCGCGTGATTGGTCAGATCTGTGTTAGAACGGGCTACATATCGCTGCTGTAGATTCCATTTTGTTGCAATTCAGACGGAGTCAGGAGAGAGGAAGAAGTGGCGTACTACGGCCACTGTTAACACCACTTAACCTTCGAGGGCGACGGATTTGTGGGAAATATAGCTTGCTGTGCTTTCTTACAAAGTCCGCCGAGGGATCTCAACGTTCAAACCGCATATTTTCTCGGACGAAAGGCTTCGACAACCAAGCCTGAGGAAGTCGGTAAGAGAATCAGTTTTGTGCCTCGTCGCCATATTGAGTTCACCGTTTCTTTGTTTTGGTTTGGTGCCAAAGCGGTGTGACCAAGATTTTTGACGCGTTATTTACTTAACCAAATGTTGGGAGTATATATAAATCATAACGTCGATCGAAATGATGATTTTAACGTCTTTTTGTCGCAGAAGATCTCCTTTATATGATCCTCTTGGTAGGACAAAGCGTCTGCATTAAGCCGTTAGGCGCACAAACAAAAGTGGGATAACATCGCAGTACGCTTACGTAAGATTTTGTTGTGATGAGTCGCCATCATTTTATATATAACGTTTATGTTCTGACGAAAGGATTCGTGGTCAATGTTACACCAGTTATTGATTTTTTTATTTTTTTTTTGCATTGCTGGATGCAATGACGCACTCTAAAATAGGACGTCCCATCATAAAAGACAACACAATGCTATTCTAAATTATAGACGAGCACTGCTAATGGGTATTTATAGGTTATTAGCATCTCTAATTGACATTTTTTTGCCCCCATAGCCTTCGACTTCTTGGATCAATCGTGTGCCGAGGTGAATTGATGTTCAGCTCGGCTCCACGGGAAAACAACGCTCATTGGCACATGAAAACTTCAGACCTTGCTGGACACAGAAGTGCAGCGAGAAGTAGACAGAGGACTACTTCGAGGACCTGGGGACCGGTTGGAGGTGAAAGATTGAAGAGAGAGCTCTGCTTCATCAACTTTCTGACAACAAAGAGGTGAGCTGGGGCTGTTTTGCTCTGGGCTGTGTGTGTGTGTGGGGGAGGGGCGGCGCAGGCTTGGCTGTCTGGTGTTCCTGCACGTAACCCTCTGTGCTTGTTTTCGTCGAGGCTGGTGCAAGTGTGTACGTGCTGTGTGGACGGATTAGGCTTTGTCACGTTTACACTGACAATAAATAGAAATTTAATCGATCACAATATATTCCAAAGATTTCAATGCACTGAAGTAATAATATATTTTAATCGTTTAGGTGACACGTAGTGCAGAAGCAGTATGGGAGGTGGAGAGAGATATAACATTCCAGTTTCCCACCCTGAGCGCCCTTTGCCAAAGAAGAACCATCAACTTGGCCGGGCTAAGCAGAGGAGCCGTGACCAGAACGGAGTAGCAGCTTCTGCAGGAGGGGCAGGTGGCCTTCATCATCACGGCCACCGCCGAAGTGACAAAGGCGTTGCATACCACAGGTCTCCGGAGGCGCGGCAGGCCGCGTCTGCAGAGAAGAATGCTTCTGTCCGCTTTGCCACCTATGATCAGAACTGGGAGGGTGCAGTGTCTCACCTCAACACGCTCCTGGCAACACAGGGAAGTCCAAGCTACGCAGGGCCTAAGTTCAGCGAGCCACCCTCGCCTAGCGTGTTGCCCAAACCCCCCAGCCACTGGGTGTCCTTCCCAATAGGCTCCTGTGACAACAGGGAGATGATGGCCTTCCAGCTCAAGAGCCTCCTCAAGGTGCAAGCCTGAGAGGGATACCCACACTCGATTGAAAAGCCAATGTATGAACTGGGACTCTTCAGAGGGCACCCACTCACCCACCAGGAACACCTCAGTGCTGTAATACTTTTTAGCTGTTTTTAGATCGACCTCTTTTGGTGTAGAGAGCATTTGCAGTAATGTTGACTGTGAATGTTTATTCAACACTCAATTTTTTAAACCAATGTTTCAAAATATTACAGCCTTGAAGTCTTGCTGGTCGGTAATGCCTTCAGCGGAGTCAGTTTCTGTGACTAATGATGAACTGGATATCCTTTCTACTTCTGTTTTGTTTTGTTATTTTTATTGTTGGCTGTCAAAAGCAGATTGAGTGTGCTTTGCCACCACAAACAAGGGTTATAGAATAGGTCAGGTAAATTCCCATCACTTTTACGGTCCATTTCTGTGGACAGACATGCTTTTTCATTTCACAAGTTTTATGATGAGCCTTTGGGGTCACCTCTAAAGCTTCAGGTGCTAAAGCAAAATCACATTTGTAGCATATTTTTTGACTAGGGCCCGTCTTTTCATTTATGTATGACAATCCTTGTTTGGGATGGGAAAAGACACTCGACTGCAATTCTGCAGGGAAAGAAGCTATCTTACTGGAGGTCAAAAGTATAACCTCAAACTGAAGGGTAAAAAGAGACCATGGCACACGGGCCTTGGACTGTCAACTCCTGTACCTTTTTTATTGCGCTGTGCGCACATGCACTATAGGAGTTGAGCTGGTCCTCGGCCTACAACACTCTATCATAGCATTATTTTGTACAAGTCCTTGATTGTTGTGGTTGAAAGATGTATGAAGTGTGTAACCAAAGCAATGTTTTTGCTGTATTTTTTTTCTTCTCCTTTTTTGGACAAATGTGGTCGGCTTTTTTGCCATTGCCACTAACCTTGCCAGCCCGAGTGGTGAATGGGTCCGAGCCCCCAGGGTCACTTCTAGCTGTTCATCTGTTCCAATCAGTACTGTTATGCTCCCCAGTCTCAGCCTTTTCAGGACAGAGCTGCAGCTTTAACACGCGGAAGAGGGCCTGGCTTAGTTGTGGGACTGTTGAGTTTCACTTTCTAAGCCATGTGACGTGGTCCTGTTGGCTGCATGCATTTGTAAGCAGTGTAAGGCAGAGCTGAGGACGCTTTCTGAATCGAAGTGGCCCCAGGGACTCAACATGAGGCAGCAGGCTGGTGTTTATGTTTACAAAGTAGGTCGTGGTGGTTGACCATCCCATAATCAACAGACACTCTCTGCCTCTTGCCTCTGCCTCTTGTTTACCCTCTTGCACTGCAATCAGACTAGTTTTGAATAAGTTACAGGCCAGGATGCTATTGAAATGATGGAGGCGTAATTGACTATCTCCCTATGGATTCTCTATTTTTGTGATTCAATCCTCTGTTGAGGCTCTTTTTGCTTTCCCCTTGCAGAATTGTTGGTGTTTATAGCCAGCCTAAAGATGACAAAACAAAGTATGAGAGCTTGTTAATGTGTTCAAGAGCCATGTAAATAATGAAATAATGAAATGTATAAAGTACTTGTAGCATATGTACATTTGCAGGCCGAGTTTAAGGCCTGTATGACAAAAGTATTTTTAGTAATAACACTGAATGTATAAGACATGCTAAGGACATGTCTTGACTTCAATACTGAAGAATATTTTTGTTAAAAAAACTGCCTATAGCATTTCTCAGTACCCCTGCACTGTTATCTTTCCAGAGATCTTGCACATGTTTTTTATTGTTTTGTATTATGCAGTGTAGGGTGAAATATGCGTAGTGCAAATGACATAAAACTGCAAAACACAATTGGATCCTAGAGGAGACTTGCCCATGTATGAATTCAAGTTCTGAATGTGCTTACAGTCTGTAAGCGTGATGCTTTTAATCTTGAGTTGACCTGTTTGTGCCTAAGTTGAAATCCATGCTGAAACTGAATATTTTCATTAGGTGGCAATGCCACAAATTGACCAAATGTTGTTGTTTTTTTTTGTTTTGTTTTTTTTAAAACCAGAACCATCTTCAGTTCTCAGCTGTTCTTCCGCCAGCTGACAACTGAACTTGGCCCCATGCTGTTTAAGTTCTACGTTCGAAGGGTTCATGTTAACATTTTCTTTCTTGCTGTGATTGAATTGTGCATGGCAGTCTCCTGTATTCAAAATTTTAAACATGTAACGAATTGGCTGTTAATTTGTCCCCCCTGATGAAATGTCACCGAAGATAAAATGAAAATGCCCTGTTAATGATTGGTATGAATTGGATGTTTAAAAAAAGGCAAATGTAAAAGAATGCACTGAATTGATGACAAATTTTTACAAAAAGAAAAAATAAATCCCTTTCCCCTCCCCCTATTTTTGTCTGTGCTTGAGTATCTTCTCACTGGTGCTAACATTTAGCAGTAGTATCACCCAGGAATAGACTTAATGTATTCATTGCCACCATATCCAGTGATTGTTAGAGCAGGGTGTCTACAGGACACTTTAATTGGTTTTAAAGATGTTTACAATGCCATTTCTGACCAAAGCCTGACAATTTAGCTTTCCATATATAATGCACTGCAGGTAATTTTTAGGCTCAACAAATATGTATGTTGTCCTTTGCAAAGGTAGGTTTTCTGTAGTTATTAGTTTGTTAATCTACAGCAGGATTGTTAAGTTATAAATTCAGTTGGGCTGGGACCAAAAAGTTTCACACATTTTCAGCAGCAAGCAACCTATAAAAACCTTTTTAGCTTTTGGTAATGACCAAATGCAAATTAATGTAGTAAAAGTAGCAATGTTTATAGTGTACAGCAGGTTGCCTCTTCCTGTCTTATCTATAAACTTACTAGTTACTGAAATATCTATCAAAGGGCTGTGGGTCAAGTAAAACACAGACAGCTTCTCCAAGGAACTTGATCCACTTTTATCTCCCCAAATAAGGAAGGACAACTCCAAATAGACAAGAGTGGCATCTCACCTCGTTTATCACTCCGCCAAACTTCATTACTCTTATTACCTGCACATAAGTTGTGCAATAGTAAATAGTTCCCAAATGTAATGTGAGGAGCAAATTAAATGTGAGTGTCGTGAACATTAAATAATGTTGCTGCAAAGTAACTAACAATGAAAAACAAGACATTGTACTTGATTCGTCCTCATGAAAATAAATCCCCTCTTACAGCAGTTTCACATTTTAAATAAAATATTTACCACACCTTCAGCAAGTAACGATATAAGTGCCAATAATGTTGGCTGTCTTTAATTTGACTCTGGGCCTCTGTACGTATCCCTGGCCAGGCCACTCTTAGATTGCACCTGGGCCAGATGTGGCCCACAGGTGGCCAATTAAATAGGCCTGATGTACAGTACTCTTAACAGATAAGTATAAAGTAAAAAGACAGTATTGGGTGGAAGGTTTAAGGATGTGTACCATCAGAAATGTGGACTTATATACAGAACAACTTGACTTGTTTTACCAAAAAGGGATTAAAGATGAATGAATGAAATCAGATAAAATGCATGGCAATAAAGACAGCAAAAATTTAAACTTAATGACTATTAAGTGACTTTTAAGACCTAATATTTATAAAAGTGAAATTTAAGATTTTAATGTCCTGCGGACCAGCCTGGACTGCAGGAGCTCTCATTCGTTGCAATCCGAGTCACAGTTCAACTTGTGGGGTCAGAAAGCGTTCAGGCTTCTTCATTTCTTTATTGACAAAGCATACCAAGTAAACTAGGATAACAGTACTAAGGAACACTTGAAATATTCAACTGACTTTGTTTCACTTGCTGGAACAAAGTACAAGAGAAATGAATACAGTTTATCTTAAACATATTGTTACATACAATACTGGACAAAGTATAAGGTAGCAAATAACTGTCATTCCATTCATCATCCATTGCTACAGTATTTACAGCTACTATAGTATACAGCAGTATAACAGTGCCCCTGACACCAGTTATCCAAGAACAGCATAGTTAGTTAATACTGGTTAGTCAGGGCCTGAAATTCAGATTAGTAATTTGTGTTTTTATTACACACAAAAAATAGAGCCAAAGTGAAACAGGCATCATACTAACAAATGATGTAAATATTGCTAACTCAGAGTACAAAAATACTGGCAATGCCAAACTTTATTTTACCTTCAGCAACCCTTATTATACAAGTCCAAGCATAAACTGATAACGATCATCTGTGCTTTCATAGATCACTTTAGAACAAAACACATTTTCTCTAAAACAAATGTCTGAGCTCCTGCTGCTCTCTTCCCTTTGGCAACAGACTCCATAATGTGGTGATAACAAATGCAAACACTCTACTTATCGTAGCCGAACAGAAACATCCTCAGAGACAGATTAACACGACTTTGGTGGGACAGTCAGTCAGTGGCCTCCGGACTTGCGTCCGGCCCACGACCTGGAGCGAGAGCGTGACCGGGACAGGGATCTAGAGTAGGAGCGTGACGGGGATCGTCCACCGGGCTGTTTGTGGGAGCTGGAGGTTGGGTGGAAGTCCTCCGCCGGGCTGTGGGATCTGGACTGGCTCTTTTTACCTTTGGACATGGGTCTGGAAGGTGAAGGGGAGCGGGACGCAGAGTGGCTACGTGAGCCTGCTGCATGGTGTGTCCTGTGGTGCTCACGAGGAGGACCTCTGTACCTGGAAGGATGATCATTAAGTTTAGAATGATACAACAGTCTTTACTTATTTTACATACTACAAGATGACCAATGAGCCTACTTTTCATTTTCATGGCTTCTGCTCCGTCTGTGTCGACTGTAGGACCGAGATCTGTAAAGAGAACAAAAACACAAATCAGTTTTTCAGGGTGTAACTTAGACATTATAAAAGACCTGGTGCACCACCTTATTCCTGGATAGAGGAACAATGACGTCTTGTAATTTGGCAGTGTATAACTTCCTGCTTTTTTACAGACCAAACTGGTTTATACCAGCTCCAGAGTGCCTAAAATAGTCAGAATACGCAAGTACCTTAAGGTTAACTGCACTTAGATATTCTTTTTCTTTTTATTAGTGTGCTGGGGAATGAAGAGAACGATCACACCTGAATTAAAACCATACATGGTGCTTTAGATATGACATTATGATGTATCATGTGATGTTATGTAACCTAGATGTTAGTTTAAGTCACAGGTGGGTTCACTTAAAAACACTAGTAGGGTCAGGTATTGAAAATATTTGATACCAGAGCCAATATAACATCATGTCAGTACCGATACCAAAACAGTAGTTTTCCCACTACCTTAGTTTGGATAAAATTTGGAGCTAAATGTTGCGCCTGGGGCACGTCTTGTATTAATGATACTCGTTACCTATAGAGGTTGGAAAATGATATACGTTTCTTCCCTGTTCCAAAACCAAAATCAAACCCTGAAAAGTGTAGGGTTAGCTAGCTAGCTACTGAAGATACAGCCTACTGAATGTATACACATGCTGCTTTTGCTTTTTAATGATTATAACAGTGAAAAAAAGACCGACCCTGCTGTACAGGAACCAGTGAAGGGAAGCAGGGAAACTTTGCTGATATTCAACCAGCTGTGTGTCGTCACACTGAGGGCAGATGAACATTGTTTGACTTCCCCTGGAGATCCCCACGATCAGCAGTGATGTGGTGGTTCACTTTTACACTGTGATCTGTAGCCTATAGTTCGGCTTTAGCTTCTAACTATCTTTGTCTTTTTAACCTGTTGTTGCTGCTGAGTCAGTTTGACATCCTGGATATATCCTTTAAACACAGACTGTAGACCCCTCTGTCTGCTTCTCTCTGGAATCACTGTTTCATTTTCCCAAAATATGATGGTATTTCTTCAGGGAGTGCAGTTAGTTACAGTGTGGGCTCCATGCTTACTCTGACAGCTTGACGGACCATCACAAAGGGGCGGGGCTTAGTGAAGGGTCAGTTGAGTGTGGATAACATGATAAACCTCAGCATTGCAACAAAGAAATCATAGGTTCCATAACAAAGTGATAAAAAGTTTTTCATTTAAGTGTCTGAAGAGTTACTGTAGGTGCAATAAAACAAAGTTACCAACAACTCACTCTCTAGGGCTCTCAGACCTCCGGGGACGGCGCTCATAGGAGGGGCTGCGAGACCTGCGTCTATCGTAGCTACGGCTCCTGGACCGTCTTCGACGACTATCCCGATCATCGTCGTAGCGGGAGAAACTGCGAGGAGAATGGCGCTCCTTGGACTTCATCTGGTTAGGGGCTTGATGAAGAATTTACATCAGAACATTAGGTGGTTATGAACTCAGTATGTTATGATGTGGAATTCAGGTTACAGAAGTTAAATGTGCGCTGCTTTGAACTGCAAACTGTTCATACTCTTTCTGTCCCCCTGGGCGAACTGGATCTCGATCTGACGCCCACAAACCCATTTACGATCCAGGTTGTGAAGAGCGTCCTCTGCATCCCGGACATCTTCAAATGTGCTGTATTGTTAAGGCCTTTTGATTTTGAAATGTGTAAAATTGGGACAGAAAAAGCTTCACACATGCACAACAATTACAAAAATAAAGGCTGCCACACAGGTTGGCAGCTGCAGTCTATAAAACACAGCTACTGGAGTTAGATCAGTGCGGTGCAACATCAGTTATTTCAGGTGATTTCAAAGTGAAATTAATGAAATTTCATTGTCTTCAGTCTGCAATTAAAAAACATAAAACTGAATCAATGGGCCCACTTATGATTTCAAATTGTGAAGACAAGACAAATATTGATGGTGATCAAATTCGGTAGGATACAAAACATTAGACTTGTTACCTTTAACATGCTTGACCTTTGACCTTGAGCTTGATCTTTATTGTCTTGGCAGAAGAACTTGAGGTTTCCTGCTTGTCTTTGCCCAATAAACACTTTGCTTTTCCTCCCTTTGGTAGACAAATGGAAGCCTGGGTGCTCTCTTTTCTCCTCTTTGTATCTTCATGCTTTTGCTCTCTCTTTATTTTCCCAATTCCACTACCGCTTGTCGCCTGGGTGTCTTTGGCTTGAATCTACTCTACAACCGCCTTTCAACTTTCTTTGGTGTGGGGTCTCCAGAACTGTATCTTTATCATTCTAAGGCAACAACAACAGAAGAAATATTGGTTAGGAATAAGTTTAAATATGAAAACAATATACTAGATAACACATCATACCTAAAGAATAAAATTACATTAAAAAACAAACAAACATTCCCATTGTCAGGTCAGGTGTCACTGAACCAACTGTAACCCAAAAAATACATTAAATACTTTACAATCCCTCTGTGAAAACACAATTTCTAAATTAACATGAAAAGAATAAAGGATATTGAATGTAAGCAAATCCTCTTGCCCGTCGTGTATAGAAGTCAAGTGGAATGTAGACATCTACAATAGGCCCATAACGACCAAACTCACGTCGTAAATCCTCTGGCCTAAAGTGTCATGAAATAAAACATTTATTCTGTTGGCTGACATATGAGCTTAGCTGGAGCCCAGTGTTCAAGGTATACACAAGAGCTGGTGCCAGCACAGCATATGACAAAACTTATTTGCAGACATATCCAATTACTGTCTCACTCCAAGTGTATGCTTCCTTATTTAAAAATAAAAACCCAGCCAGCCAACTTCATACATCTGTAACAGCCACTGAAGCTAGATATGGCATGCATTATATCTCAACAGAGGGGGCAAATCACAGGGGGGTAGTTACCTGAAAATGACCAACATTTTGCTAAATTTATTACAGTGACATTTCAGACGTTCTGTGGACTTACAACATGAGCAATTCAAGGATTTTGAACATGGATATACTAGATTTTAGGGTCAAATAACAGAAACACATTTAAATGTAAATCAGTTGCTGGGAACTATTTCTTCTGTGTAAAACCAATTAAAAACTTTGCAGAGCAAGGTCTGTGTAACTGCGATTTTTTTTTTAGCACCAAATTCCATTCACATTGTATTGGGGTGGTAGTATGAGTTTCGGAGGGGGACATCTTAATACCCTGGCATCTCTTGGGGCAAATGAGAGATTATGTCTTTTGTCATTTGGGTTAACTTTAACGACATTGTTTATTTGTGTTTCATCAATAACAGAAACAACATGTACTTCTTGAGAGGTATTTGCAATTCCAAATACATATAAAAGTCTGCAATAGCTGAGTTAAGACAGTTTTTGCCTTCTTAACATTAAGTGGGAGGATTAATTATACTTTAAAAGATGTCAGCAACACACACCTAATTGGCTTGAATTTTTCGTATTGTGTTGATGGACACCATTTTGTATTTTATAAATGTATAATCCATGAACAGTGATGACAGCTCCAGTTCAATCTCGGACAACAAAACTACCAGTATTACAGGCTTAATGAGGCATTTCGCCTTCCTTTATTACGTTTCTGGCATGTAAATGTACAGTGACCTTAACTTGACATTTCATAGGAGTCTGCCTGCAACAGTGTCCGGTGCATGTCCATTTTCTGCTCCTGTTAGGTAACATTAATAATTGACTCAACTGGGGGCGTGACGTTTATTAAGGGTTAACGGTAGGGTCTAAAACAAAAATAGACTTTGTCTTCAATGTGCACGTAACGTAATTCCCACCAGACAACACAGACTATTACTGCAGCCACGCTAGACTATTAATATACCGGTATGCCCATAATATAAAATGCATCTTGCTTTAAGGGGGGAGTGGCGTGACGTCAGCAGCAACAACACCAGCTTCTTGGTTGCTAACGTTAGATGTCAGTTAGCAAACCTTATGCGGAGAAATGTAGTGAATGATGGGGTGTTAGCTGATATCCGAAACAATATTCGGTTAAAAAATAACTACCACACCTTTTTAGGTCCATCCCCGATTGTAATCATTCGTAACGTTGACGTCACGTAGCTATTTTGGTGATGACAAATATGTTTGCTAACTGACTAGCATTAGCTTGTCCCTGCACGTTAGCAGGGGTAAAATGACAACATACCTGGACTCGTCGGCGATGTTTCTAACGAAGAGAGACGTGTTAGGCGGCCTCAGGTACCTCGCCATTTTGTAAAGGCCCGATACTGTGATTTAGCGGCCGTGAATTTATTTACTTCGGCTGTATTTTCAAACCCCGGTGCTTTACCTCAGCCGACACCAACTCAGCTACGTGGTCACACTGTTTCCTGCACACTGCGCATGCGCAGAAATGTACAGCCACGAAGACAGGCATACACACACCTGACCTCTCACCAAACTATTATGTAATATAGATTTACATTATTCCATTGTTTTCTTTTAATTATATATTTAGGCCTGCTGCTTGCCTGACAGATATACAAAGGACCTTTGCAAAGGGAGCTATTTGCCCCAAAAAAGATGATGCAAACCAAACTTATTAGGCAACACTTTTATTTAAATAGACATTGGTTTCTTCACTGCCAAGTTTACATCTTCTTGCTCCTCCTGATGAGAGTGGCTGAGCCCATGGTCAGAGTCTGAAAAGCATAAGGAAAAAGGAAACACATTTAATTTGTGAGCAGGAGAGGCATTACATAATTCATTGAGGTGAACCACAAAGTGTGAGTTCTGGTAAGATGTGCCGCACCTCAACCATCTCTCCTCCCTTGAGCTCTTGGATGTGGCAGAACTTGCCCGTTTTGCAGACCATTTTGCCACCCTCCATATTGACAATGCACTGGGGATCAGAGGAGGAAACAATGCATGTCACAGAAACCCCCAAAACAGGCATGAGAGACACTGTACACCTGTAGACTCATTACTAACAAATAGTATACTTCAGCATTTCATTTAGAAAAAAAATACACACAGTTTTGCTGTTTACGTGTATGTATACTGCACTAAATCAGACAAGAAATCAAAAATAAAAGGTAGTGAATTAGAGTAACGAACCTTGAGCTTCTTGCCGTCCATGGTGGTGATCTCAGCCTCCTTGCCGATGGTAAAGGAATTGGTCACAGACTTTCCCGGGGTCTTGGAGGTGACAACAAAGTCATTGCCTTTCTGCTTGATCTCAGTAATTGGCTTAATGTCCTTGGCCATCTTGATGACATCCTCTGGGAGCTCTGGTGAGCAAAGCACATGTGTTTTTGTTAAGTCCTGCACAGAAAAATTGGTAAGGACTGATGAATCTGGACTGCAAAGCTGTGTCCACTGTGTGGTTATGATAAATATTAGAACGGTGTGACCACATCAAAATAGCCACTTTGTCTTCAGCTACCAAAGATAATAGATGTATTCATATTTTTTGTATGTCTGTCAGAGTCCCTGGTTTTGTTGTCTCACCCATTGCCCTGAGGAACTCCTCATAGTTCTCCTGGGAGTAGACCTGCCATGTTCCGTTGAAGTCCATGTTTTCTAGAAGATCTGGGTTCTCCTTTACCAAGCGGGGCTGGAGGCTGAGACAGCTGTGTGAAGCTCAACACAATGTGGAGGATGTGACTGTAGTGCTGCACCTTCTTATAGAGGACAGCAAGGAGGGTCCCAGAACCGTGTCTAATGAGTAACAAACCCCTCTGAAGTAATCACTGTTGTTTGAACAACCTGGAGTTCACTTACTCCTGTTTGGCCGAACCTCAGCTTACACCAGAGATGAATTTAGATGGTCATTTTTGTCAGGTGTGTTCAAGCACTTTCCTGATAGAAAAAAAAGGTACAGATTTTCATATGTGCATCATTCCGTGAAGGTGCTTTGGCTGTCATAGGCCAAGTTATTAAAATGCCAATTAGACGCCATCTTGTGATGGGATCATCAAGTTAAAACAAATATAGGCCAGGGGCGTAAAGTGGAGGGCAAGGATTCCTGTCTCTATTTCCTTCCCACTTCTTCTGACACTCTTTCTCAGGCCACACCAATCTTCAAATTCTGCCTTATTTTGATCTCAGTAACACACCTGTAAAGTTTCATGAGTTGGGGGTGTATACTGAGGGGCCAGTGACTCCTTCCTTATGTCCTATCCCCCTACTTTAGATGCCCTTTTTCAGGCCACACCAATCTTCTAACTCAGCCTTGGTTGTGATTTCATCTACACATCTGTAAAGTTTCATGAGCCAGGGCATGAAATGGGGTGGTCTGGGGCCTCTTCCCTACTTCCGGCACCAGACCATACCCATCTTTACAGTCGGCCTTCATTCTGATCTGCACTATACACCTGTAAAGTTTCATGAATACATCTTAGATGGTTGTGATGCTGGCAAAGTACTGGTACAACTGTGGTAGTTCCTGCTACAATAGGTGTTGCCAGGATCACATTTTGCCCTGATGACACACCCACACACAAATACACACAACACAACAGACTCACAAGGTGAAAACAATACAAGCCCCTCGCTTTTGCAGCTAATAATCATTTGCATGATCCTCACTTACTGTAAAGTTTGAGGATGGTAATCTGCAGGATCACAATGAGAAAATGATTTATTTAAAACACCATTACCTTTATCCACATGCATTTTATTTCAGGACTCATTAAACATTAATAAACCTAACAAATGTCTGCAACCTCCACAGAGTGTCGTTGAACCTCCTAATGTGAGTCCACCCAACTGACCGGGGCCCAGTAGTAGGGTTAATGACCCTACGGACTGTGTGCTTTTAAAGTGCAATACATAATCTCTGCTTGCAAAATCATACTCAAAAAAACGTTGTAGACCACATCTGAATAAGGATATTAATATGTAATATGGTATTAGTGTTCATAAAAATAATACACAAGTTACAATCACTTGAATTTGCTTTATTCACAACACACAATCAAATGACAATGATTCACCTAAAGCTCTCCAGTAACAGAGGGTTTTGCAGTTTTTGTTATGACAGTCTTAGCGAACACTTAAATCAAGACAATTATCCAATAAGGGTAAATAATTAAACGTTACGTTAACAGCAGCACAAGTAGAGAAGAGTCAAAGTCAGCAAACTGGCCATGTCATGTCAGTTACAGAAGCTATAAAGCAATCTAACCTGCTGATTAATGTGCTTCCAGCTAATTGTAGCCCATTTTACCTAACATACAGTCACTTATGGTAGCTATTAGCAACTAGCTAATGTTATCTGATGTAAACCTGTTTTTGGTTAGATGCCTGAAGTAAGATCTGTGGTTCACACAAGTTTAAGAGATTTAACGTTTGGTTCTACAACATAAAATACTTCAGTAAATACCAGACTCATGAATTTATAGGTTTTTGTGTGTCTTAAAGAAGGTGGTTGCTAACTTTTGACACAGAACTTATTTTCTGCAATAATCCAATATCCTATGGAAAATTCCCATTGAACCAGGGTGATGCTAACCTCACGTTGACCTACTAAAAGATGTCATCCCTGCAGCACTCGGTTAGGATGCAACAGACCAAGTAGGCTAAGTCTGTAGCAGCAAATCCTTGGAGTGTACTGAATTGATTAATGGTGCATTTTACTGCTTATGAAGTCAGCTCGTTATATGCTGGAGGAAAATGACGCAATTTCTCATTTCAAAAGATACATGGTCTCACTTTAATAAAGAAACAGTATTTATATCGAATGTCCATGAAGGCAGCTAAATGAGTTTGACTAACAGGTCTTTGCAGTTCTGCATCTCCATCACAGGCTGAATGTGACATTTTTATGGCATACACTGTCTAGCAACTTAAATTATATCAAGTTTGCAGACTATAGGAGATTACAGTTTTGATTAAACATAAGTGGACATTTTTCAAAGGCTCAATAAGATCTCACATGCTCAGTAAAATTTCCTAATGAACAATCCAGCATCATTCCATCTCTACGTTTGTTTTCCTTGTTCTCCCTATGCAGAAAATTCTCAGTCTAAAGCAAAAAATCCCTAATTTCTGACTCAGCTTTCAGTCTTAACCCATCATCACTGCGTGTGCTGGAGGTATCTCTCCATGCTTGTAAACGCTCACGGTCACATCAACCGTTTCAGAGCCATACTGGTTGCGCACACAGATGCTGTATTTTCCAGAATCTTCCATTTTGATGTTGTGGATGGTGATGGTGCTGCATGTGGGCTCTTTAGTGATGGTAAAATGGGTCTGGTCAACAATCTCCCTGTCGTTCCGAGACCACATGATCTGTGGGTGTGGCTCGCCCTCGATGAAGCACGTCAGACACAAAGTCTGAGGACAGGATGAGGAGCAATCAAAAATCATAAATTATAGACCACAAAAACCTTAAAATCTCATGGATGTGTTTCTAAATCGTGTCTGTAATGTTTTCCTGACAGTGTCGTACCTTGCCCTCCATGATGGCCACCACATCAGGAAGACCCTTTGTCACTTTGGCCCGATCTGAAACAAAACAAGCAACATTAACTCCTTGCATACAGCCACAATGGGATTATTTAACCTACACTGTGAACAGAAATAATTCAGGATTAACACACAATATGTGACTCACGTTTCTCAGCGATGGCTGCTTGCCTGAGGGATGAGAAGAAAGTGTCAGACAACAATAATCTCAGCTGAGACATTTTCAGTGAATGGTTTTCAACTCTATTACCTCTGTTTGCTCAGTGCATTCTGTTAGTGTCACAGCAAGCCATGCTTGACACATCATCTACTGCATGTTGTGCAGCACTTACTTCAACCTCTGGTGCTCCAGCAAGGCATCAGCAAAGGCTGTTGAAAATAATTAATAATCAAGCTATTACCATATGTGCTCGGAAATCTTCTCTTTTTAGATCTTTAATGTCAACATGTTTTGTCTACCCACCTTGTCCAGACAGGTCAAGAAACCGCTTGTGTGTCTCTTTGCCATCGAACATCTCCAAAGTGTATTTGCCTTTATCATTCTCTGTTGGGTTAGAGATTATAATCCAGACTTCCTGCGCATTGCTACCGGGCTTTGTCCTGGCTTCCTGGTCAATCCTCTTCTCCCTAAATGGACAGAAATATAAAGTTATTCTTTGCTACTGCTTTGTATGCTTTAGACAGACTTTCAAAAACCAAATCCATACCAAAACATGCATGTTAAAGACATACTCTTAATTTTCCCTTACACCAAAGCACTGTGCTCAGATCTATAGTTGGTTCTTTGGTCACTAGACACATGCAACACTGCTCCTGGTAGTTATGATCAGTTCAATGCGAAAAACAAAACGAAACCAAGTGATGTGTCCAAAATGTAGTTGGCAAATAAACACCATCTTTTCTTCCTTCTCATTGCAGCCTCATATTTTCCAGTCAGAGGAGAGTAATGAAGGACATGGATGGATACATGAATGGGCCTACCAGGCACAGGCCTAGGGGCCCAAAGTGTCAGGGCCCCCCGGCCTTCACCTCAAAAATATCGCTCAAATTAACACATACTGACTAGGAAGAGACTAAAAATGACCAAGAAACCCCCCCATAAAAAGACCAAAAAAGAGACACAAAGCAGCTTCAAAGAGATGCAAGACAGCTACAAATAGACACAGAGACTCACAATGATCACAAAAAGGGAAAAAACAACCACAAAGAGATACAAAAGGACTACACGGAGATTCAAAATGACCATGAAGAGACACTAAACAACCACAAAGAGACGCAAAACAACAACAAAAAAGAGGTTAAACAACTATAAATTCTGTTTGTCCATCTCCTATGACAGAGATGTGGTGGGGCCTTCTGTACATCTGTGTCCAGGGGTGAATTGAAAATTCAGGTATTTTTTCAGATAGGGTTCAGACTGCCAGGGTTGGGAGTATCTGAGGGTGGACATCATAGAGATTTTCTCCAGTCACTCTTTCATAAAAGCGATCTTTAAAGTTTCCAGCAGATGGTGCTAGTAGCCTTACTAAAGAAAGCAGTTCCACCATAAACCATGCAATAATTATGTTTAGGTGTAACTACTATAGTTCCTTCAAGTAATTGCAATTCTATTAAATCTAATGCAACTGGATCTTTCAATGTGATGACACGTACATGCATGTTTAAGTGTTTAAGCTAAGAAACAGTTTTCTGGAGTCGCTTTCTCTCTTGCTCTGTTATTTTACACGTCTTTTTTGATCATTTCATACACATCTATGGAGAATGTTTCCATCAAAACTTTTGGCCTCCTCTTTAAGTTTAAATAAATCTCTGTGGGTATCAGCAATGTTTGGCTGCACTGAATTATGTGCAGTGTTTATGGATTACAGCAGATAAGCAGGATGAGCCAGGTGTCTCAGTGTCCAGATGTGTCCCAGCTGCCATATGAGAACATTTGCATGCAGACATCAAGATCAGGTTGTACTTTCACATTTAGATCCCAAACTTTTTAAGCTGTCGCTAGTTGAACTTTGATAAGCATTTCAGAGGCTGAACTTTAGTCAAGGAGCCCCAGACATTGCCACCATGAAGAGAAATGTCACAGCAAATTAATATACCTCTTGCCTCCATTGGGTTTTGTGTGTGTGTATCTGTGCAGCAGTCAGTATGTGTGGTTTCCTTTTTATGGTCTGTGGTCTCTGATCTGCAACTGTGGTTGTGTTGTTTGCCTACAGTACCTTGCACGCCATAGAGTAATCTGCCATGCTGGTCAGAGAGCTCTGCAGTATTGTGTGCATCGTCCTGTCTTTAGCTTGGCATTTACAGTGTTGTAATTCTGTGACAATCAGTGAACAATGTGACCTTACTGCTGGATGGTGCTGAAGCCAAAACGGACACTTTATAAAACTTAAAAAATACTCTGCTATGACCAAGATTTTGTTTAACACCATTTTTTCACATAGAAAGAAGGGGGGTGATGGAAGCAGATCTATGCTGTCTCCCTTAAGTCATTCTAGCCTCCGCCCACCGCTGTTGCTTGGCATAGGTTTACCAGTGTAAGACAATTGCACTTCAAGATGGTTAGTGTTAGCATTAGAGGAAACATCGGAGAGATTCGGCCATACATGTTTCAGTTTCAGTTACACTCAGACCCAGAATCAGATGAGGAGTCTGTTGTGCACCACAATCAGTGACTAGCAGATGCATCAGAATGGTGAGTATAGTTCAGGCTGTTCTCATGCACTGTTTGTACGTTTACCTACAAAAGGTAGTGCAGCAGAATTTGTACATAACCCACTTAATTATGAGACAGTAAGTTGTATATAACCCACTTAATTGAGAGGGCTGTGATCACGTGACTAGTGCACTGATGGGTGTAAAGATGGAAGTAGTATAAATAGTGAAAGGAGGCAGGTGGGGGTGGTGGATTGGTCAAAAATTACAGGACTTTCCCCCAGGAGACTGGTGTTTGTGTCCTGTGCAAATGAAGTTTGAGTTATTTTACGGTACGTCGTCAACATGTTTCTTTTTCTGAACTTAACCGATGTAACTTCAAGTTAAGTACGTAACTTTACATTAAGTACATAACATGATGACACCATTTGTCGGGCACTAATTTGTTGGATATCATATGAAACATTGTATGTCAGTTTTTCTTAAGATTGGCTATCAAACAAACGGTTATATGAGGATATATTGTGTAGTTAGCATCTTTTCTTTGTTTATGTTGTTTGTTAGCTTGTTAACTTGTAGGATAACTGGCAACAGCTGACATTGCATTAGTGGTTGTAAAACATACTATAATATCTGCTACGATATTTCAGTGTGTTCACATCGGTCCAGTTTGCTGTCAAATCTTTTACTATGCTAATGTTAACTCAGGTGTTCCCCCCCGTTGATGTGTGTGTTCCGTATCAGACAGCGACTGACCTTCATATTTGTGACATACCTAAGCTAGCTTGCCCGGTATACATTTGAATCTCAGATTTTAGGATATAAGATGTATTAGGGGCGGCTGTGGCTCATGAGGTAGAGCGGGTCGTCCACTAATCGGACGATCAGTGGTCGATAGTCGGCTCCTCCAGTTTACATGTTCAAGTATTCTTGAGCAAGATACTGAACCCCAAGTTGCTCCTGATGGCTGTTCTATCAATGTCTGAGTGTGTTAAAGTGTTAAAGTGTGTTAAATTTAGCTACGCACATAATTATTTTCAGTATATTCATTCAGGCCTTACTTAAAGTTGGTCAGAATTTAAGTTAAGTTTGGAATACTTTGTCCTCAGTAGCAGCTGCACATAGGGTGTTGGGTCAGAGAGGTGCTCTACATGTGGACTCACTTAAAGTACCAGGTGGTCTTCAGGTAGCTTATGTAGTATTTTAGTGAGCAGTAGAGCTTGAAACCCTCAGCAGTGCTCTGAATCTTCAATGGGCTGGCCGACAATGCTGCAGAGATAGAGTGAGAGAAGGCAGCGCCCCTGGTTAGTTCCTATACATTTTGAGTTTCCTTGGCGATTTGAATTTAAACACATTAATATTCTGAAACAACCCTCAACACAACTAATTAACATGACTTTCAGTTGCATTATCCTCATCCCAACACAGCACACCTGCTGTAAAAAACAAGTCATTGGCACATTTCACAAAGATAGAGCTTCCAACTGTGAATAACTCACCACACTGTTTACTCAGCTGCTGGAGAAGCTTGTCATACTCTGTAAATAAAAAAAGAACAATTAAGCGCTCAGGCAGTGTTTTATATTGCTTTTGGAACTCAATAAATACTAAACACAAGATTAGAGGTAGGTAGCTGAATACTGAGGACACATAATGAGATAAGAAGGGGGAAAACTAAAAGACATTAATCGGCTCACTTCCATTATGGATGGAAATGTGCCAGCTGAAATGCACACAGGAACAAATGGGGACGACTGTTTGTGGAGACTTGTTTGCTGGTGACAAGGTCGGGTCTCACCGTTATCCCGCAAGTTTAAGGTGCTGACATCCTCTCCTCTCCCATCTGACACCACAGCTTTGTATGAACCTGTCTCTTTCTTTGTAACCTGAGGGGGAACCATCATCAGCCATATTAAAATTAAACATATTCATAGCTTCTGAAATGAAATATTGATAACTCTGGAGCACAACCAAATACTTAAATTCAACTTTTATTTAAACTTAAAATACAGTCCAAGGTGAACCTGGAAATTCAGTACAGAAATCATATAAACATCAACTGTCTGTTTATCCTGGTCCCCTCCAAGCCTTAAAGTCTGAAAACAGAGCAGAGTCATATTGGATACCTGTGAGATGGTGAACGTGCTCTCCCCTGATGACTGGTTATACGCAACTTTGGTCAACGGCGCACTCTCTTTAAACCATTTGAGTGACGTGTCCTTGCTTGTATTTGTCACCTGTTAGGGGATAAATATACCATACCTGGAATAAGAGTGTAAATGCTATCCTCTTAAATTGATTGGTTTAAAATTAATTCACGTCATAAAAGCATGTTTACTCATGAAAAGAGTAATAACAAGTTACAGAAATCAAAGCAGTGGTTTCCAGCTGGTCCAGATACGGGGTCCAGATTTGTCCTCGGCCATTAGTTCAAGGTCCACGCAGTTAAATATATTCAGCATTATACTTGCGTCTGGCCATATCTTCGAGCTAGTTTGCTGTCTCTGTTAAGTAGCTGTCACACTCTAAAGCAGGAAAGAGCACTCCAAAATAAAAGCTCTGTACAGGAAATGTGTGTTTTTTACTAGCTTGACAAGTTTGCGAGTCACTTGCGGTCCATTCAAAATGGACCCATGACCCACTTTTGGACCGTGACCCACCAGTGGGGAACCACCAATTTAAAGGAAAAGTTCTACATTTTGGCGACTGCCTTTATTTGCTTTCTTGCAAAAAGTTAGATGAGAAGACTGATACCACTCTAAAAGGTTCGTCCATTCAATATGAAGCTGAAGCCACAAACCAGTTAACTTAGCATAAAGACTGGACACAGCTTGCCTGGCTCTGTCCAAAGGTAGTCTGACTCAGCAGATGTAGACTGTGGCTATAAATTTGCCATTGGCAGGAACATTTGGATTTTGCTATAAGGTATGGCTGCTTTGCTCTTTCAATAAATTGCTGTAAAGGTCTACATCAAATAACTCAACTTGTTAGCGCACTTCAGAAAAGCCCAGACTCCATCTTACAGGACTCTAATGCCTGATGTTGATCCGCTTTGTAACACGACCGGTTGTAGTTGATTTGCCACACGTTTTTACCCTTACATCGGCTTGTCGCAGTGACTGACTTTACTACCACTTCACACAAGGTTCTGTGATATCCTGTAATAATGTTCTGCAAGAGCCATTTACAATTAACAAACTGTCTGTGGTTTTAACAGGTCCAGTGAGCTCCCCCAGAGCCGAGCTAAAGTACAGTCAGGCTTCATCTTTAGCGTACCAATTATCAACTGTTTTTTTTGTTGTTGTTGGTTTAATCACACAGTCGACATGTCTGTTTTTTTCTTTCGCAAAGAATTAGCCATTTTAATGACAGTACTCACCTCCTTACACGCAAATGTTTCACCAAAACTAGCCCCCCACCCACCACTATTTTGCAAGAGCACGGTCACTACATCCTGGGCTTAGTGACGACGATGATGATTGGTTTAAAATAACACAAACAAGCCACAACACTTCTTCCCCTACAGGAGAATGATAACGCATGCTTCCAGAACTTTCTCTAGCACTGACACAGCGCTGGCTACATGAGACTGGTCCAATGCCAACAAAATCTGCCTACCATCACCTCTAAAGTTCACTTATTAACATGTTACATCTTGTTTGTTTGACTTGTACAAAAACTGTTACTGTGCTTAAATAACTTCACCCACGTCACCCAAAATGTTGAACTACTCCTTTAATTTGTAATACTAAAAGGATAACATTGTTGTAGCTCCAAATTAATTTAGCAACACAAATTTACACCTGTAAAAGAAGTAATTATAATTATTATTAAGTAATAATTAAACATGAAATCTAAATGATCTAAATATGATGTTAGGTTAGTTCTCTTGTTGCATGTAGCAAATTTCTTCTGTAAAATGTAAAAGTACCTTGCACTTTATAATCACTTCACAATCCTCATTTACACTCCACGACAAGTATTCCTCGAAATACGGTCCTTGGGAAAACAGAACACATGATTATCCCTTTAGAAACAACAACCATCAGACGGTAATTTATTTGGAGCAACCAATGAGACACTAATGCATCATAATATGGCAGTTTGTGGCAATTACTGAAAGTTATGGCTGTGTGATAAAACAGAGAACTGACAGTGACAGCTGCCTGGGAAAAGAGTGGTGGGACTAACAACACCAAGTGGTAAACAATTTTTGTATTATTTATTATTGAGTTAGTTTGCAGGAAATATACAAAATGTGGTATGTGGCCTCTGAGTCTCACGTGGACTTTGAGTAGTAGACATGTTGTGAGATAGTCTGTTTGCGCAAGGGGACACCGGGACATTGGCCTCTACACACAAAAGAGTTGTATAGTTTCTCCTTATCGCATCTGAGAGCTCAGGTGATAAAAACACAGAGTTCAGTAGCACAGGAAGCTCCTGTTCTTTCTCTATGTGACTGTTTAGTTAGAGAGGTTTGTCAGCTGTGTCACTACACACAGGTCGTCAAAAAGCTGTTGCAACTACCGAATGTAACTGTATTTACTGTACAGTATGTTTGGAGACTTCTTACCAGACTTTCTCTGATGGTCACGTCGGTTTTTAGCAGCCTGGGCCATCGTCTGACGAAACTCTGACAGGGACACAAACAGAGTACAAAAACACAGAATCACACAGATCGTATGGGGAGATGAGGTGTTACTCCAAAAAGTTCTTATTCACATTTTAGGAAGGGTGTATGTATGGGCAAGGAATTTTTGAGTGACAGTGGCCAAAAATCAATAGTAGAATTAAACAATCCATTGTAGAAACAGATAGAGAAATAATCAAATGAATTATGAACAGGCCATTGCTGTATATAATATTTTCTCTGCTGAAGTCATTGTGGCACAAATCAGCTCCCTTAATTGTTCTTGAAAGAAGGAGGCAATTAAAAAAGTTGGATATTTGCTATCCAGAAAAATCTGCATCATGAATACAGACTTAAACCTAGACAGACCTAAAATGTGACCTCATGCAGGACATGTGAATGGTAATGAAAACTGCAAACAATAATACCATCACACATTCTGAATTCTTGTGACTCCACCTTTCTTATCCCAAAAACTTACTCTATCTCCATAACTGATATCGCTTTGATTTATAATTAAGAATTATCTGGTTCTTGTGGGTCCTGGTGGTCGAGCGATTAAGATGCATTACATGTAATTGCAACATTATTAGTCCTGACCTGACTCAGGCTAATCATTTTCTGTTTTTACTCATCTTTAGTCCAAAAAATACCCAGAACAGGAGCAGATCAGTTTAAAAATGAAAGACACACACTGAAGTTATTGCATTTGGAGACACCAAACAACCGCCACAGTTTACAGTAATCAAGGTTCTCCTCTGATGAAAGCAGCTCAGGAATTCCAGGGAGAAAATGCAAATGAGCTGCTTCATCTAAGTAAGTAAGCTTTTTTTTTTTTTTTTTTTTAAAAAAAGCCACAGTTGTACAAAAAGCATTTGCATTGCAAATTGTATTTTTTTAGAAACTACTTTCACCAGATATTGGATTTTCAATCATTTATTTATCTATTTAATATAAAAACCCCCACAAACTTTCTTCACATTTTCCTAAAATAATGAATCCTGTTTATGTCTCTCAAAAGGTCATATCTTGGGTTTTAAAAAATAGACACACAAAAGGACTTTATTATTATGTTTAAAAAAAAACAAAAAAAAAACTATTCAAGTCTTTTTTTTGTTCATTTTATTTCCCCGACATCAAAATCTAAACATTCAAAGTCTACTCAGCCAGGAATAAAAATGTGGTGGGGAAATTGTGATTTATTTATCCATTGTAAGTAATTACATTTTAATAATAACAATAATAGGATAGTTCCTAAAGTTGCTACGGCACCCAACAAATTCACAGAAAAAGGACAGAGGATATGACCTCAGTGGCAACTACAGCCTGAGTCTGAACCAAACACCCTGTTTAAAGGGAAGTTACATCATTTTCAGGAAGTAACGATAACATTTTATCACTGTGTCAGTATTAATTGAGGTAGTGCAATGTCACATTTACATTAATGACTGGTCTGCTCTTTTGTTCCTCTACATTTGTGCTCATCTTTTCAGTGGTGGAGGAAGTACTCAGATCTTTTACTACAAAAAAAATATTATTTATTTATTATATTATTATTAAGTATTAGCATCTACAAATCCTTAAAGTACCAAAAATAAAAGTAATAATTAGGGCAGAATGGCTCATACATACATACATACACACATACATACATACATATTATTCCCAACTTGTCAAACATCAGCTCTTTGTCAGTGGCCCTACACGTCCAACTATGACGCTCTCATTTCCCCGTTTCATCATCAGTTTTGGACAGTTTTGGGTAAACATATTTTTTTAGGTTTCCTTCCTTTAGTTTTGGCAACAAAAGCAAAAGGTTAGGTTTAAAAAAACATCACGGTTTGGCTTTAAATCAGTATATTTGTTACTAATGTAACGTCACATGTCTCACATAGTAGCACACTACGTTGTTATTAAAATAACGTTTGGGGGTTACGGGCAAACAGCTCTCATTAACTTCTTTGTTCTACTTGTTGCATCACATTTCGAAAAAAATTCTTTGATAAGGATCTCAAATCTTTGTTGACAGTTCTTTTATACTTGGCTAAAACGTGCATCTTGCTGTGATGGTCTGCTCCACAGGTCCCCACGGTTGACATATTGTTATCACAGATATCAGCTGTGCTTCCCCCTGAGAAATTGACTTATGATCTCAATAATAAATCAGACAAGTTCTGGCAATTTTGGGAACCATTACACTCTTTCCTCCAGAAACTCTGACTTGCTTATCCATGGAGAGCAGAAACTGATTGCTCCATCTGTTGATGTCAATACCACTTTGTTGTACAATCTCTTTTGAAAACTCATTAGCTTATTCATTCTTAGTTGTAATGTACTGCAGCGTTTGTTCTTTCAGGGTGTTTTTTTTTGGTATGGATATTCTTTACTATACTCCTCTGTCTTGTCTGTCTTTATGTGTAGGTGTTGTTTATGTTGGTTGGCTTTATTTGTTTATGTATGTGCTTTATTTGAAAAATCTAATGAAAAGAAAAAATAAGACTTTTGGTTTCATATGGGACACAAATAGCAGTCTCCCGGGTTAAAGTCCAGAGTTTGTTTGACCCATCCACCTCCACTACCACCCACCCACCCTATGTGGACTATCTCACTGTTTATACTACTACTTTATAGTAGTTGCTTGGAGTGTCAAAAAATGCCCCCGTCTAGTGTGTCTCATACTGCTGCCAAAGGGAGCCTCTGTGCCTCTGTATCTGATGTAGAAGGCCATTGACCAAGCTGCTGTATTTGACAAGTTGGGAGTAAAATCAAGGTGGCTATTGACGCATCAATGTGTTCATCACTTTAATGTTGCAGCTGGTAAAAGTGGGACTAATTCTAACTACTGTATATACAACTGGGTATTCATTCATTCTTTTTCTGTAACTGCTTATCCTGTTGGAAAAAGGGCCCATCCTAGCTCACCTTGGGCGAGAGGCGGGGTACATCCTGGACAGGTCACCAGACTTTCTATTGCCAGACTACATGTCTTTGGATTGTGGGAGGCGGCTGGAGTACCCAGAGAAAGCCTATACTGACACAGAAGGGCTCACCCACCCCCCGTGACGGGCTCGAACCAGGAACCTTCTTGCTGTGAGGCGTCAATGCTAACCACTGTGCCGCCACAACTAGGTATGGTAACCTATAAATATACTATATTATATTTTTTTTAGCTGATTCATATTTTGGATTATTGATCTGTACCAGGAATGTAACTAGTAACTAAAGTTGTCCAGTGCATGTAATAGAGTACATTTGCCTCCGAAATGTAGTGGGGTAGAAGTTTAGAGTAGCATAAAATTGAAATACTCAAGTAAAGTACAACTACCTCAGTACTCGAGTAAATGTACTTAGTTATATTCCTCCAGTGCATCTTTCATTGAGGTACAGTTTGTAACAAAAACCAACATGACAACTTAGTGTCAACTGAGTGAACAACTTACTGTCATCCACAAAGACCAAAGTGCACTGGTTCTTGGCGCGGCCGTCCTTCAGCTGAGCCGTGTATGAGCCCTCGTCCTCTGGAGTGAGCTGGTCAAACAGTATCTCAACCAGACCTTTGGCCCTGTCGAAGTTGATCTTACGGTGCTGCAGAAGAGCAAACAAGCATTGCCACACACATACAGTGCAGTACACATGAGCTCATGTGCAGACAGATGAGCCCAGATGGCAGGTAGACACGGCGTGTGCAATCTACGGTGTAGATGGGTAGTTATACAGAGAGAATATAGTGTGAATCAGAGCATGAAAAGGGTCTGAAATGACAAAATACACTCTGAAGACAAAATACTTCACACACAGAAACACAAACAAACAGGGAGCAGCCTTCGAGCTCATTTTTATGACTTATATGTTCATCTAGATAAGTGTATGCCTTGCATGTTGATAGGCCTCAGCGCTGGATGTGATTTGTGATGTATGGCAAACCTGAGGGCCCTAATCAGCTAAATGGCTTTTGAATTCACAAACCTCAGCTGTGATCATTTAGAAATAACGTGTAATCAGTACTGTTCAGATGGAGCCCTGATATTGGGAAATAATGGAATAAATGAAAATGAAATAGAAGCGATGAATGAAAGCTCCTGAATATAAAGCAGCCGGGCAAAACATAGACACACAAAAATGTATCTGACAGAGTCGTGAAAGCACAATAAATATACTGTGTTGTGTTTGCTTTCACCCTCTGTGGACACATCAGTGCACGGTTCAATAACCTCAACGGCAGTGTTGATTATTTTTAACTTGGTGTCACAACACATATTGGTGCTGAGGAGGGTTGTTCACATTCAGTTAGTGTTCCTTGATGATTATACTGTTTTGTTTTAGGTCATCTGAGGTCCAAATGCACTTTAGAATAGTGAGTGAAATTCATCATGTCGCTATTTTTCATATCCATTTCCCGTTGTAGCATTAGGCCTAAATTATTTTGTCAATAACAGGGTAAGAAGGACAATTTTTTTTATTGTTTGTTGCAAATAGCATTGCTTTCACTGAAAGAAAATGAATTTGGAGGTCATTTTTAAGATATGTGAACACATATTACATGTCCAGTGTGTAGGATTTTGGGGGTTATATTGACAGAAATAGAATATAATGTACTATGTATGTTTTATTTAGTGTTTGAACACCTGGAAATAATAATGTGTTTTCGAGGTTAGAGGTGGCCAGACTGGTTCAAGATGATAGAAAGGCAACAGTAACTCAAATAACCACTCGTTACAACCAAGGTATGCAGAAGACCACTCTGAACGAACAACACGTTGAACCTTGAAGCAGATGGGCTACAGCAGCAGAAGACCACACCAGGTGCCACTCCTATGAGCTAAGAAGAGGAAATTGAGGCTACAGTTTGCACGGGCTCACCAAAACTGGACAATAGAAGATTGGTAAGACGTTGCCTGGTCTGATGAGTCTCGATTTCTGCTGCGACATTCAGATGGTAGGGTCAGAATTTGATGTAAACAACATGAAAGCATGGATCCATCCTGCCTTGTATCAACCGTTCAGGCTGCTGGTGGTGTAATGGTGGGTGGGAGATATTTTCTTGGCACACTTTGGGCCCCTTAGTACCAACTGAGCATCCTTTAAACACCACAGCCTACCTGAGTATTGTTGCTGACCCTTTCCATCCCTTTATGACCTCAGTGTATAGCACACCCTGTCACAAAGCTCAAATCATCTCAAACTGGTTTCTTGAACATGACAGTGAGTTCACTGTACTCCAATGGCCTCCACAGTCACCAGATCTCAATCCAATAGAGCACCTTTGGGATGTGGTGGAACGGAAGACTGTCATCATGGATGTGCAGCCGACAAATCTACAGCAACTGTGTGATGCTATCATGTCAATATGGACCAAAATCTCTGAGGAATGTTTCCAGCACCTTGTTGAATCTGTGCCACCAAGAATTAAGGCAGTTCTGAAAGCAAAAGGGGTCCAACTCGTTACTAGCAAGGTGTACCTAATAAAGTGGCTGGCGAGTGCATATTGCTCCTTTAAGTGCTTTAAGTGCTCTTGTAAGTATGCAAATGATTTGTGCAAAAGGATGCCATAGGAAATACACTAACAGAGGGGACATATGTCTATCATGTCTAAATATATTCTACATATCAAGCCTTACATGTACACAGTAGTTTCAAAGAGCCATTTCAGCAACTGCTACAGACCTACTGTTACCCAATGACATACTGATGATACTGATGATTTATT
Organism: Epinephelus moara; assembly: GCF_006386435.1. NCBI lineage: Eukaryota > Metazoa > Chordata > Actinopteri > Perciformes > Serranidae > Epinephelus > Epinephelus moara. Next base: position 25,449,880 of record NC_065511.1, on the reverse strand, counting down.
GCCCTAAGAAATGAAGAAAGCTGTCCAAATTGTCTCTTCATTCCACCTTTACTTTTCTTTGGCATCCAACCAAAACTGACACATTCACCAGATGTGCGCGCTCCACCTTAAGCTCAGTTGATCCTCCTGTCTCCCAGACTTTGTGAAATTATCTCAGCTCCCAGACCTTTCTGCTGCCTTGAACACCTGCTCTTCATCTCTTGTTGGCAGCATCTTTGCTGCCTTCCAGGATGTTTATTAAAACACTAATTGCTGTTTTCGAGTCATAGTGACTTGTCATATTCGCAGCTGTATGCGCCTACACAGTGTTACATAAGCCTTGTAGAGTTGCATGATATCTGTGCTGTTTCCTGCTCTTTCAACATTAGATAGAGAAACTTTAAAGCCACATTTTTGTCACTTACTTAAAATATTTGATTTGATATTGTGAATTTTATGAATGGAAAGTTTTTAGCCTGATAATCAGACTGAACTGTTGTTTGGTTTCACTTCATTCATTCAGCTTGACAGTGTGTTTATGTTAGCAGATTTCCGCCTGGGAGGGGAGGTATTTTGTTTGGGTTTGCTCTAACCAATCAGCAGTGAGTGCTGTATCTCACACACATCCTTTCCTGTTAACATGGAAGCTGTGATAACCAGTGGTGGGAAAAGTATTCAGATCCAAGCAGCTTTTTAGCTGTTGTAGCTGATCTAGGCATTTTATACAAGGTCAGGTAGTTTAGTCTAGTGGTTCACAGGCTGAGTTAAGGGCCCCTCCACAGGGTCACAAGATAAATCTAACAAGTCATGAGATGATTTATCAGGTAGGAAAGAGGAGAAAATAAGTTCTGTGACACAAATATGTTTTGTATTATTCTCCAATCTCAATCAATGTTTTTCTTTGCACATATGTTGGAGAGTTTTATCTCCTTAGGCCTCAAGCTGATATTTAAATGAAACCAAATGAGAGCTTTAAGGGGAAGTGTCCCTTTGGTCGAACCACTATCAACTCATTGATCCCTGCAATGTGAAATGTTTCTTTAAAGGTTTATGTGACATTCAGAGTATTAATGTAGCAGCAAACCACGACATAGTGGAGTGATGGTGTCCTAAGCAGAGAATGAAGTCACACTCCCTCTGTCTGAGCTGCTCTGTGGTTTGTTGTGATAAGCTGATCCGGCCATGCGTCCGTGTTAGTGCATGTGTGTATCTCACTGGCTAGTTCAGTGTTACGCCGCCGCTTTGTACTCTGCTCATACAGTGGTTAGCACTGATATGTGTAGTGCACACACGCTCTAGTTCCCCCTTGGTCAACAGCGTTAGCTCTGGCAGTACTGTTGCTGTTGTTTAATGCTGTTTATGGACTTAACACTGTTAATGGCTAGCCGACGGCTCAGCCACCTCCATGTCAAAGAAGTTAAAATAGCAACAGGCAACACATTCTTCACATAGCGTGGTCACCATTTTGGACAGGATTCTGCGTTGATTAATATCAGAGTAAAAGCATAAATCATCAGTTATGTCAGTCATGAATAAACACAAGCAGTGTTCCACAATTATCTGCCAAAATCATCAGAGTTGTAGTCCAGAGCTGGCCTTTTGATAGATTTCCCAGTGATACTGGCAGGTAATTATTTACAAAAAATTACAAGAATAAACACTAAACTAGTGCACATGTTGCAGCTCAGCAAGCTAGTCCTTACGTTAGCTCAGAACGTTAACATCAGTTCAGTAAGCTAGTCCTTATGTTAGCTTAGAACGTTAACATCAGTTCAGCAAGCTAGTCCTTACGTTAGCTTAGAACATTAACATCAGTTAAGCAAGCTAGTCCTTACGTTAGCTTAGAACATTAACATCGGTTAAGCAAGCTAGTCCTTATGTTTGCTTACAATGAAGAAAAACAGAAATTTTTCTGAAAATCCACCATCAATAGGTCAATTTAAATTTTCTTGCAAAGTATATATTTAAGTGATGAATCCAATACAACTGAATACAACTGTAAATTATTATATCATTATAACATAAATGGATTCATGAATCTATTGTGATCTCTCCGTTTATAGTTTATTTTGACTGTAACTTGTAATGGAAATTAATAACATTACCCTTATTTCTAAAACCTTTTCCATATGTTTCTTCAGCTTTCACAGTATAATCCTGGCTGCTAAACAGAATTGATTTTACAAGGTATTGTTGCATTTATTGCAAAGAAACAGCAATATCAATGTCAGCAGTGTGGCAACAAGCAGCTAAAGAAAGAGAATGGGGAAATGTTTCTAACTGTCATTGCCCTTGTTTACTTGCAGTTTAAAACAGATTAATCCCCTTATGTAAGTAGAAATTGCATAATTTACAAATCTCTGAGCCAACCCAATGGTGTGCTAAGCTAAATGACTGTGAAAATGTAGTGTTTCGCACACACTTCGCCACCATGCAGGGGCGAAATTATTTGCTTATGTTATGGTTTGGTGGGTTAAAGGGCTCTTATCTAACTACAGTAATACCCTAATACCTCACAGTACGGACGTTTTTAAGAAGTGTGGATATAAAACCCTCTAACCCCGACAAGGTTAGTGACATGCTCGTACTCTCTGAGCTGCAGTGTTGCAGGATGACCTGTGCAGCAGTCCTTACCGGAGTGCTGGAGATTTCGTGGTCATTGAAGATGAGACGGAGCTCAGCAGCATCACTCAGACTCTCAGTCTGCAGCCAAAGACGTACTTCACCTTTCTCTGAAACCTCCACCTGCCAGCCTGACTTCAGAGCAATCACTGCCAAACAACAAACAGAGGGCATTTCAGGACATGTGTAATTTCTCCTAAATGTCAGTTTTTTTTCCATGATACAGCACAATGTCTTTGGTACATACATGGATTTCTGACTTGCCAGCTGAGTTCTTTGAGTCTTTCAAGGTCTACGAAGAAGTAAAACAAGTAGCAGAAGGTTAATTAAACTTTGAACAGGACCCACATTTCTTAATACCGACATATTGTCAAAGAACAATGGCATGCACGGTTCTCCTTTTAAGCTGAAAGTTGATTGAGAATAAATGCTTAGTTGGACAAGTGACCTTGTGGAAGTGGTTGTGAGAGGCATAATTATTTGCTTGAGAGAAAAGCTTGATAACCCTTAAAATTAAAAGTCCTGCTGCCGTCAGCTTTTTCGATAACAGGAGACAACAGATGTTGAACTGTGCTCCTGTGCCCGATATGAAGTTGTGAATAAGACAAGACAGTCTCCTCACCCTCTACTCTCTTTTAGTTTACCTTCAGCGGTGAAGTCGTAGCTGGACGACAGGTCCGGGTCGTCGCTCATCTCCACCGTGTAGAGACCCAGATCCTCCTCAGTGGGGTCTGTGAAGGTGAGGACTGACCTGATGGACAAATTGAAAAACAGACAGATCCATCTAGTAGAGAGCACCTTGGGCTTCTTGTTTATCTATCCATCCTGCAGCAGTGGGTGATGTAGGTGCTGTTTTGTGCTGTCAGCCATCAGGACTCACAGTACTTTCTGTCCCAACAGTGTTATCCCAATGCCTTACAGCCAGCTGAACTTAAAATTAAATTACTGTTTTATATTATATCAATGAGTGTGAGAGCTGGCATGCAGGCTTCCCTAAAGCTAAAGGAAGGGATAATTAAAAGAGACAGGCCTTTAGTAGGAATTCCAGGGAGAAATACTCCAAAAAACACATCTTATGTTAATATAATCTCTATTAAAATCCTGTTACTTAAACACATAACAAAAGTAATATTGCATATGATATTCTATCCCATGGCCCTGGTTACATTAAAATTAAAGCTGCAGGGTAAACTGCATTTATTGGGTCACTGCTGAACAAACCATAGACAGCAGCAAAGGGACAGTTCGCCCCAACATAGTTTTCCTCTTACCTGTAGTGTTATTTATTAGTCTAGCGTGTTTAGGTGCGAGTTGCTGAGTGCTGGAGATATCATCCATAGAGATGTCTGCCTTTTCTCAAATATAATGGAAGTAGATGGGTGAAAAACTCAACAGCAATGTCTCTTTCCAGATATCATGAGCCAGTTATTTAAGATAATTCATAGACCTTGTTGTGAGCAGTTTCATATGGGAACTATTTTCTTTCTACCTAACTACACCCGCCAACAGTATCACCAGGCAGAAGAAAGTGTGAATCTACTGCTAGCTCACCTTGCACCATGAGCTAGCTAATGTTATAGCTCAGCTGAGGAGGATGCAATGCACATATTGTCATTAGTAGATGCACGCTTCCTTCTGTGCGGTGATACAGTGGTGGATGTAGAAAAGACAATAGTTCCTATGAAACTGCTCACAACAAGTTCTGTGGATTATCTTGAGTAACCAAGTCATGATTACTGGAAAGAGACATTGCGGTTGAGTTTTTCAAATACATTTTTTAAGGGCTGTCAAATTAATTTTGATTAATTAATCACAGAAACATTTAAAAAAAATCAAAGCTGATTAATCAAATTCTGCGGTGCCCTTTGACCCAGTGCATTATTGAAGGCTTTGTCACATGATGGAGGCAGACGAGACGATGCTGCTTGGCCCCATGAATGGAACATTTAAAACATGCCTAGATGGATGAACTAACTCCCTTGCCAAAGGGATTACAATGGACTGCAGACCAGTTTCGGTGGTAGGGGACAATTGTGTCCAAAATCCAGCAGCTTTGATGTATGCGATTACTTTAGATTAATTAATCACAGACCATGTAATTAAGTAGATAATTTTTTTAACCACTTGACAGCCCTAATTTTTTGGGTGCTTTGAGCTCCACAAGCTGAGCGCCGTCTAGTTTCATTATATTTGAGGGAAGGCGGACATATCTACAGCAGATATCTTGAACACTCTGCAACTCGCACCAAAACAATCTAGACTGATAAACAGCACTACAGGTAAGAGGAAAAATTAGTGTGAAAAGCACAGAGACGCTGAGCGATAAAGAGGACTGAGCCTTTCTAAATATCACCTCTTGTTCATGTAGACAGCCACAGATTTCCTACATACAGTGTTGCACATGAACAACCCTTACGCGTTCTCTTTGGTTTCTGCCTGAGCTCTCTCAGGGTCAATGGGCTCTGTGTAGTCTTTGCTCCACAGGAACTTGCTCTCATCGTCCGTCTTATCGGTCTCGTAGCTCAGGAATATGAAACCATCATCGTCCACTCCAATCTCAATGTCTTTGGTGCCTAAGGATGAGAGGGTTGGTTAGTGTGGCTGCAGTGTGCTGCAAACATCATCAGCAATTATGTTTACTCTCGGCAAGAAATAAGCGTATATCTACGCAGTTAAAGAAGGAAACTGATAACTACTATACAGTTTGGAGTGTGTCGATGCTTTTCTGATTATTATGTATTGTATCTCAGGTCCTGCCCCTCCAAAAAGCTGTGGAGGTGATTTTTTAATTACAATATTTGTGTTTCTGGAGGAGTGATGGCTGACCTGGTTTTGTCTGAACTGTGACCGGCTCAGTGGGCAGAGAAGCAGAGCCCACTCCAGCCTCATTGACAGCCAACGCACGGAAACGGTAGGTCTGACCCGTCTGAAGACCTGACACCTGGATGTCATCAGAAACACATCAAATATTTACACATCATTGTCATAATTCATCACCCATAGTATCACAAAGGAATGAAACACTGAAGCAGGGTAATAATAATTTACTGACACTATCAAATACAATTATACTTTATCAGGTAATTGACAAATTATAAAGCATGATTAAAAAAAACAAATGCATGAGTGTACATTTAGTTTCTGTTATGCTGAAGTGAAGCTTGTAAACATTTTCACAGCTTCACTTACCTTGTAATGTGTGTCAGAAATCGGCTTTTCATTCAAAGTAATCCAATCGTCAGACTGGTCACCCTGGCTGACTTCCAGGAAATAGCCAGTGACAGGGCTCCGTCCTTCGTACAGCGGAGCTGCCCACAGCAGCACCAGGGAGTCGTCTCTCACCTCCCTGACCTCCACATCATAGGGACAGCCTGAAAGAAAGGACCAAGGGCCACAGACAAGCTGTGTATCAGGGTCAATGCTTTTGTGCAGGGGAGCTTCGAGTGCAGAGGAACAAAGTGTTTGTGTGGACAAGAAACTGAAAGCTCACACTGAAATAACCTAAAAGAAAAATATCAAAACCAACCAAACTGGTCATTTTTGTCACAATGGGAAGTCACAACAAAAACAAATCAGAAAAACAGTAAAGTCAAAATGAGTACAGTGACTTTCCTTAATCTACCCCCACTGACTCAATGCCGGCACTTGGTAGTTAATTTGCTTAATGATTTTCGGTCACTTTTAAATTATTAACGGCACAGAGGAAAGCCCATTTGCCAAGATTAATGAGCTGCGCTTTAAAAGTGGCGTGTGTGAGAGAGCCTCTCTCCATTTTCAATATTAATGTCACAAGAAGCTGATAGAAGCCGGGCCAGAACTGCTGGGCTGTCTGCTCAACATACAGGAGTGACTTTGTGGGCGAGTCTGTGAGTGTGTGTGTTTGTAATAATAATGCAAGTGTGTAGAAGATTTCCACTGGGGGATAGGGGTTGCATGGCCCCCTCACTTTTCAAAATCCTATTTGTGCTTCTCCACTTTTATTGTTTCAGGTTAAAATCTCTCTAAACATAGTCTTTTTACGGTCCAGCCACCACAGTCCAAATAAGAGAAGAGATGAGCTGATAAAAACCTCTTTGTCTTCCTAATGTATTTCTTATCATGTAATGTAATGTATATTTTTATTTACAGTTATTATTCTCCTATACAGATACTTGAATAAAACATCAAAGATAAGACAGTGAAGGACAAAGTTCCTCATTGGAATTTCTTTCAAGAAAACTAAACATGATTTTATGTATTGTTACTGTATGAACAATACAACACAGATCAGTGTAGAATTTTTATTTTTTATATTTCAATGTTTTTACTATACTGCCATTAACTGGGAAAAGACCATTACCAATTTATTCATTATTTCTTAAGTGCTAGATTAAAGGAATACTTCTCCCTCCAAACAACCATTTGTATATCAGTTATTCACCCAATGTTCACATTGAATTTGGGATGAAAACTGTTTTTATCGCATACCTTCAGGGTGAACAAAGAACCCAAAAACTGAGAAAATTCTTGAGGAAGTTATAGGGGTCCACTGTTAAACAAGTTTACAAACTCTTACACAACTGCTGTAAAATCCAAGTCTCACTTATCTAGTTGTATGCTTAGGACTTCACAAACACATACATTTCGGCGGCACGGTGGTGCGGTGGTAAGCATTGTTGCCTCTCAGCAAGAGGGTTCCTGGTTCAAACCCAGGGTGGGGTTCTGACTGCTCCCACAGTCAAAAGACATGCAGGTTAGGTTAGTTGGTGACTCTAAATTGCCTGTAGGTGTGAATGGTTGTCTGTCTCCATAGCCCTTTTTAAAAAGGAATTGTGCAAATTTGCAGGAAAGCCCAATGAGTCTTCTTTCAGCATTGGCAGTACAAAAACAAAATCGGGGAGTGCAGCAAAATGCCACCTGTCTACTTTTGTTTATACAGAATGTGCCTTTTTCGGGGCAATGGGGGGCATGAGCAAGTAACAAAATGTGTAGCTCAGCATGTGACGTAAACAGTGACATACTCCGAGGGAAGCCGCGGCTGGTCAGACCTGCGATTCTCTCATAAGTTGGCCCGTCCTTCACCGTTCCCGTCATTTGACAGTTAATGGCTTCTTCGTTTGCGAGGACAAGGAGGGCGCACAATTCCTTGTCTCCCCAGTTGCTCATCTTTACAGTGTCTGTCAGGTTTGCATTTCCCTCTTGCTACTAGCTGCTCATTCCTGCCATCAGCTGTTTCCTGTTAGTCCACCGCCAGTGGGTTGCACATGCAGCGTCATCAACAGCTCCTCCCACAAGTCTTCAACTGCCCCTCCCATGGCGGAAGGGTGCTTTGTTCTTTTCATACCAAAAAAGTTCTGCCAATTTGTTTACCCCTACGCAGACCATTAACAATCTTTTCATTATTTCTTCAGTGCTATGTTAAAGGAATACTTCACCCCCCATATGACCATTTGTATATCAGTTATTCAACCAGTGTTTATGTTGAATTTGGGAAGACAAATGGCGAACGAAGAATCCAAAAAACAAGAAAATTCTTGATAAATTGAAGTCAGGGGGTTCGCTGTTTCACAACAGCTGAACTATTTTAAAACATCTCTTTACAAACTTTTAAACAACTCCTGCAGTACAATCCAAGTATCATTTATCCAGTTGTATGCTCAGTACTTCCCAAACACGTACATTTTCACTAAAACATTACAATTTAAAACCTTTGTGCCGAAACAGCGCAGGTGCTCTGCTCATCTGTGTAGACTTTATGCAAAAGTGTTTTGAGAATAATAAGACAAATGAGACTTGGATTATACTGCACAAGTTGTGTGGGAGTTTCGAAAAGGATGATTTGATGTTGTTAAACTCAGCCCCCCATGGCTTTAATTCATCATGAATTTTCCACATTTTTGGATTTGTCGTTCACCATGGAGTTTTCTTCCCAAATTCAGCATAACAAGGGATGAGTAATGGATGTACAAATGGTCATTTGAGGGGTGAAGTATTGAGTTATGTGCATATTTGTTCATGTGACTCTTTCAATTAGTTACTTATTCTTTCATTATCTGGCTGCTGGGTCGGTCTCAGTCTCAGAGCTGTGTGACATCCTCTTTCACATTCTGTATATCATTTTGCCATATATATTGTCTACATTGTAATTTTATTATGTTGTTTAGTCCGTTTGCACGGCATCTATTGGCTGTCTGTCCATCCTGGCAGAGGGATCCCTCCTCAGTTACTCCTCCTGAGGTTTCCTCCATTTTTCCCCATTATAGGTCTTCTTGGGGAGTTTTTCCTTATCTGAAGTGAGGGTTGTAAAGGATAGAGGGTGTCGTATGCTGTACAGATTGTAAATCTCCCTGAGACAAATTGTGATTTGTGAAATGGTACAATATAAATAAAACTGCCCTGACTTAAATCTGTTTTTGTTTGCCACCTTTCAGAGCACCTACACACAGGGTGACAGGTGATAATGGATCCAGTGTCTTGCACAAGGACACTTCAGCAGCACAGACAGATTAGCCACCACCCAAGGCAGTAGTAAAGGACAAGTCATACATATGCAACACATAATGAATTCCACAAACTACCTCTAACCCGAGCCCATCATTTTATCTTTTATTTCACAGCTGTGTTACGCACTTCACCGCTGACCTCTGCCTCCATTCTGCAATTTAATGGCATAATATGCAAATATCCCGTTTTTATTCAGTTGCTCCGTTTTGACCTGATCTATTTTGTTGTGAGATGACCGTATGCTCTTTTAATGGTGTAATTTTTAATGAAAAGAAAATGTTAGTGAGTAGTAATGGGTCATCCAGGTGATGGATGGTCATTGTATCCATCTTTCCTTCCTTTCCAGGCCGGGGTCAATTAACTCACACTTTGTGAACTAACAGCCTCAAGAAGAAACTGCAGGTCAGGGTGGTGATAGTGGAGGCTTCAATTCTCAGTGCTCTGAGGTAACTTAATTTGGAAATGATTAATTTCTAATGTTAAAGGTTCTGCATGCAACATTCAGAGCATTAATACAGCAGCAAACCACCATTTCCTGTGTAAAGATATAGTGGAATAATGGCGTCCTGAGCAGATAATGAAGTCATGCTACCTCTGTGTGTCGTAGTCTGAACCTTTCCATGATTTGTTGTGGTAAGCTAAGCCAGCCGCATGTGCATCTTTGTACATGTGTGTATCTCACTGGCTAGCTTACCTGCTAACCAGCAGCTCTGCACTATGCTCATATGGCTGTTGCTGCTGATACTGGGATGGAGTTGTTGCAGAAGCGTAGCACCCACCCTTTGGTTCCCCCCTTATGAAGTTAGCACTGTTAGCTGCTAGCCACTAGCTCAGCCACCTCTTACTTATCGCTGTTTCAGTTGGATGTTTGATCTTCACTGTTTTCAGATCCATCTGCTGACAAAGGAAAGTTTCTTTGCTCCCCCAAATCTCATGTATATACCATGAGTAGACATCTTGTATCCAGAAGGTAAACTTTTGAAATGACAAATATTTGCATGTTTTTAATTAATGAGGCAAAGGGGGTAAATGCCATTTTCTAACCAGGAAAATTTCATTTTTTTTTGTTTTGGAAAAACCTTAAAGGACACAAGTTATGATTCAAAGTGACTCATTTTTATATGTCTTAAAACATGTTTGGAGATGACACTTGTATAATCATACCAGCAGTGAGCAAGACAGTGTTTTCAGTTGTATTCCCTCTGATGCACCTGTCACACTTTTCGGTGTGCAGAGAAGCATTTTCAGTAGTTTCTGAAAGATTTGAAAGGGAATCAATATTTCCAACTCACCTGGCTCTGGCATCGTCCACTTCTCACACAGGAAAGCTTCACTGGGCTCAGAGGGCTTCCCGACGCCGGCCATGTTGGCAGCAAACACACGGAATTCGTAAAAGTGTCCACTTGTCAGGTTGCAAACCTGTGAAAATATATCAGACATAGAAAGGCTGATTCACTAAGATGATTAAGATGATTAAGAAGGTTTTACTGTTCCCCGAGTCAAGCTGAAGGCAAACAGGTGCAGATTACAGTATGTACATTTACTTTGTATTCTATTCAAAGAAGACAAATGCCTTGAAAATATCTTGTCCAAACCAAAGTTAGGGACATGTGTGAATATTAAAAAAAATAAATAAATAAAAAATAAATAAAAAAACTGTGCTCCTGGATCATACGTTACATCTCACAGCTCACAGTTGTACAGTTGAGAACTGCTTTTTTTTCTTTGGCCACTGAGGTGGCAGAATCCAAAGTGTTTAGGAGTGAAAGTGTGACTGATGACTGCCAATTTTCCATTAAATGGTTTGACAAATCCCAAAGGTATGTAGGTGTACAGATGATCAAACACCGTTGTTTAATTTTGATGTGTTTAAAGAGACAGTTCACCCCAAAATAGAACTACATATTTTTCCTCTTACCAACCATATTATCGCGCAGAAGGAGGCATGCACCTATTCAAGGACGAAAGACTCATTAAATGTTAATGGCGTCCTCCTTGGCTGTCTCAGTGGCTTAGCTAGCTCATTAGTGCTACATGAAATTGAGCATAGCATTAGTTCAGGCAGGACACGATGTCAACCTCAGCTCATATCCCAGCTACATGAGCTGATGTCAAGCAGACCAGTCAACTGATGGAGCAGCTGATTGATGGAAGGGAGTCAGCTGATAGATCACATCTCATTCAGGGCCCCCCTTTTTAAACTGCTCTGGCCTGCCTACTGTTGCTGCTTCCTCTGCAAGCTGCTTTGCAACCTGCCTCCACCCCAGCTCCTCCTTTTCATGTTGTGTCTGAATTATCAATGTCATTTCTGTTTGTCATCGATGCTGCTCTGTTCTGTTCCCGGGGGGTCTTCGCTGCTACTCTCCAGCTTTCCATGTAGGCGCATGGAAGGGCAGGGACGTTGGCTCTCTCTACCGTAAGGCTTTACACATAGGGGCATGGAAGGATGATACAACAGCCACCTCAGTGTTGAGAACCATAACAACTCACACTGCTAAATTTTGCTTAGAGCCCCTTTAAAGTCTCAGTAAAGTCAAACATATCTTTTACTTACGGCTATTTCACTTGGATGTTTGACCTTCACTGTTTTCACATTCAGCTGCTGACAAAGAAAAGTTTCTGTGTTCCCCTAAATCTTGTGTATGCACCATAAATGGACATCCTGTATCCAGTAGTTAAACTTTTGAAATGACAAATATCTGCATATCTGCATGTTTTTAGTTAGGCTTTCCATGTCGGCGCATGGAAGGGCAGGGTGGTTTGCTGTCTCTGCCCCAGGCTTTCCACATAGGCGCGTGGAAGGGCGATGCATGCTTCCTTCTGTGTGGTGATATGGTCAGAAAGTGTAGTTCTGCAGAAAGAAATTACGTTCTACATGAAACTGCTCACAACACGGTCTGTATGTCAGTCTTGACATGTATTTTTCTTTGTGCTTTAGGCACCACAAGCTGAATGCCATCTAGTTTCAATATATTAGAGAAAAGGCCGGCATTTCTACAGCTGATATGTCCAACACTCAGTAACTCACACCAAAACAATCCAGGCTGATAAGTAGCACTACAGGTAAGAGGGAAAATATGTTTGTTTGATTATGGGTTGAACTGTCCCTGTAACTTTGTTAACTGAAAAGCCTGGCAGAGGAGGCCAGAGGGAATATCTCATTTGTATTTATTCTGATTACTGCAGTGTAATAAAGCCCATCTGTTATCATTGATCTCTGAATTTTATTGTATAAACAACATACTTACTTACTTCTCTTAAATGTATTTTCTTTCTTTTTCTTTTTTTTTTTTTTACTTTTTTGAAGCATTGTTTAAACATGTATGCAGCCTTAAAACTTAGCTCATTCATGTAAATCACACACTGTTATTCTAGCTGTTGTTAAGGAAAACACAAATCAGATGTCATACAGAAGCAAAAGTTCCCTGGGCGTACAGTCACGCCAGACTCAAGCAGGCATTTTATAAGGTATTAGCTCTGCTGCTGCTGCTGCCACAGCATTTTTTTGCTGAGCCCCCGAGACACTTTGGCTTTGGGAAGAGAAGGGATTCAGCCTCATTGATCTGTTCATTGATCTTCCTATTCACAGCCACTTAGACTTTAAGGCCCTTATCGCCTCCGTGAACAGTTGTGAACTTGTGCTGCTGCGCTCGCCTCTCTCCTGGCAACTAATTGACACAACCAGAGGGAGCTTATTTCACAGCAATAGCAAGCGCTATCTAAAAACCAATTTCCCCCCACCTACCACCCTCTTCATTATCTATAGATCCTGCTCTAACCACATTTAGATAGAACGGCAACCTTCTTATCAGATCGATATACAGTCTACCCCGAGAAATGCAAAGGTTGTCTGCCAAAATAAAAGTACAGCTTTCATCCACTAGATGGCAAACAGGCTGCATTTGAATAATTTCACTGACATTTTTTTTATCCACCGGTGGGAAGTCAGCCTTTGTTTGGGGTGGGAAACATCAGCAGATTTAGTTATGACAAACCTGCTTACAGTTAAGCAATCCTAATACTCCATTTATAATTACTTTTAGCAGTGATGGGGGAATAACTAAGTGACAGAAGTGCAGTTCTTAAGTACAATTATGACTTCACTTGAGTATGTCCCTTGAATGCATCTTTTATTTCTACTCTACAACATTTCCTCTGCTACATTTATCTGACAGCTATAGTTACTATTCACATTACAGGTTACATTAGAATAGTTATGATAATCTTATAAAATGAAATGCATTACATTAAAACATGTTTGACCTGTAGCTGAGCCTGTTGTCATGTTTCATTGAAGAGATATTTCTCATGAAATCTTCTTTGATCGAGGCTCAAAGAGGGAAAATGATCCAGTTTCACCACAAAAAAAAAAAGATTAAAAGATTGTAGACAAAAGTCAGAGAAGTGGATATGAATTTGCTACGCAGATCTTTGTTTTTTCTATTTTCATTCCTGATAAATGATCTCATGAAAACTTATTTTGTGAGCCTTCAGAGGGGGTCGACCCTTATATTGACAATAACCACACAAATCTACTTTAATAGCTAGTACTAGCAATCTAATAATGTGATATATCTTGTCATATCACTCAAAGGATAATTTTTTTCTGTAGTATTTTTACTTTTGATATATGGGTGCTGTGATATATCAGCATTGACGATAACTGACATTTAAATATATGAAATTGCTCTTTTTGTACAATTGTGTGCAGCTATGATTAAAAGACTCTCTTCACCTCCCAACACTCGTATTTTTAGTGTATGTTGTTGAAGATTCTCAGTCATCCATGGTCATGGTAATCTTAAGTGTTATAAGATAAGATAGACCTTTATTGATCCCACAATTGAGAAATTCCAGTAAGCAACTGGACTTCTTCAGTTCTAACAGAGGTACAGAGTTGCAGGCTTTAAACTCTGTGTGTGTGTGTGTATGTGTGAACCCTTACAGAGTAATTGAGGTCACATGTGAGTTGCTGACCCACCTGGCCATCATGTGTGTCCTTAGGTTTAGGTGGGTCCAGTTGTGAGTGGGTGTGAAGTCGTCTGGGGAGGGATCCAAAGACTGCACTGCAGGTGGGTGATAAGTGGTGTCTTGATATGTCTTTCAAGGACAGGTGGTTTGAAAGAGGCATGAAAGAAGCCATCTATGTCAAATTGGAACGGCCATTGTTAAACAGCGGAGGTGGTCTACGACACCACTTATCCCCCACCTACAATGAAGTCTTGGAATCCCTCCCCAGACGACTTAATATCCATTCACACCTGGACCCACCTAACTCTAACAACACACATGACGGATGGGTGAACAACTTACATGTGACCTCAACGACTCTGTCAGGGTCCACACCCACAAAGGGTTTAAACCCTGCAACTCTGCATCACTCCGTTAGAACTGAAGAAGCCCCTTGGATGAGAGGTGAAACATCTCAAGCAAGTCCAGTCGCCTATGATATAACACTTTTCATATGCCACAACAGAGACAAAATGCACAATAAACAAAATTAAAGATGAATTTGACTGACAGCATTCTCATTATTTACCATATTTTCAAATTTTCTGTAGATATCGCAATCATTTTGTTATTGTGAACTCTATTTCTGAGTGTTAAGTAGAATTTTAAATGGAAAACTTTGGCTTGTAGTGTAGCATTTTTATATTGTTGTCTTAATACTTTAACTGGGATAAATTATCTGCATATTTTTAGATAGTTTGTGGTGGAATTTCAATCCAATGAGAGAAAAACACAAAAGGTTATCATCTGTTTTTGTTCTGATGAGGCAGAACTGGTGACATCCTCACAGTTTAAGTCATGCTAAATTTCACAACATTTTCTGCTCCAATCCGTTCCAATCCAATTTTCAGTTTATTCTACTTTACCTACAGAGATTCAGAGGCCTAATTTAAATAACATCATACAGCAGCTAATATGAAAAGAGAAGAATGGACTTTTTGAGGACGTGAGGTTGTTGAAATTGCTCATTTACCCCAAAAGGTGGAGCTGCATGTTCTCATCAGAGGGTTCCTTCTGAGAAAAGGGTCTTCAATCCCCAAGACTCTGCACCTCACAATTTAGCAGGCTAATCTTCGTACACAGTCATTTTCTTTCTTATTGGCTTTGTCTTTGTTTCTCTGGGGAGCTAAAAACAACCACTCACATATAACGCACTCGCACAATGTCTAATTACGGAGCACCTGTAATCTCCCTGAGACAGGTTAAAGATTTAACTTTCCTCCAGGTCTCCATGGACACTGCTTGTTGCCTAGTGACACAGTCAATGTGGATGAGGGAGCTTTAGCCAATATTTCCATTATTTTGAGGCCACTGCTAAATGGAGAGGTAACTTATTGAAAGTAAAGCCCTTATTGGTGCTAGAAATCTCTTCGTTGTGCTTACTGAGGGACTTTTTATTGACTCTTTTCGCCCTGTTCTCATTAAAAGTTGAAAAAAAATAAATAAATTCTTTGTTCTTATACATGTGTCAGTGAACAGAAAATACATTGTTGTACATTATGGATACTGCAAGTTCACATGTGCATTATGCAAAACCTCTGTCCACACTGCTTCATGCATATGATGTAAAGAAAAAAAGTCTGCACCAGAAACAAGAGTCTGCAGCCATGCTAGCAGCTGTGTGAGGCTGTACTTAGGCACAGCAGGTGCTATAAGCAAAATGCTAATGTCTACTACTCCACCAAGAGCTGTAGAAAAGCATGTGTTGCTTTTTGATTTTTATTGCAAAGAACTTTGAGCTTCATCTCCTGTACAAAAAGTCCATAAATAAAGTCTATTATTATTTTTATTTTATTTTATTTTATTTTATTTTATTTTATTTTATTTTATTTTATTTTATTTTATTCAGCTGTCAGTCAATGTCAGGTCATCTGTGTCTGGCTTTTATTTCAGCTAATTCAGCCTACTGAATTACCGTCAGAGACAATTAAGCCTGTCGAAGAATGAAATCACTCTGATTGGCAGTTCAGCTCACAGCACAAGATGAGAAATGAAAGTGAGGAAAGTAAACAAAGGACCAAAATCAAAAGGGAGTGAGATTGAAACAAACTTGTTATACTAGGTAAGATTATGCATCTAGTCATTGAGCTCTTTAGCAGTAACGGTTTGTAATTGTTTGTGTTAATGTTCAGTAGTGCACAGTAGTTTTCATTTTTATTTTTAACACTGGGTTGTGTTGTTAATGTGCTAACTGGCTAACTACCTGTCAGTCTTCAGATTTGCCTTTTTAAATGACAAATACAGACTACAGAAAATTGGCTTCAAAGCTCAGCGCTTTTCCTCAGGGCTTAGGAGTGACTCACTGACCTGTGGACATACCGCTAGCATCACACCATGCCATAATTGCATCACGCTGCAGGTTTACTGACCTTATACTGCCTCTCTTTGACAGGCTTGGCATTGACCTCTCTCCACGTTGTCATGTCCTTTTCCCTCTGGTCCAGGAAGTATCCACGCACAGGGTCTCCCCCATTTCTGGCAGGGGCCCTCCAGCCCAACACCATCTCTGATTCAGTGCACAGCAACAGGGCGATGGCAGAAGGAGCAGAGGGAACAGCTGGAGCAACCAGAAGGAATTAAAACAGAAAAAAATATAGGTGATAGAGGAGAAAAATCTCAGCAGGCAACCGTTCTTGCTAAATAGACCGAGAAACGCCAATAACTCCCGAGCCGACTTCAATGCCAGTCTGGAGCTGCAAATTCATAACCCTATACTGAGCATTCCTGAATGA
Source organism: Epinephelus moara (assembly GCF_006386435.1). Taxonomy (NCBI): domain Eukaryota; kingdom Metazoa; phylum Chordata; class Actinopteri; order Perciformes; family Serranidae; genus Epinephelus; species Epinephelus moara. The sequence goes on along the minus strand of NC_065511.1, from coordinate 25,433,054 downwards.
GAGTGGAAGAAATATTCAGCTCATATACTGTTTGATAAAAATGTATTCCTCACAAAGAATTGGGCTGCAGCCATTTATCCTCAGGTAATGGCTGAGTGGCAGAGTAGATGTGAGAATATTCTGGTGAGTGAGTGGCAAGCAAAATGAGTCATCATTGTAACGTGCCGCAGACTGCAGAGCACATTATCTGAGGCTGCAACGCAGGAAGTAAGAAGGATCAGTGGCTCTTCAACAGGTACGTCTCCACACGGTTATAAACCAGCCACAATAACAGGAAGCATTCATTTGATGTACAGTCATCAGGTGACGGCTACACAGCAAAACATAAGGAGACTGACATTTGGAAGGAGCACAATCGAAAAGAAGAATATGACTCCAGCTGGATTAAAAAGTGTTTTAGCACATTATAAGCTGTTCTTCCCAGAGCGTACTTTTCTTCCTTGTCCAACTTAAAGGTTTTTTATAGCCTCTTTCCCACCAGACAAAAACTCACTAACACCTGCTAACATCTGGCTTTTGTATTTAATGGGAAAGGTTACAATTGGCATTCACTCTCAAGACAAATGACTCTGCAGTATTCAGGGTATTTATAAATTCCAGCTCTGATTGGCTTTTATCAGCAGTGATGGAAATGCAACACCCAGGTGGACACACTAATTTAAGCCCTTCTGCCAGTGCAATGCGTTGATTGGCTGCCACAAAATATCATCTTTCACCATCAGGCCTCCAGGAATGCAGTTTAGCCTTGCTGTCAGTTTTTTTTAGTGGCAACTTGTAGTATTGCAGTGAAAAAATTTACCATTGTAAAAAAGATGTCTATAGAACTGTTGACAGGACACCTAGAACTGCAAACGAGGTCATTATGACTCTTTCTATTATGAATCTTTGATCCATGGAGTTTTTATATCTGTGAAACTTTCCTTGAGCTGAGAAAAATGATTTAAAAATATGTGATGCCATCATAATGTTTGAGTGAAGTGAGTGAACTTGAGTCAAGTTTGAGCCCAGCGCAAACTTGCAGGCGGAGCCAGCAGGAGAGACACTACTGCATATATTCAGTGGGCCGGATGGAAGTAAATCCGGAGGTGTATTGCGCCAGGCGAGCAACTCTATTGGAATGAATAGGTGCCATCTTACCATCCGGTGTCTAGTTATTATTAAAATCTATGGCAGTAATATCTGAATTAGCAGCGCCGCTAGCTCCCACCCAGGTGATGTAACATGCAGAGCAGCCAAGGCTAGCGACTAACGAGTGGAAACTGGAGGTTGGGCAGTTGGCACGATGCCGCATGTTAGTGCTGCTAGCCGGCTATTTGTCAGCAAAGCCAACAGAAACTAAAATAAAAGGCAAGACATTTACAGTAGAACAGGAGCCAGAGCCTTCAGCTATCAGGCTCCTCTTTTGTGGAACCATCTTTCTGTTTCGGTCTGGGAGGCAGACACCGTCTCCACATTTAAGAGCAGACTTAAGACTTTCCTTTTTGATTTGATTTCCTATTTGAGCTTATAGTTAGGGCTGGCTCAGGCTTGTTTTGGACCAGCCCCTAGTTAGGCTGACACAGGCCTAGTCTGCCAGGGGACCTCCTATAATACACTGAGCCCCTTCTCTCCTTCTCTCGCTCTCAGATTCTGAAAAGTTGGTTCTTCATTTGATAACAGTCATGTCCTATCACTGCATGTCACAAACTCATCTTTACTGCATGTCACTAACTAACTTCTTCTCCAGAGCCTTTGTGCTCCACTGTCTCACAGGTTCCCTCGTATCGCGGCTACGCCTGGATGATGTGTCGTGGTTACGCTGCTGCTATGCTCCTGCCTGATGCGTCCTACTGCTGCTGTCATTATTAGTCATACTTGTACTGTTATTATACACACATGATTATTATTGTAATATTCATATACTATCATATATTGGAATATACTTACAACATATGCTACCAAAATTACTGTTATTATTATTACAAAAATTAATGTCATTGTAGCTATTGTCATTACTGTTTGCCCTGCATCTCTTTTTGTCTCACTTTATATACCATTTTGTCATATGGATTATTGTATATTTATTATGTTGATCTGTTCTGTACGACATCTACTGCGCGTCTGTCTGCCCTGGAAGAGGGATCCCTCCTCAGTTGCTTTTTCTGAGGTTTCTACCATTTTTTCCCTGTTAAAGGGTTTCTTGGAGAGTTTTTCCTTATCCGCTGTGAGGGTCCGAGGACAGAGGGATTTCGTATGCTGTAAAGCCCTCTGAGGCAAATTGTGATTTGTGATACTGGGCTTTATAAATAAAATTGAATTGAATTGAACTGAGCACAAAACATTAAAATTTCACCACCTCTAAGTGGAGAACACTATGGAATGCAGCCCTGAAGCTCACTGACTCAATGGAGCGCTGGACTAAAGGGAAAGGCCTCTTTTATTTTTCGTTATATTTTTTCCACAAAAAAAAAAAAGAACTGGTTGGTTACTGGTTAATAGGTGTCAGGCTACTGAATGCAAAATTTCTAGCTTCACTCCCTGCTGCTCAGAGATTACTTTGCCCAGAGGAGAGCGGACAGCAGCTCCAGAGACGAACCTTCAGTTAGTGACTGTAATAGCTCAAATTCAGTCGGCACAAACCTCAGCAATAAGTGAAGGTCCGTCCCTGGGCTACTGCTGCAACTACGGATATAACAGAAACACAGTGTGACCTCTGTGTTGTGGTGGGTGCTGGTCATTTGTTGACGTTAGCAGGTTCCATTTCGTGGCTGTTAGCTACTGTTGCACACTGCAGCGCTGTAGGGGAGCTGAAGGGAGCTGCCAGAACAGGGGTTCTTGGTCAAGGTTCATCACATCCACAGGCTGTTAAAGGCAACTGAGAAAGTTGGGGAAGGTTTCAGATTTTAAGTTACATTACAATCCATCCACCCACTGGCAATAAAAACAATTAATGTATGTAAAAAGTTACATACACGACCTTTAACTAAACATTTTTAAGTGTTTCTGTCTTACCTGACAAGCTGCAAAGTTTTCTATAATAGATTTTTCAACTTCACAGAATGCATTATCAGAGAGGGCTCTTGAGGCTTTGAAAAGAAAACTACAAACATCAATAAGTCTGTTTGGAAAGTTCTTGACAATTATACTTGTAAGATAAGATCCAGTCAACACTGCACTGCACACAAGCAAAAGTTTTTGATCTTACATGCTGAGAAAAGATGTGTATTGGTCTAACTCTAACTCAGAGTTACACAGAAAATGTCTCTGATGTAATGTGGAGCATCTATCTATCTGTATTCTTTACTGTGTTAGCACTGGATATTACCTGCTTTGAAATAAACCTCTGCAAGAGTTTCTTGATTAGTAAAAGCAACAGAAAATGTTGTGTCCTGAAGGAAATATCATGCCCACTATTTTTGGGACCTTGTTCGTGGGTGCACTTACATATGGCGGCTTTGACGAGGATGGGGTCAGACTCATCTGAGTAGTTGCTGTTTCCTGCGTGGCTCACAGCCTTCACCCTGAACACATATTTCTGTCGGTTCTTGAGACCATGGACTGTAAATCTGAGGAGGAGGGATAAAGTTCAGGCAGACTGAATATGAGTCACATCCTGGTCAATGACTACATCTTTAGTTCAGTGTGGCTTTATTAACTGAAATATTTAGTGGAAATGTTTCTTTATTTTTTAACACTGTTGTGTCCTATTACCTGGGATTGGTCACAGGCTTGTTGTTGACGGTCTGCCAGTCTTGTTTGCCACATTCACAGCAGTACACGTAGTAGCCCACGATGTCGTCTTTGTCTTTAGGCTCCTGCCACTTGAGCAGCACCGAGGTGTCTGTGTCTCTGTAGGCTATTGCAGAGTGAGGTGGAGCTGGCACCGCTGATGGGAATCAGAGGACAGGCTGTCACGTAAAACTTTAGCTTTAATCGTCAAATGGAAATTAACTACAAGATTTATTTCAATCAACTCATCCTTTAATTTTGGAAATGAGCAAACCTCATCCAGTGATGCACATAAGTTTAACCTTTGTGGAAAGAGACAAAGTAATTTACCCAAGTAGTGCACTTAAAGGTTGGGTGTGTAGGATTTAGGGGGAGGTACTGGCAGAGATGGAATATAAGATAATAAGTGTGTTCTCTTTTGTGGATAATCACCTGAAAATATTGAGCGTTGTCTTTAGGCTACCTTAAAATGACATGTTTACATCTACATAGGGAGCGTTTCCTTGTCCACAGAATCCACCATTTTGTATTACCATGTTTCTACAGTACTCCAGATCAGACAAACCAATGAATGGCTCTAAACAGGGCTGTCCGGAGGGAAGTCAACGTGAGCAAGGCAGCTGGCCCAGATGAAGTGCCCAGGCGGGTATTAAAGGTTTGTGCTGGCCAGCTTACAGGAGTGTTAACCAACATATTTAACCGGTCATTACAACAAGCTGCTGTCCCAACATGCTTTACACCTACATGATTATCGCAGTGCCCAAAAAACCTGCTGTGAGGTGCCTAAATGCCTACCTTTCTGTAGCACTAACTCCTATTGTCAGTAAGTGCTTTGAGAAGCTGGTGCTCTCACATATAAAGGCTGTAATACGCTTGCATGCTTCCCTCTGTGTAGTGATACAGTTGGCAGGTGTAGTTCGGTAGAAAGAAAATAGTTCCTACATGAAACTGCTCACAACAAGGTCTGTGGATTATCTTGAGTAACAAGGTCATGATTTCTGGAAAAAGACATTGCTGAGTTTTTTAAATGTAGTTTTTCAGCACTTTAAGCACCACATGCTGAATGCCATCTAGTTCCATTATATTCGAAAGAAGGCAGACATCTCTATGGTCGATATATCCAACACATTGCTTGTTATACTTTATTAAAGTGTATGAGTATCAGAGTTCTAACCTCTGAAACATATCACAGACCTATTTACATCACCACACATATCACTACTCTTTCTAATCTTGAGTGATAACTGTGCACATTCAACGCAGCGTGCAGCAACACACGTAAACAAATGATCTCATATAAACTAATCTCCAGAAGATCAAGCTGAACATAACCTGTTATGATCATCTATGTTTGCACAACTGCAGCAGGTACACTTCTACAAAATCCAATTGACCTTTACAACAGGCAGAGTGATGAACGGTTACAGTACGGCGTACAGCACATTTCTCACCTTGTGGCTTTCCCAAGGAGATCGGCGCGCTCGGCTCAGAGGGGTCACTGACACCGTACTTGTTGATGGAGCGCACTCTGAAGTGGTACTGCTTGCCCTTGACCAGGTCAAACACTGGGAACCTGGGAGAGTTTACCTCCATGTCCAGATTGGCCAGCTCCCAGGTGCTCGTCCCTGCCAGAGACTGATCCAAGAGCAACATAAAAACACACACATACACACACACGCACACAAAGATAATTTCAAAAGCATCTATCTGCATCTATCTCAAGGACATGTTCATTATTCAGTATCCTTCAAATATGCAGGAGGATCCATGTGCCAAGACTGCCAAATGCTCTTTAAAAAGGCCAACAACACTTTCTGATTTTTGTACAGTCACTCTGTAGTTTAACTGGTGGTTGCAGAGGTTTGAAGCAAACCACTTAACATGCAGATAAAGGCTAAGAGGAATAAGGATTGGCAGTTTGGTGTGATAGTGAAAGAAAGTTGCAGACAGACAGTACAAATACATTTTCAGATTCAGAAAGGCAAAAGAAATTTCAGATAGCGAGTAAAAAAGACAGATGGATATGCAGGTAAACAACCAGTTACTCATCCTGACATATATTATCCATCTTTGTCAGTTAGTCGTTTTGGCTAATGATGGTGAGCCTTCTCTTTTATAGTCTGCGCTAACTTTTCAGTTCTTCTCCTCACTGTCATTTCCCTGTTTGAGGAGGAAAACCTAACAAAAGAATATTGGAGATCAGTGATTATAAAGTGCTTGCTTAAGGGCGAGAGGGATATTTGAATGTTCCCTTCATTATATAAGCGGAAGTGAGGCTGCAGACTTTAGTAATTTCAGATGCCTTTGACAGATTTGACAGTTTTATTACCCCGGCAACTTATAAAAGTCCAATAAAAATCTATTTCCTGTGGCAGTTTTCTGATTATTGGAGCTAGAGGCTGTCGGGCGTCTGGGTTGATATTGGAGAGCGGAGGCCCTTTATTGTTGTATAGAATAGGTCAGTTGATATGTTGGAGGAAAATGTTATATTGCCATCCTTTGAATCATGTGTTGGGTGACAGAAAGCTGGATTTTCTTTTCTAGACATTACCTTGTGTGTATCATTAAAAAAACTGCTACATAAATTATTAAAACTAGAACTTCTGGCTTATTTTGAGTCAATCAAAACCTTTAGATCTAACATCCAGGTAGTTTTAAATCATCACTTACAAAGTAAAAAACTCAAGCACACAGGCAAGAAAATCAAACCCCCGAAGCCAAAGCACACGGCGCGAAAGAGCAACATCAAGGTCTGCTCGCTTTTAATGAGTCCACAAATTCCTATTTAAACTGATACCACAGTGGTAGAATTGTGTGTGTTTCCTCCCCCTGTCTCTTTAATTAGTGCTGTGGTCAGGAGCCTGCTTTTAATTTGGCTCATACTCCACTACCTGACTGCCCGGACCCGGCGAGTGACTAGAGGAACTGATGTTGCAAGAACATTGATTACTGTGTTCAGTGGATGTGTAGGTATTACTGATTACAACAATGGGCCGTGTTTGAATGCATTTAAACTTGTGTACATGTGTTTTTGTGAGTGAGAAAGATCTTTTCTGTATCTGATTGTTTTAGTGAATATTTATTTGTAGGTTTGTGTGTGTGTGGGTGTGTGTTCTCTTGTTTTCTACACTAATGAAGAAGCTCCACAGTGGCGGCATTTTCCTGCTCATTACTTCCTTAAAGGGCTCCTAGGGGCAAACAGTTTCTCTTTTTTTTTTCATCCAGCATATCCGGAGCAAGATTAGCATTTATTTGAAGTTGTGTGTATGGTAGTCTGACTAATGCAAGTCTCCTTTTAGCTCTGTTTGACTCTCCACCTACTCCTGAGGGAAATATCTGTCTCATGAGCAGCTAAATGTTTCACTACATTACATTTACATGTTTCATTTGTATCATATCAATGTCTCTGATGCGACGTTATATGAGCAGACATTGTCGTCAGGAGGTTAAGGTGTTGGTGGGAGGCTGCCAAGCTACAGATTACTGTTCGAGACCAACAAACAACAAAACTGGTTGTGTTTTAGCGAGTCATTGTTGTGTTTCCAGCAGCTTTTTAGGCTCCGAATGTGGGTGTTTTGTAGCGTCCAGTCGGCGAGGATAGTGCCATGAAAAGCTGTTACTTTTTACTAAGACATTGCTTCTTTTTCTGCTGGGATTGTGCACCCCAAAACAAGGTATTTTAAGATGAAACATCTTTTCCTAACCATTACCAAAAGGTTGTTTTGCCTAAACATAACCACATCATTGAAACATAATTTTTCAATGCACATAATAACGTGCAAATGTATCAAGGTGGTCAATGCCATCCTTTTTTGCCCTTATGATTTATTTGCTATCTATTGTTTGGTATCAGGTAGATAGCAAAGAGTAGGTTTATAAGAGCAAGACTGACTCAAAACAGTAGATTTGCTGTAAAAACCCTTAACAGCCCTTAAAAAAACAAAAACAAAAAACAACATTATGCTGAAATATGCTAAAATACTTTCTAAAGTGGATTCACGTGAAATTCTTTGTTGGTTTGTCACTGAGAGCGACCTCTTTTTACATTACACAAACCATCTGATGCATTTTTTATATACAAATATCAATTACAGCAGCTTAAACTAATAATCATGTAACTGGTTCCCATTTTATTAAGGTTACCATAAATTCTTAGACTAATTTCCCACTTTCAAGGCAGCCATTGGTCTCTCCTCATTTAAATAAGGAATGCAGATTAACTTGTAGAGACCAAAAAACGTACTTGAGACTGTCACTAAAGGACCATATCAATCATTCAGAAAGTCTAACCTCCAACAAACCTGAGTCAAAACTTACTGTAACTGAGTTTTGATTCAAGAAGTTTGACCTCTGATGCCTTGAGACCAAATAAATTCTTTTTGAAGAATGACAAAACATCTTCAGTCAACACTCCAGACAAATGGTTTTCATCATTCCTTCCTCCAGACATTGCTTCACTTCAGTGACCAAGACGAAACTTCGCAGACAATCTAAGTTTCTGAACTCCTTATCTCCACACCCTCACACCATACTTTCAGGTCCTCTTCTGCAATCCAAGTCACTTCACCATCTGCTCACTTGACCACCATGGGTTATAGAGACTTCAGCCGTTCTGCCCCCGACCTTTGGACCTCCCTCCCACAATAATATTGTTTCTATCTCCGCTTTCATGTCCTGTCTGAAAACACACTTTTTTAAGCTGGCATATTCGGTTTGATCCATTGGTGACACACATATTAAGATTTGCGCTGATGATGATTTTATACCCAGTTCTTATAATTATTATTTTTGCCTCATATAATGATGTCTGGATACATTGCTGCTTGTTTTTTAACTGTTTCTTGTAAGGTGTCCTTGAGGGCTCTAAAAGGTGACTATAAATAAAATACATAATGATGATAATAATGATGATTATTTGTCATCATTATTATTATTGCTGTACAATAAGCACAAAGAAAGTGTCAAACTTGTATGGAAATGTTTAAACTAGAATTGCCGTCCCACAGTTGTATATGTCCGTGCACCAGTCAAGTTCCTCTTAGTTTACATCCACGTCTGTGAAATATAGATGCTTCATCTTCTTCCAAGGATTTGGAGAGGGTCATTCATGCCTTCGTATCATCAAGACTTGATTACTGTAATTCTCTTTATGTTGGTTTAGATCAGTGCTCCCTTCGTCGCCTGCAGCTAGTCCAAAATGCAGCGGCTCGCCTCCTGACTGGCGCCAAGAAGCGGGACCATATTACACCTGTTCTGATGTCCTTACACTGGCTTCCTGTTCATTTTAGAATACATTTTAAAATGTTGTTGTTTGTTTTTAAAATCTTACATGGAATGGCCCCTCAGTATCTGGTGGAGCTGTTAAAAGCTCACAATCCAGTCAGAGCCCTTAGGTCTTCAGTGATCTGCTGCTTGAAGTGCCCAGATCAAGGCTTAAAACCAAAGGCGACTGAGCATTTTCAGTGGCTGCTCCCAAGCTCTGGAATAGCTTGCCGTTGCATGTTAGACATGCAGAATCCCTGGAAAGGTTTAAATCATGTCTAAAAACTCACCTTTTCTCGTTGGCTTTTGAACCCGCTGTGAGCCAGACTTGACTTTGTGTGATATAGGTGTGCTCTGTCTCAGGTTTTTCTGTGTGTAATTGATGTTGTTGTTTTTGGTATTTTGTATCTGTTTTTATATTTTTGGTATTTATCATTCTATTTGTATGGTATTGAAATTTTTCACAATGTTCTTGTAAAGCACTTTGGTGACTTCCGTCTTTTTAAATGTGCTATAGAAATAAATGTGACCTTGACCTTGACCTTCATACACACTTCCCCCGCAGCAGCACAGAAGATCTATACAATCAGCACAGTTTCAAGGTGGGCACCCAACATTAGAGTTCAGTACTATATGCAGAATAGTACTGTGAAGCTGACATAAAATGTCATCACTTCATCAGTTATATCCTATTAGACATTTGTGTGAAGTTTTGTCATAATTAGCCTAAGAATTCTTGAGTTATGGCCAAAAATATGTTTTGTGAGGTCACACTCACGGTTGACCTTTGACCTCTGGCCACTAAATGTGAATCAGTTTATTATTCAGTCCAAGTGGACATTTGTGCCAAATTTAAAGAAATTCCCTCAGGGTGTTCTTGAGATATCGTGTTCATGAGAATGAGACGTATGCAAGGTCACACTGACCTTAATCTTTGACCTATGACCACCAAAATCAAATCACATTGAGTCCAGGGGGACGTTTGTGCCAAATCTGAAGAAATTCCTCAAGGCATTTTTGAGATATTGCGTTCATGGCAATGGGATGTACAGAAGTATCCATTCGGACAACCCAAAACATTATACCTTCAGCTATGGCCAGCGCGGAGGCATAAAAATGTATATACTTGTCAGTGTATTCAAAAAAGCACCCGGATCTGGCAGAAACGTTTTTTTAACACACCAAATCACAGAAGTTCTCCATGACAACACGGCTCAAAAATAGCAGCCTGCTCTCAAACTTCAGATGTTGGTGCTTCCTTCAGTGCATCAGCTTTTAAACCTCCTATGTGTCTCAAAATTTATTGCCATTAAACACAAGATTGTAATTGTAATATGGATTTGTGTGTGTGTGTGTGTGTGTGTGTGTGTGTGTGTGTGTGCGTGTGTGTCCGTGAAGATACTGACCCGCTCCACGTAGAAGGAGAGCGGCTCCCTGCCTCTGGGTTCAGGCTCAGTCCAGCTGAGCACCACATAGGTGTCACTCAACTCGCAGGCGTGGACATTTGTGGGAGGGAAAGGAGCTTTGACCTCACCTGCAGAGCACAGAGAGGAGGAGGAGGAGGAGGAGGAGGAGGAAGAAGAGGAGAAGGAGGAGGAGGCAAACGAAAAAAGTTAGAACAAGGTCAGAGAGAATGACAATGTGGAGTCCAAAAAGTGCTTGCTGAGGCCTTTTTTAACGCTCTTTTTGTTGAAATATTTGCATCAGGAAATTTAATGCTTTGTCTGGCAGATTTGAGTCACTCACACAATGGGTGAGATTTACCTCGCTGCCCCGAATTTCACCTCCATTCCTAATACATAAGTATACCGGATAACATGCAGTCAAATGGCTTGAGTCAGCACACTTTCAATGACTCTCCAAGTGACTCAAGGACGATGGAAGTGTTCAGATTTAGTCAAAAGTCTTCTGTAAGTCTTGTCTCTTTATTTGTAGAGCTGCCGAGCTGCAGCGTGGATCAGAGACGAACTCCACAGCAAAGAGAGTGCGGTGAAATGAGAGATGCTGATCTGGTAGAAGCAGCAGTCCTGTGTGTGCGTGTGAGTGTGTGTGGGTGCGCACAGTGCAGTCTGTCAGTATTTTTTCATTGTAGTAGCTCTGCACACAAGCACATTGGAGTTGAAATGAAACCGTGACTATGAGGTTAGATACTTCATTTTAAGGGTGAGGTGGTTGTTCACTGCCACACTGGGTGAACGGTGTAGGACTCATAGGCCTTTTGTATTTTAGGACAATACAGCAGGAAAATGATCCAAAACACGCCGCTGAAGAATCCAAACCAAAGAGGGATTTAGGGTCAAAGAGGGGAAACTGTTCATGATAGGTCAAGATAGTTGCCTGACCTCATTTCAAGATGTGTTTCACAAGCTGACGAGTCTGATGACAAAATATCTGATACAAAACCTCAAATAAATAAATTTCTTTTTCACCACTTAAAGGTGTATTTTATCTGTTGTATTTAAAGGAATAGTGAATATGCTTGACTGCTTTTTTGCCGAGAGGTGGATGACAAGATTGATACCACTCTCACATCTGTCCATCAAGTACTGAGCTGGAGGCGATTAACTTTGCTGTATGTCATTAAATAGTTCCAGCAAGTAATTCCCTGTAAAACCACAACTTGTCATGTTTAATTTCTTGTTTATGTACTAATTTAAACAAGATGAACAAAGTGTTAGTCTCAGTTACGCGTATTCTTTAACTTTAGCTGGAGTCAGGTTACCAGTCTTTATGCTGACCTAAACTAGTCACCTCCTGGCTCTAGCTTCATACTCCATACCTTGCCGAGTGTTCGCAATATCAGCCACAGAGATGTCTGCCTTCTCTCGATTATAATGGAACTAGATGGCACTCAGCTTGTGGTGCTCAAAGTGCCAAAAAAATACACTTGAAAAACTCCACAGCAGTGTCTCCTTCCAGAAATCATGACCCAGTTACGATAGATAGATAGATAGATAGATAGATAGATAGATAGATAGATAGATAGATAGATAGAATAGATAGATAGATAGATAGATAGATAGATAGATAGATAGATAGATAGATCATTGCATATAAAAAAACACAACGAAATTTCATTTGCAGCACCAAAAGTCAGCATAAAAAGGGCATAAATTGTTGTGAGCAGTTTCATGTAGGAACTAATTTCTCTTTATCGGACTAAACCCACCAATTGTATCACTGCGCAAAAGTTAGCATGCACCTAGTCATGGAGGAGAGGCTCGTGCTTGTGACAATACAAGATGTTAACATTGATGGCGTCCTACTGGGCTGAGCTGTAAGGTTAACTATCTCAGTGGTGCTAGGTGAGCTAGCAGTAGATGCAGTGGGGCAAGGCAGTTACAATGGGCCCCAGTGCACGCTAGTTACTATTTATGTGCCGAAACTTGTTACCGTGCAATCTTATTGTCTTGTCACATGATAAAATGTAGACACTGTATAACACCAACATACATATTACCCAGAAATAATCATTGCATATACATATTTGACAAAAAATACCAAAGAAGATAAAGAATTATTCATTAAATTGAATATAGTATATATATTTTGTTTTAAAGATATTTTTTTGGGCATTTTTGCCTTTAATGCACAGGACAGGTAAGTATGAAAGGGGGAGAGAGAGAGGGGATGACATGCAGCAAAGAGCCACGAGCTGGATTCGAACCCAGGCCGCTGCGGCAACAGCCTTATACACGGGGTGCCTGCTCTACCACTAAGGCACCGACGCCCCAAATTGAATATTTTTATAGCTAATTTATAGTTTGTGTAGAATAAGAATATATTTTATGACATATTTTGTTATAGATTGTTACTAAGAAAACCATGACAGTGATGGGTTTTTCTTTTTCAAACGCATATAGCCTAGCAAATGGCACCATTTTTTATATTAAATGTGAGGTTTTTTTTAACACAGGCATATATCTAAGATGGCAGCCTGAATTACCTGCAAGGCCCCGTTCTCTCCCCTACATATTGGAAGAGGACCTGCTCTCTCTGGGGCCCCTCACCTCATGGGCCCCAGTGCCCCTGCCTGCACCATCTATATTTATGCCTCTGAGTGGATGCACGCTGTTTATAGGTCATAGATTTAAGTGACAGCAAACAATTTGCAACCAAACATTAATGTTATGTATAAATATTCTATTTAAATGTATTTCCCTTAATTGGAGGATTACTAACAAAAAGGACCACAATTTCTTTACTGTTTGTCTGCTGCCCATTTAAACAAATTTCAAATCCAATGTGCTAAATCAATGACATAAAGCATCCCTTTCATCTTACTTACAGACAACACTGTATGTGTGTATGTGTGGACAGTATGGGTGTACATATGCTGAGTGACTACACAATGATTTGCCTTTAAACAAGCCTGACTGATAGCAAAATTTACCTCTCCATGGGCAACCAGGTCTCACTCCCAGCTAGTCAAACACTGACGCTTGGTCAGTTGTCCTCGGCAACAGATACTGATGCACCATTCACTATCTAGAAGTGGTATGAGACACACCAGGTAGTGGCATTTTTTGAAGCTCTGTGCAACTGTTGTAGTATAAAGAGCAAAATAGTCTGCATAGGGTGGGTGGAAGTGGAGGTGAACGGGTCAAACAAACTCGGACTTTCACTCAGGAGACCGCTGTTTATTTGCCATGTGAAACCGGAAGTCAATCAAGTCATTTTAATAACAACGTAGTGTGCTAGTATGTGTAGCATGCTACAGTAGTCATGTATATTGATAATAAATGTACTTATTTTAAGCCAAACCATGATGTTTTTTCTCTAAACCTAAACACATAATTTTGGTTCTTAAATCTAAGGAAGTAAATTCCATTTTTTCCCCCGTTTTTTTTTACCTATGCTTTAAGTTTATTTGAAAAGAGACTGTATGCATTTATTGAGCAGAAACACATATATGCATGCTTGCTTTCTGTCTTTCTCTAACACATGCAAACACATTTTCTGCTCCATTAAAGAACAGGATAAAGGAAGTATGGAGTCTTCTCTGGTTGCCTCCTTAAACATCTTCCTCCTCTCCCTTTGTCTCTGCCTGTGAGTTACATTGCCAAGGTTATCAGCCCCCTTCACAGGCATTCACACTTCCTCCGGCCATTATGTGCATTTACCAGGACACCACCGGGGGACTGTTCATTCTTTTCCCTTCTGCAAATGGGAAAAATGCTCATTGCCTCGCCATACAATTACTGCAACTCGTTGTTAAATATAATATGAAGATACATTAAGCCACGAGCCCGAGGTAGCCCAGAGGTGAGGAGGCGGCACCCTGCATGCCAGTAAAACGTAGATGCCGTTTGAAATCAGGGGTGAAAATGTTCAAATGGCATCTTTTTATGACAAAATTATACACGAGGAAATAAAAATACAGCATTCTCACCTTCAAGATCATCTTTTGTAATGGTGATAGTCCTCCCTCTGTGTACTTTGACCACTGAGAGACACGGGGAGACAGAGAGAGAGATAGGTTGAGGGCAGAGGGAATAAAGAACAAAGTCATATCAGGGTAATGAAGTTATATGAGCAGCCATGATAACACTATTAGTGCTAATGTTAGAGGAGCATCCACTGATAAGAGAGCCAGAGACACAAAGAGGTGAGAGAGACAGCGACGTGGAAGGATGGAGAGCAGGCTGGAGGCAAGTCCTGTCTGTCCTTCATCTGTGTTTAATGATCCACAGCATCTGACCAGATCCCATCTGTCCTCCCTCTAACACACACACACACACCCTCACACACACACACACTCAACGACCCATGTTAAGTCTCCTCATTCGATCGTCCTCATCCCTCCTCTGTATAAAGTATTTAACAAAACCTTAAACGCCGTAAAAGTAATCTTTTAAGAAACAAAATGGATGCCATTAAAAAGCTGTCGCAGTTAACGTCTGCAAGGACCTTCCAGCTTTATAAAATGAGACGCTGCATCCACACACATCTGTTTTCTCTCGTAGCGCTGATATCTGTGCAGGTGTAAACACAGAAACCGAGGCAGATGAGGTGAGGTAACAGCAGGAATGAGCCACTAACACATTGCTGATGCTCTTTGTAGTAGCAGATGCAAACAGGCAACAAACTCAAGGAAAAACCTGAATACATTAGAAACATAATGAATGCAGATGCTTCCGTTTGGGGCACTGGGGGTCACCGTATGATTTGAAGAGTAGGAAAATGATGAGAATCACGTGCTATGACCTTCACAGTCACCAAACCTCAACCCAAACTATGGAATATATCTGTGTTAAACAATCATCTCCACCACCATCATCAAAACACCAAATGAAGAAATATCTTTTGTAAGAACGGTGCTCATCCCTCCAACGGAGTTTAAAGGACTTAAGAGTTGAATTGAAGCTGCTCTGGCAGCTCACGGTGGCCCAAAATCATTAGCGCTACATGGACCCACGTAACAGCAAGTCATGCTGCACTTCAGCTGTATCACGTATTTATTTATCTTCTCAGGTGAGCTCGAAAATAAATAATTGAGTGTGAACATAAATAATATAGACTGCAACTGAGCCTCTTGTATCATTACGGACAGGTAGAGGAGTCTGAATGTGGCATTACAGCAGGGATAGTTGTGTGATTGCTACTTGCTTCACTCACTTTTGTGTTATTATGGAGCTGGTTAAGTACACGGTGTGGGACACAAACTCAGCACACCTCTGTTTTTATTAGCTTCTCTGAAAGAAGAGCCTACGTGGTTACTGGATGACATTGCAAAGATTTCTCGAGTGTTCATGATCAGCATGTTGATTTAGAGGTGGTGTAGCTTTTGAGTTACAGTTACAATCACATATCAGTCACTAAATCCTGTGGTTGGCCTGTTTTGCTTTTGCAACACAAATGAATTTTGGTTGAACCCTGTAGTTTTTGCTTTAAAGTCTTGATGAAACCATGGATGTTTAACGTGACCAGGATACAGAGCTGGAGGCAGGGCCCTGATCAGTGGTGCGTGAAG
Organism: Epinephelus moara; assembly: GCF_006386435.1. Classification (NCBI taxonomy): domain Eukaryota; kingdom Metazoa; phylum Chordata; class Actinopteri; order Perciformes; family Serranidae; genus Epinephelus; species Epinephelus moara. Next base: position 25,417,111 of record NC_065511.1, on the reverse strand, counting down.
CCTACAAGTTTGACTTCTTGGGTATAAATTACCTTAACTTTCCACATTATAAGCGCACTACTGACTTTAGCAAGCCAGGCAGCTAACCTCTGGTTCAGGCCTCCTGTAACTTGAAGGGGTGTACCAGGGTCAGTTATACAGCAGTGATATGTGTTACAAAGTCAAATGTACATTTGTGATATTAAAGGGATAGTGCATCCAAAAATGAAAATTCAGCCATTATCTACTCACCCATATGCCAAGGGAGGCTCAGGTGAAGTTTTAGAGTCCTCACATCCCTTGCGGAGATCCAAAGGGAGAGTAGGTAGCAGAACAACTCCACCTAATGCAGGCTGGGCGCCCCAGATTTAAACGTAAAAAACCCCCACATAATTGAAACCACAAAATATCTCCATACTGCTCGTCCGTAGTGATCCAAGTGTCCTGAAGCTCTGACATAAAACGTTGTTTGGAAAAACGTCATTTAAACTCTGTTTTTAGCCTCATTGTAGCCTGCAGATCTAACTGCCACTCTGTGCGCCGAGCTCACATAGGGTGCTTCAGGACACTTGGATCACTATGGACGAGCAGTATGGAGATATTTTGTGGCTTCAATTGTGTGTTTTTTGGACGTTTTAATCCTGGGCGCCGTCAGTCTGCATTAGGTGTAGTTGTGCTGCTACCCACTCTCCCCTGGGATCTCCGCAAGTGTTGTGAGGACTCTGAAACTTCACCTGAGTCTCCTTCAGCATATGGGTGAGTAGATAATGGCTGAATTTTCATTTTTGGGTGCACTATCCCTTTAAGTATTAAAATTTACTAAATTTGTTTCAGTTGATATTACCTGACACGCTCAGGCCTCCATAGTCAATACCCCTACGTTCACCTTTGGTGGTACCCCACCTATAAAGGGGTGTCTCCTGGCTTATCTCTCCCCTTTAGCTGTTGTGCTCCATGGGAGAGGTAAGTGACATTGCCCTCATAGTAATTTCCGTATTCCTGTGTCACTTCATTTCTGTAGGGGCTGGAGTTTATATGGTTGTATTTGACGGAGGATTTTGTTTTCACCTCTTGTTATCAGCTGTCAGGAATAAATGGAAATGGCCTCCAAAGATATCCACGGTCTGGGCCTTTTCATATCAACACAACGCAGACAACACTAGAGTCCACTGGTTACATGGTGATAAAATTATTTATTTGTATGGCTCCTCTAGACTTTCAAAATGATATCCGACCAAATCGCAATAGAGAAACAAATCATTTTGCGGGGGTTGTGATGCTAACTAAAAATTTTATTTACTGATTTACAGACGTCTCTTTCGCAATGTAAGAATATGGGAAAAAGTCCTTTAGGCCCTTTTCCTTCCACCCAGTTCCTGTGTGAATTCGTATGGTGTGGCACGAGACGAAGATAAGCAAGCTTGTAAATACTTCTATCAAGGAAACAGCACGTTTCACAACACAAACACATAAAACACTATGTACAGTAATATAGATAAAGAAAATGTCATTTTGTTTGATTCACTGTGCACACTGTCATGTTACTATGACGTCTGGTGTGTTCATGTTTGTGAACTTGGGCTCGACAGATCTTGTCCAAGTTTCCAAATTGTACCGTTCTATTGCACTTTTCCATATTGAAGGTAATTTTTTTCAGAGTTCTGAGTATGATGGATTGCAGCGCTAGCTCTGTGTGGGTAAAAGTTGCAAAATGATTAATGAGTGGATGTCATAATATTATTGGTGGAAACTGGTTGGTGCTAGCTTACATAAGCACATGTCATATTTGGTTTTAGTGGAAGAAAACATGATGACAAAAAAATTTAGTTTTTGTGTTGTTGTTTTTTTTTCTGGCATATATTGTTAAACAGGTGCACAAAATGTCCGGTGATGTGATCCAAAAGGGTTAAAAAAGAAAAAAAAGCATTTTCATTTCATCTCCACTTTGAAATTAGTCACCCATATGTGTTTCTTCAGCTGTGGTGATGCAACATGTTGCAGCTTTTCATGTGGCAATTCGACTGGCAGGGTGTGTAATGTGTTACCCATAGTCCTGCTGGGTTCCATGGGGTCTGCAGTACGGATGGGCTTCGTAGCCTTGGAGGGGCGCCCTGCTCCAGCCTGGTTAACAGCACGAACTCTGAACTGGTACAGAGCTCCTTCCTTCAGCCCAAACACCGGGTAGTGGCACATTTTCTGAATATGCACATTGCAGCGCACCCACTCACCCTGACTGAGGTCACATCTGTACAAGAGGATAGAAAGAAAGAGAGGAAAACATTTCAATAAGAGGTAAACAAAGAACAAAATCAATAATATCTGAACAATGTTATGTGCAGTCTGCAGAGTGTAACATTATAAAAAAAACAATTTTAAAGCATTTTAGTCTGCACAACAACACATCTTAGTCTGTAAGTATCCCACCAAGACCCATAATTGTGACCAGAGACTATCATGTGTAAATAATGGGCCTCCGAACACAGTAAAAACTGATTTTTAAAGTCGAACGCGAGCTCAGATTACACAACATCGATAACAAACTGCTGCCACTTGCAATAAACAAAGACAGAAAATAGTGCAGTTTTCTAACCATAAGGAGGTTGCTAGGGAACTGGGAAGTATCTTACATTTTCCTCTCCTCACCCAAAAACCAATAACATTCAGGAGATGTAACTTCTGCACTGAATAAAGAAGGTTTGCAAGAACACAAAACACACATACAAATATACTTCATATACAATTCCATTTCACAAAAACAGTTACACAAGAAAATGCACACACTAATGAACAAACTTTCTCTCTCCCTACACACACACACACAAACATACACACACACACACACACACACAAGCACACAAATGGATAACCCTGATTGATTGGTGTTGGTGATAAGTGCAGCACCTGTTCTCCTGCGGGAGTCTTTGACTCTGTGTCGAGGGCTGATAATTACCATGTATACCATTCATCTCATGTGAACTCTGCCAAATGGATACAACAACACTACTGCTGGCCGCCGCCACCATCATCTTTATCTGCTCCAGTCCAATTTCCTCACCAGCAGTGCGCAGAGCGAGACAAGGTTCAGCTGTATAGTCTCACTGTAGGTCTATTATTGACTTACAATACAGGAAATGGCTTTATATACAATCTAAAAATAAGACTTTTTATGGAGATTTAGTAAATGTGAGTTCACTGTAAGAGACCCAAGCTTTGTGCTGAGTCCTCCTGGCAATGTAAAATAAAATGCAGTTAAAAAACATTTAAGCATACTCTCATTTTACCCAGCTGACCTAAAAAAAAAATTAGAACAAATTACTGTTCTACATACATTTAAAGTAGCCAGTTTGGGGGGACATAGGGAACATGGTCCCTTCAATAGAAAATGTGCATTTGTCCCCTTCAATAAAAACATGAAAGTAGCAGAGAACTTTTATTTTGACGAAATCAAAGACCTTTACATCATAAATTAATTCAGAAAAGGTACAAATGCAGTAAATGAAGTGTTAAAATTTTGTGGCGGAGGACCCCCAAACCTCCTGTTTCATACGTTTCACTCCCAGTGTTAAAATAAAACACACACCCTTGGTCATGTGTAACAAAGAGCAGATTGTACTGTGCAGTTTGTTATTATTAACTAACTGATAAAATGAATGGACAAATCAATAAGCCAGTAATTAATCTTAATTCTTAATTTAAAAAAAAGCCTCAATAATCTGATATGCTAAATATAAAAAATATCATACATTATATATATTATACATACATTATTTCAGGGTTTTTTTAAAAAGAATTTTTTTTTAATTTTTAATTTTTTTTTTTAATGATTTTATTTAGAGACGATTTTGATTGATCGATTAGTCAATCCACCTATTTTGACAATTAATCCTTTTGGCCATTCTTCAGTAAATATGTTTCCAAGCAAATAGGTCCCAGCTTCTCGTTTTGGAAGATATTCTACTTCCCTTTGTCTAATGTGCCAGCAAACTAAATATCTTTGAGTTTTTGGCCAACTGATCGAACTTAATTAGATATCTTTTTATGTCAGCTTGGGCATTTTTATATTATTTATATTTATATATCAAATGTTTAGTTGGTTAATCAAACAAGTAATCAGATGAACTGATAATTAAACCAATAATTAGTTGCAAATTAAGATTATTACATTTAATTTGAGATATTCCGACTGCATTGTTGCTCAGAGTGCAGCCCACGGGGTAGTTCTGGCCCTCAGAAACATTTTGTGCAGCCCCCAAGCATGAAATGAAATGCATGCATTATATTTTAATCATTAGCTGTCCATTTCAAAGCTTTCACTTTTAATAGCTTATATTCAATACACTACTAGACAACTGCTGCAGACTGTGCCCTCCTAACAAGCATCTGTCACGTAGGAATTACAACTTGTTAGAGCTACTGGTTGAATTCCAACTAGTGGCACCTTATGAATGTCACAGGAATTACATTCTGTCACCAATGTTAGTGCTGTTAGCTAAAGTTGGTGATTTGGTTGGACAGCTGGCACCTGCACTTTTCCTGAGCGGCCCTCAATCATATGCTGGCTCTCTAAGTTGGCACTCAGTCATTAAACTTTAAGCAGCTTTGTCCTACTGCCTGTGTCTAAATAACAGTTTCTCTGCTGAACCAAACACCTGTCGGTCATTTTCCAGGTTTTACAGAAGCTGCCGCTGGGTAAAGGAGTTTTATGTTATTGAGAGTCTATATTCACTCTTGTGAATAAAATGGAACGTTGGATATATATTATTATCCTCAATAAGCTCCATAGTCCAACATATTTGTCAGAGAAGTAAAGAAGAACAGTCCTTAAAATTGTCATCGAAATGGAAATTCAAACATCTTCATTTCACTGACAACTCTTTCTGTTTGAAGAAGGCTGCGCGATACAGTCAAGTGCTCCTTTATACCAAATGAACCTTGTGGTGAAATTGTGGACTCCTGTGTCTGAGCTAAAGAAGAAATTTTCAGTGTCACTGCCATTTTATTTCCCTCTATTCACTATGATTATATGAAGTATTTGAATTGCGATTGAATGGTGATTCAGGCCAGTCCTCACCGTTCTATATAGTAACCCTGCACAGGTGAGGCTCCATCAGCACTGGGTGGCTGCCAGGTGAGGAAGACGTAGTCCTTGTTGATGTCAGATACCTGGACAGCCAGAGGAGAGGCGGGGCCTCCCACCACTGCAGCTGATGCATCTGCAACAGCATCAAGAGGAGAGAGTCAGTAACAAGCGCAAAACATACCTATGGACTTGAACTCACAACCTTTAGACACAGATAGCAAGTTGTTATCAAGTTGATCTCCCTCACTAGTGTAGAGTTTAGAGGTGACATCACACTATGATACAGCCAACCAGCAGGGTGCAGCATAACAGCAGCACATATGTACACAGGCAGATTTTAGACTAGTGTCACTATTTCAGTTATCACGACAAAATTGCATACTTCATCAGCTTTAATTCTGACGTGTTGTTTCCCTCTGCAGAGTGAGTGACTAATTGACAGCTACTTAACAGAGACAGCAAACTATTTCAATGACATAGCCGAAGGCAAGCCTGACACTGAATATATTATACTGTGTGGACCTTGAACTAATGATTAAGAAGAAGTTTAGACCCTGGGGCTGAACCAGTTGGGAACCACTGAGGTAGACAACATAGATAACATCTGGGATGTCTTTTTACAAAGATTGATTGATCCATAAGTGAAAAAATTATGCTTAAAGATGCTCTTTTTCCATTGATTGCAATAGACTACATGATGGCAGAATTCAAAATGCTGTCAGTAATATATATCTATGAGTATTGAGTTGTTTTTTTGTTTGTTTTAGAACTATATTCTGGTCAGGGTATAAACGCCTCTGCAGCAGCATTTTACATGCAGCAGCTACTCCCTTTTTACCTTGCTCCTAAAACTCTACACCTCTTAGCATAATCATCTAGAGTGGGCCAGATTGGACCCTTTGGGACATATGTTTGACACCCCTGCTTTAAACAGTTGCCATAGCGCCACCATCAGGACTATTGGCCCTTTATTCCCGCTGAGGAAGTTTAGCATGGGACTGGACCCAAGTGCCAAGTTTGGTTTATTTTCATGCATGGGAAGTTGGATTATCTTGGAAGGAGAAGGAGAAGCAGGAGAAGGAGAATACTGGCAAATACAAGAGGGACTAGCAGCAGAGCTATCTGATCCCTAAAAACTAAGGAGGAATATATACTTCTGCATTGAATCAACGCTGTAGCTACTACGTAGGCTCTGCGTCAACACGGAGCCTGACGTGCACCTCCCCAGAAATGTAACTACACGTCATGGCGACGCAGACCTCCTGTTTATTTCTGTAAGCTGACATCATTTCCCTCAGTGGAAACGAAGCTTTTATTTACTTTAATTTCACAGATAAGAAACAATAAATTGTGAAGACAATAAAGCCTCCACAAAAACAGCATTTTAAGTCGTGTGTGTTATTTATCCTTAAGGGATTTAATACTTCGGGATTTATCCTGGCTTCATATGAGGCTAGGCTAATTTAACCAATATAAAATGCCATAGGCTTGTGTTAATAATGTTAGCATGTTATATTTGTTTGGAAAATGTGTTTAGTATGAGACAGTTGTTTTTGTCAGTGAACCTTGTGAGTTGTGATGGAGCCAAACTGTGTGCCGTTACCTTTGTTACATGTTGCTGTTGTCCCTGGTTTTACATGAGAAGAGGAAAAGATGGCTAGCTGCTAGGCTAATTTAACCAATGTAAAATGCCATAGGCTTGTGCTAAACACATTAGCATGTTGTATTTGTGGGGGAAATGTGTCCGGCAAAAGAAAAGTGCTTTGTCTTTAAATGCTGCGAGTAATAGTGAAGCTGATTTGTGTGCTTGTGTTTGAAATTGTCGCTATTAAGCCACGTTTAATGTGTGTTTAATGTGTGTTTAATGTGTGTTTTGTTACAGCACTTCACAGAAACCTCCGCCGCTGACTAGTGTTCTGGAGGTGTAACTGCAGAGTGACACAGACACACCACTGTACAAGTATTAAGTATAAATGCTCACAACGGCATAGGCAACGTGCTTAGGCTACAGTGTAGGGTCTGCCGCACAACTATAAATCCTGCTTAAGGAAAAAGAAGGAGAGACTGGAGTAACAGAAATATAGAGGAAGAGGAAAGAAGCAGATGAGATAGAAAAACAAGAGCAGATGAGGAAAATGTATTTAAGGTATTCCAGCTCATGGCTTTCACATATTATTTGGGCCACAGAGTAAATAATGATGGCTGGTAGATATATTAACACATGCTATTCAACATGCAGCATATAATCACAACCAGTGGATGAGACAGAGAGAAGGGAGAATAAGAAATGAGGAAATTATGCAAAGCGGATTGAAACGATAGGATGTGTTCCCAAACCTTTTCTTTAGGCTGGGTATAGATGTTTTTATTTTTTTCCAGACAAAAGACTCAAGCCAACATCAAGGACACCTCTTTCCTGTTTAAAATTGCATCCTCTTCCTCCTTCTCTCTCTCATTTGTTTTTGCTCTCCTGTACTGTGTATTTGTAATGCAAATATGACGGGTGAATGAAGGAGAAAACCCACAAGCAGAGAAGTTTGTTGATTCATTAATTAGTACCTCCAGCTCTGGAAAAGAAAAAAAAAAAAAAAAAGAAACTCCTCTATAAGAAAGAGAGTCCTAAGCCAAGATGTTAAAGGGAGCTTTGCAGGAAGATTCATCCTGCATTAAAGTGTTTGCATATGTGTGTGCGTTTGGCCAGTGCATGTTAATCTTTGATGCATGTGCACACCACCACCAGGTTCATGAATGATTCAGTGCACATTACACCGTGACTGTGGCAGTTAGAGTGCAATACATACATGAGTAAGCACTGGTATTATATTGAAAGATGCTGAGGCTCCTTGCAGAGCTGCCCAGACACATTTCAAATGTTTGATGAGTCAAGTGGGAGTTGTTCTCTGGTTTATATGCATGTGGCAAACAATGTACGGGAGAAAATAGCAGTCTGTGAAGAATATAGAGTTTCATTGAACAAAGTTAACAAGCCCTCTACAGCAGAACAGCTTGATTGATGGTGCAATTTCCCCATATGAATCAGGGTAGTTTGCTGACAGGAAATGAAAGTAGCACCAAAATCTGGTGAATACAAATAGTGTTTTGAGTGAAGGTTTCAGTCAAAACACTATTTATCCATCTTGGGACAACAAATGATGATTCCATCCTCTGAAAACACTGGTATTTTTATATGCAAGGGTCTTGAGGTCACTCTGAAGCATCTGTCAGGTTTTTCAAACGCTAAATGGATCATTTCAGAATGAAACATATCATTTAAAAAAAACGTCTGGCAGACTCTTCAGAGACACCACTCAGTATTGGAAGGATTCTCTGATCTGATCTGATGTGACAGCTATTTACATGCTTGCCATAGTGCCCCACAGCAGATGCAGACTTTATAAAGAACATCCTAAAAGGAGTAGTTTGACATTTTGGGATGCTTGTGATGTCAAGACTCCAGACAGTCAAAGTGCACGGCCAAGAATAACCACATAATAACCCGTATAACCACAACTTGTTTGTTTCTACACCTTTACAAGAACAAGATGCACTGTCATTCAAAAGTTTAGACTGCCTGCCACAAAAGATTTATTTAGCACAGTCTGACGTCTGAGAGGAATAATTCATATTTTACTTTTCAAGCATTTAGGTTGCATACATGGGTGGATTATGAGACAACGGGCCCCTGGGCACACACATGCAAAAGGCCAAAAAAGGAGCAAGACACAGAGTTTGTGGTGGTTTGGCCTCTTTTGTTGTTGTTGTTTTGCATCTCACTGCAGTCCTTATGCACCTTTTTACGGTTTTGTTTCTCACTGTGGGAATTTTGTGTCTCACTGAGGTCATTTTGTTTCTTTTTTGGTTGTTTTGTGTCTCTTTGTGGTTGTTTTGCCTCTTTTCTTAGTTATTGTGTGTCTCTTTGCAGTTCCTTTGCATCCCATTGTTGTCTTTTTGTGTCTCTTCGTTGTCATTTTGAGACACTACCCAGTCAATACATGTTTTTTGGGACATTTTGCAGGGGAAGTCTATAAAGGTCCCTGACTCTGACATCCATAGTTGTAGAAAGTCTTCTACACAGTTATATTTGTTTGTATGAGGGGTTTGTTCTGTATGGAGAACAAAACGTTGAGCAGTGGTTCAACCAGACTGACGATTGAAAGGTCAGAAAGAGACAAAGACACCTCTGAGCAGCAGTCGTTGGTAACAGACTGGAAGCTTAGCATCACAATGTGTGCAGATTTAATAGGAACATGTTCCTGTTTCAGTGTCAAGTGCACAATAATGCCTCTAACAAGCTGGAGTTAACAAGCAATGTGTTGTTTTAGCAAAGCTATTCTTCAAACTTTTAAATGGAAATAGTCTCAGGTTAGCACTGTTGGAATTGGATCAGGGGTCATCAGCTGAATATACTATGGAAGGACAGACAAATGACAGTTTAAATGTATTCAATCTCACCTCTGAGTAGACTGCAGAGGGCCCAAAGAAAAATGGCTTCCCAAAATAGTTAGAGCCTAATTGCACCATTGTGGTTCAATAATGATTAAGGGCCACTTACTTTTCTGGACTTGAAAACAAATTCAACATCAAGGTGTGCCTGAGGAAAAAAAATGTTTATTCTCCCCTCTTATGCATCATTACAGCGACACTGAGTAAATGGAAGTTTTAATCATTTAATTCTTATTTCAGGGCCCAAACTACTTTAAACATGTATTACACATTTGGTGTTTGAATTATACTGTTTATCGACTGTACCATACTGTTAAATTAAATAGCCATTATTAAAGAAAAGAAAAATACTTTTGGACAGCTGCGTACACAATTCCATGCTAGCATTGTATTTAATACGCTAAACAGTATGTGCGAAAGAAACCTTTGTTTGAAACCAATGATAAGTGAATTGGATGCTATTTCCAGTGGAAATAATACAGTATGCAAACACAGGACACTACACCAGCATAAATATCCCACAATGCAATGCACTGGAGGACAGCATTTATAGGGAACAGCGACCAAGACAGCTCTTTAACGCCAGTAACACTTCAGTTTAAGTGTAAGAATTGACTTTGCAAGGCGCAATATATTTTTTAAATTAATGTAAAACTGCCAGTGCGTGAAGGTTGGCACCGGTTACCATGGTTACGTGTCTCCAACCAGCAAGGAGGTTCTCAGAATGTGCCGTAGTGATTAGCCTACAGGTTTAGTGCATCCGAAAAGATACATGCCATTGTTTATTTACACAAAAGTATGTTGAACGATTTGACACATACTGAGTATGCATAGTTTGCGATCTCAGACACAGAGCCTGTTTTCGGGGTTTATGCTAAGCTAAGCCAAATGGCAGCAGCTTCATATTTACTGTACAGACATGAGAGTGGTATCGATCTTTTAATCTAACTCTCAAGAATTTTATAAGCATATTTCCCTAAATGTTGATGTCATAAATTCAGAGTGCTGCTGGAATGTACCGTTCAGTTTTTCAGAGCACCACACTCTTGGAGCGACAGACCGCACACTTGGCACTCTGACTGGGGAGACGGAGCAGCAGAATGCTGAATGGTGTGAATGTGTGATTAACTTAACCATTCATTAATACATGTAGAAATCAAGCGCTCCGTTATCCCAAACAAAAGCACTCTCATTTTGGTGTAGAACGTCAGATTGGGTTTACGAACACACCCCATCTCTCAGTTTTCATCAGTGAATGGAATTAGTTATCATCATATGGCCTAAGTATGGAGCTTCAGTGTCCATCACAATCATGGAAACTCCATCTGCGGATAAGAACTGTGAATGGTTGAAAGCCTTTGGAAAAGCTATTGAGTGAGTTGTGTTTAGATTGATTGGCCAAACTATGATTTTCAGTGTTCAAAATTGAACCTCTATGCTCAAACGCAATGATTACAGATACATTCTGTTCTAAAGAAAAATAACTTGATGTTTAAGAAACAATTTAATGATCAAACGTTTTACAAATGCTACATGATTAGGAAAGACTGAAGATACATTCAGTTTTTACATCCAAACCTGTCATGTTGGTCCTCACCTTTGACATAGACAAAAGCACTGTGCTCCTTGATGTCATCCCAGGTCCTCAGCTGAACACTGTAAACACCTTCATGCTCCTTGTATGCAGCCCTTAAAGTGATGGAGGCCTTGTTGTCGACTGTCTGAATGTCAACATTGTTAGACGGATGCAGCTGGACACCTGGAGAATGACAATATTAACTGACAAACCTTTAGCACACATTTAAAAAGCCAAACATCTGGCTCATCTTTAACAGTACTTACCATCTCTGAACCAGCTGATGCCATGCTGGGAGGGCAGTAGAGCTGAAGAGAAGGTACACTGCAGGGTGAGGCTGTTACCCTCCTTCACCCATGTCGGGGGGAAGGTGGTGTCAAACTCGACTTCAGGCCTAAAGGCTGTAGGGGAGAGGGGGTGAGCAAAGGTGGACGGGGAGGTGACATGGTGAGAGGGGAGGGAGGATTAAGGGGAAGGAAGGGAGAGGAAAGAGAAGATGAGTAAATAGCAGGAAAACTGGCTGATGAATCAGCAAGATATAAGAGAAGTAAAAAAATAAAGTCAAAAAAGAAAAATGAAAAGGAGAGAGGCACTTTTCATTAAGCACATTTGCTTTCCTCACTGGTGCTGGGCAAAGATAAAACTGATATTGAAAAGTAGGTCCACTTCAGATACGGCCTTACTGCAGCATATTGCAGATGGTAATCATTTTAGGTGACTGTTGCACTATAAAACTGCACAGACCTCCTTTGGACTGCTGCAAAGGAAAGAGGCATGACAGGTAAAGGGGAGAGGAATCAGGAAGAAGAGGATGTGCAGGAGGTAAGTGGTAGACAGGGAGAAGTATTCTGATTCCTGATGATAAGAAATGAGAGCTCATCTCCCCTGCTGTGTCACCAAACCTGGTCAAAAAAGCTCTGATGTCTCTATACCATCAGGTTTGAGCTATGACATCAGGTTTTCATTATTCTCTGCAAAGCTAGCAGTAACAAGCTCTTCCTTGCTCAGTTCCTCTCACCAGTGGCGGAGAGTGAAACTGAACAAAGCAACCTAGAGGGTCTTAATTAACTAGAAAGACCATCTTATGCCGACTTGCAAAGCCATAATAGACAAAGACCCTCTGCTTAATCTGAGAGCGCGAAGAGACAAAGGACAGCCAGAAGAGACATCCCCTGGAGGAAACAACAGAAGACGGCAGAGAAAGCTCAAGATGTGACACTTTTTTTTTTTTTTTGAAAGTGAACAATTCCTGACAAGATATTCCTTCAGCTGCCATTCTCTCACTTGTCAAAGCACTGAAGCAATACAATCTGGAAGTGAGAGATATATGTGTGCCACGAGGTCTTGTCAAACCCCATTCTCGGCGATGAATCTGAGAGACTGTGACATGTTTCTTATAATGATCTTGTTCTGCTTAGCAGGCCGGGCTATCACGGGAATGTGCGTATGGCTTCATTAAAAAACACACCGCTTGGATCTTTGTTTCTCATCATTCAAACCTTCCCTCAGTGGCAGCGATGATTATGATAAATTCACCCTGGTTTCGCTTTTGTGTATTGAGTGATTCATGTTGGAAAATATGATCTGCTGTGATAATCAAGTATCAGTTACATAAAAATGGCAGCATGCAATTCTTCAGCACTCCACGCAGCAAACAGGCCCCACGGCCATTACACGCTGATGAAGCTTCATTCAAAATGATTGCCACTTAATTTCTGAGTGTGTGGGGAATTTATTGCATTGTATTGCACCTACATGTTACTTCTGCAGAAGCAAAGGTGTATTCACAAGATTAGATGTGTGTAGGATGGCTTAAGTTTGGCAACGTCATTTCAAAGTAAAATAAAATAATGGCACATATAGAGCATTGTCTTAGTCTTAAACCGGTTCATTTACAATCTACTCACAACTTAAGGCCAGATCTAAGAGTATTAACTTTCTTTTAAATGAAAATGGGATCATGTGAACAATTATCTTTGCCCATCGATACATTCTTAAAGGCCCTGACATCCCAAACCGACAGTCAGCTGTCTGTCAATGTCAGGCCGTGTGCACCTGTTTCCCTAGTTCTTGAGGTTGGGGCTAGTCGGCCCTTGTTGGCTGTTTTTCAGCCAATTTAGCATGTTGAATCAGTGTCAGAGAAGATGGAGCACTGTGACTGGCAGTTCAGCTCTGCCCGAGATGAGAAACGACAATGAGGAAAGTAAACAAATGACTGAAGTCAAGTGGGCGTGGGATCGAAACAAACTTGTTACTTAAATTAGGAAAGATTATTTATTAGCCATCAAGCTCTTTAGCAGAAACGGTTTGTCGTTATTTGTGTTGTTGCTCACAGGTGCACGGTGAATATCATTTGCTCTTTTAACATTGGGTTGTGTTGTATATGTGCTAACTGGCTAACTAGCATCTTGCGTCTAGCATCTTTTCCCTTTTTTTAGTGACACATACAGACGACCGCCGTCTGCTGGTGTGGAGAGCGATTGCTATGGAGAACGTGCTTGTTGGCCGCTGGCTGTAGTCTTTGCAAAGTGTTCATGCGCAACTTTTTGGCCAAGACACAGGCGATGTGATGCAACAGTCGGCCTTCATTGCCACTAGTTCTTTAATGTTGGTTTGGTGTGTCTTGGTGACTTACTGACTGAGATGTGAGCTGAGATGTGAGGACTTTAATGTGACACTAGACAACAGGGCAAACAGCACAAGCAGTCAAAGAAGCAGACAACAGCTAAACATATCTCAACTTTAATCCAGTTATGCAAGCCACAACTGGTTGTGAAAATGAGAGGATGCACCCAGAATGCTCATTAAAAAGAACGTTTATTTCCTTGTAAAACTGCATGTTTGCACAGCCGGGCTGACAATTAAAACAGCAGATTCAAGCAGAACTTCAATGAATCGCTGCGAGATTAGAACATAACTTCGTTTTTACTTCCAAATACCAGCGAGTGCTTTATATGGTTCAACAGTGAATTTAAAAATATCGTCTGAATGCTCATGTTTTTTTTTCTGTTTGTTTTTCTCCAAGTTGTAAAGCGCAGTCTCTAGCTGGGTGTCTGCTTCCCCACATCCAAGCAACTGAGTTTTTGTATGATGTTCAAAATCTTACTCATAACTGACAGGATATATATAAATATGTACATATACGAAACTGCTTTATCAGGACCTGGGAAATCTCAAATATGTGTGTGGTATGATGGGAGTGAAAAGGTAATTATAAGAACTGTGTCTCATTCTCAACCATAGACTGTATAAAATAATGGACGTAGTTACACTGATGTCACCCATTGGTTTGTGGCAATCACCATCTTGGTTTTTTTTTTGGAGTCAAAAGTGACCATATGTGGACGAGAGGGTGGAGCTGTGGAATAAGAAGGGGTGGATCTAACTCATAGACTGTAGTAGTGATACCTAGAGGACAGTGTGTCATTCAGGTGGCCCCACCCTTAATTAACGTATAAATTTAGGCCTTATTAAAATGTAAACGGGTACGTTTTATAAACATTCACCCCTTGTACATTCATCATGAATGGAGAAATAAGCTACAGAGCAAAGGGGTTTTTGTACGACGCTGTAAAAATGTTAATTTCTACTGTAATGCTGGGCATTTTAATATGGGTGTCTGTGGGGATTGACTCACTTCTGGAGTCAGCCTCAAGTGGCCAGTAGAGGTTCTGCAGTTTTTCAGACTTCTGTGTTGGCTTAATTTTTCAGCCTCGAAGGTTGCCACTGACGCCCTCTCAATACAGTATCACAGAAACACGTGGAATGGACGCAACCTCTTAACAACACATTACATGGTGGTGGGCACAAATTGTGTTAATATGACATGCTAGCAACACGAAAACAATGCCAATGCAAAGTCTATTATGAATAGTCACAGTGTCATTGTGAAACGTTCATAGTTTGGTAAGGTTTAGGAAAAGATTGTGGTTTCGGTTAAAATAACTGTGTGGGACGTAAGTGACGAAAACTTGCTTACTTATTAACGGGCTTCACACAGAACACTAACAGTGGTTTCCTTGTTGAAAGTCAATGTTTGTGGAGACTTTCGCATGCCGTGAAAGTGAAAAAAATATAAAAAGGCCTTGCATCCTTTTTACGTATTTCTTTGAGTGTGATTATATTAGCATACGTTTCGGCGATCTGAACACAAGGGGACAGCCAAGAGACATCGCTGTTCACACCTGTGTCTGTCATGCATCTCCAGCTGACCACTTGTGTTTGGATTTGGTTACTGCCTACACTACTTACACTATAAGGTCAAAGGGCCCCGTGCAGTTATTATGTCCACACTCTCACTAGCTGCTAGTTAGCATGCTCTCTTGTCTTTCTTGTGGTTTGTTTGTACAGCTGGAGATATCGCTGCGAGCAGAATCTCACGTCTCCTTCCATAGGGCAAAATGATGGATGGTCACACAACACTTCATCCAACTCATCGTGAAATGAGCAAGTTTTAGAGCGTTAGCACACTGCCACCAAAACAACCACCACATCCTGCATTTATGACTTAGTGCCTGTCAAGAAGCATCAGGAGGCATATGTAGTTCATACTACAACAGATATGTGGTCAAATGTGTCCCAGACCACCTCGGCTAGTGGTTTGAGTGATTGGATCACAATACATCTTGGTGGTTGTTTACAATTGTATTTAGCGCTGTCCACTTGTGATTGGATCACCCAAGTCCCATATTAATACCAGGTATAAACAGGCTCTATGAGACGTGGGTGGCCCTCCATATGAAGCTTTAAATGATGCCATTCATCACTGCCTGCCATGCAACTCATATTTGTATTTTCAGCAAGACAGAATCACTCAATGCCTTCCAAAACTGGCCGATAATGGTTAGGTAAACATAGAAATTTGGGGTAGTAAACAGCTTTGTTTGTGATCACAGTTAAAAAGAAGAACTACATGAGTGAGATATGGTGGTCATGATCAAAATAAATCAGTGTTGGTAGGAAATGGTTGACACTAAAACATAATCATGCTACGTTTGCCGTTGTTTCCTTTAGGCAACAGTCATAATTCACATTGCAGGGGCAAATTAAACAGGTTTTTTTTTTATGTGAGGATGCTTTTGTTTTTCTGGCAATAACCTTATTCAAGGCAAAATATCATCATAGCTCTCATCAACAGCTAGCCAGATCAGACACTGAGCAATCATGTAGGTACAGGCTGGAAATGTCATGATCCCCACACATGGTGGAGCCTAATCTAGGCCAAAGAGTGCCACAGCCAATATGAGATGCTCCACAGCTTGGAGCAAAATGGAATAAATCCCCTGCTGTCCCTGAAATGAAATATACATGACTCTCATTTTTGCTCAATTGGTAGCAAGTATTTCTATCCCTACAGCATCTATCCCACAAATAGTCTTACTTACACCCATCGACACGCACGCCCACCCACGCAGAAACATAAACTCCCATGACAACAAACACCATCAGTGCACTGCTCCCTTTCAATGCATCCCTGTCTTTATGAGGTGCAGCACGGACAGTAGAGCGCAGCGTTGTGTCACAGTCTTCAGAGCTAACTCAGCCCTCCCTTCGTTCACTGGTGGAGGGAAAGAACTTCAAAGGGTGGCAGAGAAAATGAAAGGGGACACTTTTCATTAGACCCTGGTGTGAAACTTACCGGGGGTCTGCGAGTACTCTGAACCAGCCACGGCTCCTTGATATGCTGAATCGCAGGGCGGCGGAGCGGCAGAGCAGGACAGATTGGAGAAAGGCAGCGAGGGTCAGAAATGGAGACAGAAACAGAGGCAGATGTTGTGAAGCTGAAGGAGCATGAGATCGAGAGGCACAACAGACAAATCAAACCTGGCAATGCCACATTTATGCAAGTCACATCTAATATTCCCTTTAACCTATTTTTAACAACTGAAGAAAGCATGTGAAATATAAATGAGAGGGAGAAGCCTTGAAGTGCATCATTAAAAGCCCCGACTGTCTAATTGATCTACAACATTGGGGAACTTTACTGCAGAGCACCGAGCCCTTTACAGACAGGGTGGGTCATTTAAGAGGTGCACAGAAAAAACAAAACACGATTATTGTGAAGGTTTCTGTCACAATGATATAAGTCCATGATGCTCACTGCAGATGTTTGCCTATTAGTCACCACTGTCCTCATCATAATTCATAATGCATGAATCCTGCAATGAGATCTGTTTTACTCATCACTTTCGTCTGGTGTTGATTCTCATCCACACATCAAATTTATATAGAAACTAGGATAACGGGGACAGAAAACTACACTGTGCATGGGGGGAAAAATAGCATCCAAAGTAGAAATCATTCCCTATGGGCTTTCTTTAAAAAAAAAAAGAAGAAGAAAATATATCTGACTTGAGCAATGACAAGATTGGAGGTATTAGGAGGATGGAAATATGGATATGTGGTAAAATTTGGCCAAGACAGTGTCAGCACCCCGGGGGGATCAATAAAAGTCTGTGCCCCTGCAAAATAAAGTGAAAATTGAAATGCTCATTTTATAGCCCGACTGATATTGGATTCCTGAGGCCAATACAATATTAATAGTCGAAAGTTTAAAAATCTAATAACAATATATCTATAGCTGATATCCACTTTTCAGACTTTACCCGCAGCATCAAATATTCCTGATGGTTAAATGGAACTGATATTTAAGAACTAGATATGTCATGAAGTTGAAAAATAAACATGTTACTACCATGTGGTGGACAAAGACACCATTTCTAAATTACCTCAAACATGTCATATTAAAGGTCCAGTTTGTAGGATTTAGTGGCATCTAGCAGTGAGTTCACAGATAAAACTTCTGTGTGGCGTGTAGATGAACTACAGTGGCCGACACGGAGATGCAAAAGTGTGAAAACATGAAAATTCATGCATTGGTTTGTCGACATGGTCTCACTCTGAAGCTGTCGAAATCCAG
The DNA here is from genome assembly GCF_006386435.1 of Epinephelus moara. NCBI lineage: Eukaryota > Metazoa > Chordata > Actinopteri > Perciformes > Serranidae > Epinephelus > Epinephelus moara. The sequence continues at coordinate 25,399,114 of NC_065511.1, read as the reverse complement.
CTCTTGGCGGTGACTTGCAGCATCAGACACAGATGATAAAAACCCTCCTTTAACGTCGGCGTGATACGCGGCCGGTCACCGTTAAAGTTTAACAGCGCCCAGCGGGCATCAGAGGGAAATGTGGTGGGACAAGAACGAAAGTTATTTTGGCAGAAGTCCAAGTGGGGTGGGCTGGAGGTGGGATGAGTGGGTCCAACAAACACCAACTTTCACCCGAGAGAGCAGTGGTCAAGTCCTGTACGATTATAAACCCAGACCTTGTTCTTTTTTCCAAAACCTAACCATGTGCATTTGTTGTTGAAGGGAACAAAATGCCAATTTTTATGGTCTTGAACTGATGTAGTGCGTTTATTTTGAAAGAGACTGTATATAAACGTTAAATTAAAAAAAAAGACAACACATGTAACAGGCAGAACTTGACGCGGTGTCCCAGAACGTCAACAACCAACGCATCTCGTACCTGGACATGGAAAGTCCATGACCATAAGTCGATATGTGACGAGGTCAGAGTGAGAATGTGTTGGGTTTGTCCGTTCTGGGCTGCTGTAGAAACAACATGGCGGACTGTGGACCAGCTCTGTATACAAATATAAATGGCTCATTTTAAGGTAAGGAAAACACAACGATTCTCAGTTTCAGGTGACACACTCATGAAAACTAAGCCAATATATCCCTGTAAATCCTACACACTGGACCTTTAAGTGTAGCCTACTGCAATTTTTTGTCCCTCATTGGTCAAAATATACAACAAGGCTATCAATTCATGTGGCCAGTTTATTAGTATCTCTGTTATGAGTTTTGGCCTTGTTGAAAGCTGGCAAAATAATCAATGTCACAAGAGATAGTCACGTTGTAATCCCCAGTACAGAATTTGGAAATTGTTCATCCGAGGTGGCAGCCTAAAACACGTAGATTCTGACACATCTCGACTCATGATCAATTTAGTCTATTAGCCTATTTGACAGCCTGAAGAATAGGCACGCTCATAAAATGTAAGACAGGGCTCTTCAGTGTTTTATAGGTTAAGGACCCCTCAGCTGAAAGAGAGACAGAGCGTGTTCACCCTACTAGGCCTACATTGACAGGGCAGCCTAAAGTACCTCGTATAAACATACCTTTATGGTGCATTACATACTGAGCTATTAAAACCATAACTTTTGACTGATTAATATATTTATACATCATGGGTTCATTTGATAAGGATTCATGTGTAACAGTCAGCCTGTCATCGACATTGTGTACTGTAAATTGATCCTTCACTAAGTCCCGCCCCTCGAACACAGACTGGCAAATCATACTGTAGCAGTTGCCAACTCTGACAGGGGTCCGACAACAATATGGCTGTGCTCCACAGACTCTCACATAATCACACCAGATTTTCTTTATTTTCTAGCTGGATTTGTGGCAAACCCTGAAAAGTGTAGGGTTAGCTAGCTAAGGTTAGCTACTGAGGGTACAACTGAATGTACACACATGCTGCTTTTGCTTTTCAATGACTGTAACACTAAATAAAAATCAACCCTGCTGTTCAGGAACCAGTGAAGGGCAGCAGGGAAACTTTGCTGATGTTCAACCAGCTCTGTGTCATCACAGTGTGTGTAGATGAACGTTGGAGCTGGAACTCCCCGCCTATCTGCCAGCGAAGGCTTGGGTGGCAGAGCTCCATCGGTTGGCGGTGGCATGGTTGGAAGCCAAACACTGTTCATCTGCACACACTGCAATGCCACACAGCTGGTTCAATATCAGCAAAGTTTCCCTTTATATTCATTGTCTTGTGTGGCGATCAGCAGTGATGTGGTGGTTCACTTTTACACTGTGATCTGTAGCCTATAGTTCGGCTTTAGCTTCTAACTATCTTTGTCTTTTTAACCTGTTGTTGCTGCTGAGTCAGTTTGACATCCTGGATATATCCTTCAAACACAGACTGTAGACCCCTCTGTCTGCTTCTCTCTGGAATCACTAGTTCATTTGTCCAAAAATATAATAATATTTCTTCAGGGAGTGCAGTTAGTTACAGTGACGGACCATCAAAAAAGGGGCGGGGCTTAGCGATGGGTCTATTTTGTTTGTTTGTTTGTTTTACAAACTGGTCAATTTATCTTTGGTAATAATTGGTTGCATTAATGTAAGTATGTATTTTGAGACATAGTATTCTAGTTAAAAGAAAAAAAAATCTAAAAATGATCAAACAATAGTAACTCTGAGGACCCCTAGGGGCCACGGACCCCCTGTTGAAGACCCATGATATAAAGCATATGATGTGTGACATAGCACCACCTTGGCTGTTTTTGCTAATGGTTCATGTGTTCATTTCATAAAAGTGTATTCATTTCTATGAAGTTATTGGAGTGTTTCAGCTTTTCATAAAGACTGATGGAATTCAAGTGGATTTATTGTTATAAGTCTGACATTTAGCAACAGCTGGATAGCTGTTAAAATTGAGTGTTTTCTGTCGGCCAATGGCAGCAACCACTAACTGTCAGCTAACCAAACAAATCAATGTCGACCTACATGACAAAAGCCACAGAAGCTTACCTAGCTGACAGACATTTACTGCTGTCTGTCACTGCTCAGCGACGGCTCCGGCGCACAATACACGTCAAATGGTGAGGAGACTCCACGTACTCGGCGCACAACAGGCGTGTGCCGGTGTGGTTATGGTGCGTACCCTGCAGCTAATTGGCTCATGCTGGACAGGTGCTGCCTGTTACCTCCCAGTTTCCACAGGCCGCATGGATGTGTTGTATTCACAGCGTCTCAGACTGTTTATCCAAAAGTTTTAAACGCTCACTAGTGATGGTATCACGACAAAGACTGGTTATACGTCACTGCCAAGACATGCTGGGTAACATTTCTACGGTTTTGACTGAACATCCAGGAGCCACGCTTCACACACAGATGGCCCAGCCGCTGACCTTGGATAAACACCTACCTGCAGATCCCAAATGACTGACTCCCACCCTGAGACGCTCCAACTCCAACCCTGGCTGACTTTAATGGTGAGTACTCTCTTGTTCATTTAACGCTGGCATTGGTTGTTTGTATCATGTTATGCAGCTGCATCTTTGCTTTTTGGAGTTTTGTCAACATTGCCCTCAGTGGTGCTGAATTGTGGATGACAGTGGGTAGGCCAGCTACACACATGGGACGTGTGTTTTGCTCTGTGTGCTGTGTTGCTGCTGGGCTTGTTGTGTATTCAGTAATTTGGTTTGTGGTTTGGTCAGTGCTCTCAGTGGTCCTGATGTTGGTTATTCCTTCATGTTCATGTTCAAGCTTGTTTACAAACCTCGTTGATCTTGAGGTTCTTCTATGCCTGTTTTACAGTTTCCTCAACTGACTTCTCATTGAGATTTATCATATTTAATGCAATGCAAGAACTTGCTTTCACATTATTTACAGACTCTGGTACTCATATCTACAAATATCAGTAAGTGTTGTTAGTCAGGAACAATTTCCACTTACATGAAAGTTGCTTTTGATTATAAAAGATGACCATTATACATGTATAAAATATGGTAAATCAATGCATTGATTAAGCATTGTGTTTATAATCCACTCCAAATATGTTAGTTTAAATCCAGGTTTGCTTCCCTTGGTTCTGACAGTTTTATTTTTATTTTTAATTTTAATTTTTTATCTAAAGCAGGGGTTGCCTTCCTGGCTCTTTGGCCCCTCTCAAGTGGCTCCCTGTGACTTCAAAAAAAATTATATGGAAATAAATAATGTTAATATTTCAGATTTTAATTTTCATTCATCACCATTTTAGGCAGAAAGTGTTTCTTAATGTAGCCTATACACTGAATAACAAAGAGCTTTAAAATTTCATCACCTTGTATTTTATGCACCATATAAAGGTATGTTTATACCAGGCACTTGAGGCCGCCCCATCAATGTAGGCTCAGTTTTATATACAACTCAGATTTATATATGGCCTGGTGCCTTTTCCTCTAAGTTTTGCCAAACCTTGAGAGCAATGGCTGGTGTTGTGTCTCCCTAGCTAAGCTCGCTATGAATTCTAAATCCAAAAAAAGACAAAACATTTTAATAAATGGAGAGGTTCATTTGCTTTCACCACCAACCCTGCAAAGTTAAAGAACCAAATAATCATAAAAACTGCACTTCAGAGCGGTCACATTGTGTTAAAGCATATTAATGAATGCTAATTCATAATAGGCAGTGTTACCTTCATTATAAGGCTCAAATATGTTTTTTGCATCTCCAGGCATTTTCTTTTTCTTTTTGTTTCGGCCAAAAAAAGCTCTTTAGATAGTAAAGGTTGCAGACCCCTGAGCTAAAGTAATTAATTTTATCTAAACAGATTGTATGGGATTAATGATTTCATAAAAAGGAAGGTTTGTATTGCCTCAAATGCAACACTGTATTCTTATCTGTATTATAGCTTGTGTACAAAATGACTAAGCTTCTTTGTCTGTTTATACTTGAACATTTATCAAGGGGCAATGTCAACAATGTATTAAGTTTTTGAGCAGTGTTTGTGTGTGGAGTTATGGACTATTTGTGTAAATACAGTTGCTGATGCTGACCAGTGTATGATTTTGAAGGTGTTTGCACCAGGTTTAAAAAGCAGTCATAGTCTAAATCCTGCACTTAATGCTCTTTGGACTGGTCATATGACCTACAGCTTGTCGTACCGATATCCTCTCTGTGTCTCTGTATCTAACCAGTTAAGAGCCTGTGACAGAGCTCTTGTATTTCACTCATTTCCATCTTTGTATCCATAATGATTTTCCAGCAAGCATATGAAACAAGAAACTACTCACAGTTCACCACGAGTGTTGCAAAGGTCATAGCTTCACCCAGGGGACTCTTGGCTATCACTTTATACTCGCCAGCGTCATCAGGAGAGCACCTAAAGACATTTTAAGCAGCTGTAGCTGAAATAAAAATGTATCTGTAGGGTGACAAATATGTGCTTTTATTGCACTTTTCTTTTACCCGCCGCATACTTTACTCTGTTGTTATTGCTGTTAAATGAATCCCAAATACAACATAAAGACAAAAGGAGATGTGGCGTCTTACCATGAGACCACTCAACTTAACTGACTCTTCGTTCTTTGAAGTTAGGTAATGAAGCAAACTTACAAAACAGCACCAGCATTTATTTCTCAGTTTGACAGCCACATTTTTATCTCATAACACCACAATTTCCTGACCTCACCCACAAGGTTCTTAAATCAGTAATTTGATCCTCAATTAATCAAAGGCAAGGTCGTGCTCCCCACACATGCCCCATCTTAATCAGCCCTACCCCATACTCATACAGAGATTTTTAGCCTTAATTAGCGACCTACCTTCTGATCTCCAGTGTGTTAAGACCAAAGTGTTGTTCGAGGTGGTAATTCCATGGCTGGTCAGGCATTCTCAGTGGCACGCCATCCTTATACCTGAGGCAGGAAGTTAGAAATAGATCAGAGTCAGTGAAAGTTTAGGTTTTTTGGATATCAAAGGGAAAGTGAACAATGGGCTTCTCTTATGGTTCATGATCCTGCCTGCTGATTGCTTATGCTCGTCTTTGACTAATCAAATGTTAGTTTGGCTGAATCCATAACAGCCAGCGGGGCACTTTGATCTCTCATTCTGTCTTGTGCTGGGCACTGTTGAGGGCAGCCTTTTGCAGCTCATTGGGCTCGATGGGTCCCATATGGGATGGTGAAACCCGCAAGCCTCAAGTTATTCTGGATCTCAGCTTAGGTCCATGAATACTGAGCACACTCAGGCTATCCATCAGCGGGTCTCACAGCAGCTCAAGTATCAAGGCTGACAGTTCGGCACGTTGCCTGAATTAACTCAGGTAATTTCATATTAATACAGAGGGCGATATTCAAGTCAGGATTCAGAACTGTAGTGTCATGATTTTCTTTTTTGTTGCAAGTGGCTCATAGGCTTTGAGTCTGTCTTTGTGTTCAATCACTTGCGTACATGTGTGGATGGAACCTAACCTAGCACCTTACCTCTCACACTGTGTACTTCTAATGATCTCATGACAAATTCAACAGTATCTCACTGTTTTATGGATGAGTCATGAATTATTAATACAACGTAGGGCTGCAACTATGCACTGTTGTCTTTACCAATATTTTTTTTCAATTGTCAGAAAATAGTGAAATAATATAAAGTACAATTTCCTACAGCCAAAAGTGGAATTTTTCAATTGTTTATTCGTCTGACGGTCCAAAACCTAAATATATTTAATTTGCAGTAACATGAACTAAAGAAAAGCAGCAAAAGATCAAATTTAAGAAGTAATAAATTACTTAATTTATCTTTTTATGAAACTGGGCTGTCTGTACTGTAGAAAGACACAAATCCTTTGCAACTGGTGCCATATGACCAGAGAAAAAAGAAGAAAAGGGCTGTAGTATTTGCTTTTGCTCATAAGGTAGAAAATTACAACCACCAAAATGCATTACCTCTCACCAGAACAATAAATTCTTCCGCTGGTCAGTGACATGATGGGAGCTTGGCCATTTTTCAAAAGGAAACAATATGGTGGGCGGCAGGTGACAAACAATTTCAAATTACAATTAAACGGTAAGCTAGAATATGTTTCTGGTTGTGTTTTAGGGGAGAAATAGGCAATACAGCAACAGAATCTTGGTTTTAATTGATCAGCACTGCTTAGTTTTACCGTTTGATGAGTTTGAGGGGTGGTTCTCCCTCTTGTTCTGCTGCTTTACTCTTTAGCCCCGTTTCCACCGAGCCATACCGTAGTTTAGTTCGGTACGCTTTTTTTCCCCGTTTCCACTGTGAAAAGTTGTGGATGGTACCAATGGAACAGTTCCGTACCGTCCCCATTTTTGGTCCCCCCTCTGTTGGGCACACAGATCTGGTACTAAAAGGTGGAACAGTGAACACTGCAGTCCTTTGATTGGTCAGTCGGTCACTCTGCTCAGGGCTGAGTTGTGGCTGGTTTTGAGGCTCATGTAACCTCTGTTCATACCGTGGAGAGTTTTATTAGTAAACTGTAACTATAAAATGAAAGGATGTTTTGCTGCCTCTCACAGCAGCTGGAGTCTGAGCAAAAATAACTTAATTCACTGTGTCAACTGCTGGCGACTTTTAAGGTGGAACGTTAACCTGTAATGTTACTCAATGCATGAGTTGACGACTTGAATCAATCAACACACCTTAAATTTCACTGTGACAACTTTGACCTTTCCATTAGTTTTTATATGACATTCGCTTTTAGTGATGAGTGGATCTTCAAGTCAAAACTTATATAGATAAGTTTTGACCGGAATGGCATATATCCCAATCCGTACGAGCCTTGTTCCTGTGGGCTCCGGCAACACTAAACCCCTGAGCTTGCCTGAGAAGGACTAAATGCACAAACCTGTTATTTCTGAATATCTCACGGAGAGAGACTCTCACTGCAGCCTGTTTTATTTTGTTCTGAAAATGTCAGCATGTAGCCTCGTTCTGTGGCCGATAAACAAGGTGCAGACTTCCCTCTTTGTCACCAGTAATGAGTAAATACAGTGAGTGCTGGACGGAGCAGTGAGTGTCAACAACCCCGCCCACATGAAGCACTGTCTGCCGTGAGACTCTATGGTCTAGGTACCATATCTGAAGGGTTACTTTTGGTCCCAAAAGCACCATACTGACAGTGTTTGGTGGGAACGGGGCTATTGTGGCGGGCATATGAAAATGCGGAATACAATCTAAAGTCCGAGCCACAGCCCCACTGGATGATACGTTTTGAGCTGAGGGATGAGAAGAGAGATCCTGATGCTGGTAAGCTGGGGAGAAGTTTACACAGTTCATCTACACATACGATCCACATTGTTATGATACAAAGCGGGTTAAAAATTGACATGTGTCCCTTTAAACGATTATTTATCAAATTAGTTGTCCATTAGATTTCTGTTGATTGACTGTTTGATTAATTGACTGATCATTCTCCGCTTTGTTGAATTTAGATATCAGTTTGACACATCTTTATACACCTTGTCTAGCTGTTCTCTAAACGTTAAAACTTTGGGCCGTGACACTTTTTCTGCTCTATCCCACTCCAGCCAAGCAGAAACTAAATTAAAATGACACCAGTTTGCAGTGCGACCGGAGACTTTAACAGAAACTGCTAGAAAAAGAATTACCATAGGCCAATGGAGGCCAAAAGAATGGAGTGCAGCAGAGATGGACGTTCTTACCATGTGACCTTTGGGGGTGGACAGCCCTGTACGGTACAGCATAGTGTGACCGTCATGCCCTCCCAGACAGTGTGAGCCCTCAGGGGGATTGGAAAGTCTGGGGCCTTCTGACTCAGACGCTCCAGGTACTTCATGTGGGCAGATGCTTTCTTTTCAGCCTGTGGTGCAGATAGAGCCGGGAACATGCTGAATAAACTGATTTTACAGATAAGAGCAAAAGCAATGTTCTGTTAAATATATTATATATATTTCTATCAAGTAAACATCCAAGTACTTCACAAGTCATTCAAACAGAGTAAAAGAAACAAATAAACAAAGGAAACACACAAATTAAAAATAAACTGTTAATGGTCTGAATAATGTGATACATGTGAAACATCTTAGTAAATAACAAGTGAAAAAATACATATATTTAGCCACCAACTATTTTTATCTCTGATATATCAAAGTTGATTAAACTAGGTCACTGATGTGACCTTGTTTTTCACAGTGCTGTGTTTTTTTTAACATCCACTCTGCAGCCCATCTCAAAGAAATTGCAGACACTCACTTTGTATTTATTTTATTCAGTGCAGGGGACATTTTAAAAAGCACTTATGTTCTAGTGTATTAAAGATAGGAAATCACAAACCTGGAAGATCTAAATTTAAAGTCTTACAGTCTTTCTACAAATAACTTTTTAAAATTGGATTTATTAACATCAGATGGTTTTATTTTATTTACCAAACAGGATGGAGTTTGCCCCTTAAAGCGCTGGTTAGCTCATATATGATAAACCAGACACAACAATCAGACAGAACAGAAACTAATAGAATTTAATTGCATGAATATCATAAGTAGTATAGTGGATACAGCATGACATAACACAGAGTTTGTCATTAGATTCTAAAACTGAAAGTACATGCACCAATTGTGACAAGTGCATGTATCTGTTACTTGAATCAGTGGTTCTCAACTATATATCAATAGGGACTTAATAAGGCTGCCTCCTAATAGTCGACCAAACGTTAGTCCACCCGAAAGGTCATTAGTTATCAAGATTTCATTGGTCACTTAGTCACAGGAAAAAAATGTTACGTTATGGTCACATTACAAACCAGTCACAGCTGACAGATATCTTTTCCTTCTTCGGTAAATATCAGTCTGTGATGAACACGGTAAGGTTGATCATGTTAGTGCAGGGCTACCCAGAGCTTTACATCTGTCCTACGGACGATAGGCCTACACACTTTTAAACAGCTCCTGGAAGAAGATCAGCTCTGCACTCAGGATTTTAGGTAAATAGGCTGCTTGTTAAGGTTGCTTAGCAACATCATACACAACCTGCCGCCATGCTCTTGAAAGCTGGCACAAAGAAGGCACAAGAGTAGCGCCTAGTACCTGGTGTTTCCAGGCGGCTAAAGACGCAGCATGTGTACGGTGCCTAATTTCCAGGGCTGGTATCTGCGGTTATTACACAGGCTAGTTAATAACGTGTCGGGCAGGAAATCCAAAGTGTGGGATCATTTTGAGAAGGTGAAGGACGAACCCAAGGTGATATGTAAACTCATCTTCATTGGTCGCCTACAAACATGACGTATCATCTGAAACATGGAAGTAGCTACATGCCCATTAGCCACTTAGCACAATCATTACTGCTTTGCTGACAGCGTCATTAACAGGTGGCTCGCTCAGTGTGTGACGTGCACTTGTAGATAAAATATAGGCCTATATTAATGAAGGCTCATTAGTACGGTTTTGTATTTCAGTGTTGATGATGTTAGTGATACTATTCTTTCTCAGACCTTGAGTTCAAATCATTGTGTTGCCCCGCCCAAAATATATTATTTAATAATTAAGTTAATATTGTAAAACATGCGGACAACTAATTGACTAATGGCCCTAAATGACAAAGAAGAAAGAAGAATTGATACCTGGTATATAGCGAAATATTAGCCGTCAGCAGAATGTCAGCAATTTGACAATTTCTATGGGGTTTACTCTCTGTGTGTGTTTACTCATGTTTTGCAAAGGGTGTCATAAAACATGATAGCAATCACTCCACATCCATATAGGCAAGGCATATATGACAAGTTCAGGTATTGGGAATGAAAAAATGGTATCAGAACACCTCTAGTCAAGAACTTGATGAACAGGGTTGAGAATTTAAGTGTTATTGTGTTTACAAAGCTGATTATAAGACAGTTCTTGGACATTTCTGCGACCAAAACTTGACTTTTACCTGCATGCGTAGAGCCTTCGTGTCAACGCGTGTACGTAACAAATGCTGGTTCCTGATCACGTCCAGCTCCACCTTCTCAGCCTCGTTCCCAAACCTGGTCCACTTTTCTCTGTAATACTCTCCACCGGCGAACAGAGTTTCCTTCAGGATTTCCCTGGTGGAACACAGCCCAATTTAAAATATTCACAACTACTGTTTTTTTGTTATATTTGTAACTGTAATTAGCTAATAAGTGTGATGAATGCAGACGCAGAACACATAGATGGTTGCGTACTTGTTGCAAACTTAACAACAACCCATTAGTGAAATTTCCAACTCACACATTTTACTGCTGAAGTGTTTATTTTCAACCAGAAGTGGACATGAAGTAATTTGCTTTTTTTGAAAATTTGAGTAGGTTGTCAAAACAATTCAGACCTTGATCAAAGGAGGTTAGAAGAAGAGACAGCGATTCAGACAAAGGCTTGAACACGGTTTGTAACAACACGGGTCGGCCTCTGAACGAAACAAAACGGCAATTTTACATTGATTTCTTTTGGCACATAAACATTTCTTCCTGTCCCGGTCCATTTGCAGACAAACGCTAGTTTTATGATATTTGGCAGTTGGTTGTTTAAAAGGCTCGGTGACGAGGTCGGGCAGTTTGCTGCTCCATTTAAACCTACGTGTCATTTCGCATGAGCACCATTCTCACACACACGTTCAAAGGTTTTGTAGAAGTTGGTCTTTATGAGCGGAATATCAAGCCCCGCTGCCACTGCTGATTCACATCACTGTGAAGAGACACGCTGCTGCCGGTGCTCTCGCATTATGATGTGCGCCTCTCCAGGACTCCTTCAGGTGTGGACAGTTCAAATTGTTGCTGTGTGACATCCTTGAGTTCCCTTTCATCAAGTTGGTTGTCATGGAGATGGCAGGCGGTCTTTTCACTCAGGAGAAACAAATTTTTTTAATCTTTCTTTGTCAGGGCAGCAAGGTGGCATAGCAAGTAGGGCAACTGTCGTAACAGGTCCAAAGAGTTAATGATATACGTCCTTGTTAGGGGTTTGTTAAGCAACACACTGAATCCCCACCAGCTCCGTGGGTGCTGAACCTGTGCTCCGAGCTCATTGGAAAGGCTGCAAACAAAACCAGAAGGCCCTCTTGTAGTCAATAATACATGCACATGTGAATGGCATGCTGTAGCTGTGAATATATCATATATTATACTGCGTACATGCAGTTCATCCATATGCATTGAAGTTTACGCACTCCAACGCACACAATTGTGAATTTTGCCGGCCTTATAAATGCGTTTTAATACTCCTCACTCTCATCGCCAGAGGGGTGTGTATCCTGAACCATCTTTTGATTGACAGTCCCCAGGGCTTAATTATTTGAATACATACTTCACACACACTCACACGCGCACACACACACACACACACACACACACACACACACACACACACACACACACATTGCCACAATAAACAGAAAGACAGAATCTTAAATATTCACAAACACTTCTCTGAGCTTTGATGGCCACTAGAGCATGAATGGCCCTACAAATGCTTGCCATAATTTAGCAAAATGCACAAACAGCATGAATAAATATGCAAATAAAAATACCTGCATGCGTAGATGCATATGCAGACAAGTGCGTCCCCACACACACTCGCACTCCCAGGCGCTCTGAAACATGGTTTTGACTTTTTTCTGCCACGGGCTCGTTTAGTAAAGAGTGTGCCTGTCAGTATTTTTAATCTCTGTAGGCTCAGAGATTTTAAGCCTTGAGGGAATGAACCACTGGAACACATCAAGTCAGTGGGTATGAGAGGGTTTTATGGCTTAATTATTGCTCCAAATGGAAATTTTAATATTGCTTATTGGCGCGAACAACAGCAAGCCCCTCCTGCCAAGACAAACCAGGCACGCATGACTCAGCTGCATAACTTACATGTTACCCCCTCAGCATGAGGAGAAGATAGTAGAGAACCCATTATGTGAGTCACATAGTAATGTGCAATTGGAGTCACACTTGCCAACACACAAAGATCTAGTGCATTCATTTCCACACAAATCAAAACAAATGTCATGCTCCACCATCCTGCACCACTTAGGCCTTTCCAGAAATAGTGTGCCAATCCTCGAGAGCTTTCAACTTCATCCTTCCGTCCTGACTCTCTTATCCTGGGAGGAGTCAATCATCTCCAGCATTGCTAGATTTCCAGCCTTCACCTTAAAATATCCATCCATACCATGTTCGTCTCAGCACCTCTCAGGGGGATAAAATTTGTGGAGAATTGAAGCTTGATGGTGAAATTGCGAGACGCAAGCTACCTTGTTTGAAGAGGTAGGAGGCTTTACGAGTGGAAAAATTTGAAGGGGAAACCACACAGATGAATTAGTGCTGAGCATGTTAGCAGATGGGATTGACACTCACTGGTCGTGGCGTGCGATAGGGCACCTAATGACATGCCAAGTTGGCAGGGCCACGTCGCTGCAGCTGAGGCTCCTGGCTGTCAGATGTGTTTTATCTTTCAAGAGGGTGTGATTGCACCCTCTATGACTTCCCCCATTTCCACTCTCTCTCCTTGGCAACCAATCTATTGGTATTACCCATCTTCTCCTTCAATACTCATTGTGACCTCTGTCCATTCACTCACTTACAGTTGCCAGCAATAGCTTCTTTTCATGGCTTGAAGACGAAAGAAAACATTATCTGGACGGATTATTAGAGAACAGGAAAGACGCTGCCACCAAGCCTCCAACTGTGAAAGTGCTGCACACAGACTGTGTGACCTAGACAGGACAAGGTGCCCCAACAGTAGAAAAGAGATTTTGGTAAAGCAAATCCCATCACAAGAGGCAACAATCCCCTCACTTCCTGTTCTCGGTGACCTAAACCTCCCTATTCTGGGACTTATTTTTAGATATTTGACATCCTCTCCATGACAGCTGAGCAGTAATCCTGTCCCCGCAACATGATCATAAGACACTTAAAAAGTAAAAGATGGCTCATACATGTCATCAACGAAATCCTCTCTGATTCTGATTCACTAATAAGTTAAAGACTTTCTGTACTGGCAGGAAATTAAGTCCAGCTTCCAGTCGGCTGCCTTCTATTTTAGAATTTCAGTCGACCTGTTACTTCTGTGGGTCTTAACTTCTTGTTATATGTTGTCTCATCTCTACTAGGGATAGGATTTGATATGATTTTATTGAAGTCAATGCCATTATCGAGTCTGTGTGGGGGGAAAAAAAGAGGGCTTACAGAGGGTTTTAGCGTCAACACAACTGTCTAATTATCTCTTGAGTCTGAACACCGTGTAGAAACACACATGTGACTCACTCTGGTGTGCAAAAGCTCCACTGTAACTTTTTTCTTAGTCAAATAAAGAATGTGCTCACCCTGCCCGTGTGGCACTAACGTTATTATATCAGGATATTTACCCTCAGTAACGGACATGTACTCGGTTGGGAAGCAGCGGCACTTGAGCATAGAGTGTCCAATACATTTATTCTTGGAATTAAAGCCCATGTTGTGTGAAAAAAATGTTTCAGCATATTTCTGGTGTTTCAACCTTTTCTTGAAATTATCATTACAGACATTAGAAGCAGCACTGTTGTCATATTTCTTTCTCTCCGCCGCAAGTCCTTCCTGTTGCAAGCTTCAGATGCATAGATGCATTAATGTGACTTCATTGTTTTGCAATGCCCAATAATATTAATGATAATGATAATTTTATTTATAGAGCACTTTTTGAGCTGAAAGCACAAAATGCTTTCCAAGGTGCAGAAAATACAAAACAGTGATACTAATAAAACGTAAGCATATACATACGCTGACACCAACATATACACTTAAACACATATATACCATTAAGCATGCATACATATACACATGGCTGCAAACACATACACTCCCACACACACAAGAAGTCTATCAACTGTCAGGAAAGGCCAATCTGTAAAAGTCAGTTTTCAGATGAGCTTTAAAGACGTGAGCAGAGTCAGCTGATCTGATGCTCAGAGGGAGGCTGTCCCAAAGCCGAGGAGCATGAACTGAAATGGTTTGATCACCCATGGACTCTGGGACAGTTAGAAGACCCAGACTGGTGGAGCTGAGGGGACTGTTTGGACAGTACTGTGAGAAGCTCAATTATATACTACGTTGCCAGATCATTGAGAGCCTTGTATGTCATTAAAAGAACTTTAAAATGAAGCAGGAAGCAGGATCGTTCTGTTTCGGTCACAACTGCACAACTGTCAGAAAAACATGCTGTCATTGATAAAAGGAATTGTTAAGCTTGGACGCATAAAATTTCGATTTTTGCCCATCTGCAGTTGCAACTTTCAGGAAAGCTTGACACAGGCATGACGCCTCTTCAAAACTGGAGGCTGCAGTTAGTTTAGGAAGCATTTGGTTTGATTCGCAGTGGAGTTTTCTGTGAGTGCAGTGCGTATTTTAAACGTCAATTGATCATGTCACGTATTTATGGCAAGCCATTATCATCATCAATATTTGATTATTTGTGCTGCCCTATCGTCAGGACGGATTCAAAGCACCAGTTAGCCAGATAGATATGTGAGAAGCTCAGTTATATACTACGATGCCAGATCATTGAAAGCCTTGTATGTCATTAAAAGAACTTTAAAATGGGTTTTAAAAGAGACTGGAAGCAGGATCGTTCTGTTTCGGTCACAACTGCACAACTATCAGAAAAACATGCCGACATTGATAAAAGGAATTGCTAAGCTTGGACGCATACAATTTCGATGGATCCGACAATTTGAACCAGTTCTCAGTTGGAATCAACTCTCCCGTCCTTAGTCTCTACAACTGTCTGCGAGGGCTGCAACTAATGACTGTTTCATTGGTAATTAATCTGCCAATGATTTTCTTGATTAAAAAACACTACCACAGTTAATTAGGACTCAAAATTAAGTCTTCAGGTGATTTTTTTTTTTTGTCTGACCAACAGTCCAAAACTAAAAAATATTCAGTTTACTGTAATATAAGACAAAAAAAACAGCTAATTCTCAAATATGAGTAAGTAGAAAGAATGTGAAGAAAACATGCAGCATCTTTCCTGTCCATCAATTAATTGAGTAATCACTTCAGCGCTGCTTTCTTTCGACAGGATATGAGGCTTCCTCCTCTTTCCCATCAATACAAACACAAAGTATCCCACTGTAAGGCTCAGCTGAATGGCTATGGCTTATTGGCTTCAAGACATCCGTGAGACAGCAAATGATGGGACAAGTCCCCAGCTGGCCTTTTACAGACAGATGAGAGCGAAGAAATAGCCCTGATTTCCGATGTTTATTGAGACTCTCTGTTGGCATAAGAGCTCATGTGCTGTGAAT
The DNA here is from genome assembly GCF_006386435.1 of Epinephelus moara. Lineage (NCBI taxonomy): Eukaryota > Metazoa > Chordata > Actinopteri > Perciformes > Serranidae > Epinephelus > Epinephelus moara. The sequence continues at coordinate 25,383,370 of NC_065511.1, read as the reverse complement.
GACTTGCAGGGCAAAGCACCAGTGAAATCTGACCCACTCTGCTTTATTTGAGAGAGTGGAGAGAGAGGATGCGGTGGTGACTGCTAATGGAGAGGCAGAATTTTATGACAGGCACGCATCATCCAGGAAGGAAGTCCTCTGGAGAAAAGCGGAGGCTTGCTTACTGTCCTTCAGTTCAGCATGAGAAGAAAAGGCTCATTCACAGGTGTTGCTAATTTTGTGGCCACAAAAGACTCAAATCCAAAATGAGGGAAAAAAGTAATGTTCCCAAGCTGAGAGCTGCAGATGGAGGCTATTAGAGTAGGGCTGCAACTAATGATTACTTTCATTATCAATTAATCTGAAGCTGACGAGACTTGAATCTGCCCCATGCATGGATTTGTTGTTGATGGCTGCTGGAAGTTTTGAAAAATGTTGTTATCAGATTAACTACTTTTGCTCTATTAAGTTTCCAGCAGGGTGTACAGCTTATCAGTTGTATGATTAGATATAAACCGCTCCGTAGTAAGTCAATTTGCTACCTATGGACAATAAACGTGTGTCACATTTGGGGTCACCAGCTTGAGATGTCTTAAGCCTATACACCAAATCGACATCAAAGAACTGGTGGCAATGAACACAATGTCTCTCACCTCGGCCAAAAAGTTGCACCTGAACACACCACAAAGACTACACCCTGCGCCTGGGTGGGGGGAAATAACTGTCCAGCAGGTGGCAGTAGTCTGTATTCATCATTAAAAAAGGGAAACAAAAAGGCAGACAGGCAGGGCTGCACAATAATGGCTAAAATGATAATCATAAATATTTTGATCAGTATTGAGATCATGATTATTTATCATGATTATCCCTTGTTTTTAGGAACAAAATATTTTTTATTGTACTCTCACATTTAAAAACACAGAGCACTGCTTTTACTGACATTCTGATACTGATCAAATCCTTGCATCAAAATAAGACTGAATATAACATTATTCACCTGAATTCAGTGCATCTTTAATGGATACGTATCTGCTGCATGGATACTGTGATGTGACTTGTTGCGGCGTTACTGGTAGGAATGTCTGAGTTGGCAGTCGACAAGGACAGGAAATGATGGTACAGTTATGTTAGCGACGTTATTCTTCTTGGCCTTTATACATTCATCATTCTGCAGATTGTGGTGGTTTTTCAGATTGTTTTAACAAGTCAGTTATGTTGCCTTGCAGCACAGACACCTCTCATGCAATCTTTGCAAATGAAATGTTCTCTCCAGTGTCCAAACAATGATGATGATGTTGGTTGATGATGGAGGATTTTCATTTTGCGGGTCGGCAGTTGCAACTTTCAGGAAAGCTTGACACAAGCGTGACGCCTCTTCAAAAGTGGAGGCTGCAGTTAGTTTGGGAAGCACTTGGTTTGTTTCGCAGTAGAGTTTTCTGCGAGTTGAGCCCGCATTTTAAAAGTCAATATTGCAGTCGGTCATGTTCATGTAATTACGGGAAGCCATTATTGTGATTAATATGTAATTAATTGTGCCGCCCTATCGTCAGGACAGATTCAAAGCACCAGTTAGCATGATGTCACACTGTCTTTGACTTTATTAGTTTGTTTGCTTTCCTCACTTCGCTTCTCTTTTCGTGCACTGATTTGAACTGCCAATCAGAGTGATTTCATTCACTGAAAGTCTCCGCCGTCTCCGAGCCAATACAACATGCTGAAACGGCTGAATAAATGCCGACAAGGCAGACCAGTGCCAAAGATTTGGGAAATACCACCAAACCTAAGATGACAGATGTTCACAGATGGCTCAACATTGACAGTTGGCTCGGTGTGTCGGGCCCTAAGGATCAATATTGGGGTATAATTTAATGGATAACACTGATCAGATGCCAGGTCTTTCTTTACTGTCCTGTGTTTTGTCTGCCTTAGCTTGTTACATTACACATCATCTGCTGCATTGTAAATATAAGCATGGCGTTGGGCTCAGTATAATCAGATACCAAACATGAAAGAAGTTTGATAAGGGCCAAGTAAAGTTTGTTGGGACATCCATATTACCAAGCATATGGATGGGTGATATGACAATACTGTTAGAGATTTTTGCTGTGGTATCTATCTCTGTAAGTCCTCAGGAGACTGAGACTGTTGCACACGATGTCGCTAATCAATGAGCAGGACTGCTTTATGGCAACATAACATTTATTTGATGCAACAGTGTGACACTCATGTCTGATTAATTTACCCGTTCAATCTTACAAGTTCTTAGATTTGCTGGAAAATCTATTGTATTATGATGTGTAACTACATACTCCCCAGTAGGCGCTTTTATCCATATATTCCAGCCCTCAAGAGCATCCACTATATTTTGCCAGATCTTATATCTCACCATGTCCTGTGGCGGGGGAAGGTGTCTATGCCCAGGATCTCCTTGACGGACATCACGTCACCGGGGATGATGGGAAAGTAATCAGAGTAGGAGGGTTCCTCATCACTGTTTCAATCAGAGAACATTGGAAAAATAAGACACAGCCTGATTAACACAGGATATTTTGCATATCATCAAATGACACAGGTGCAAGATTAAAAATAAAAATATGTTTTCCCTTGTCTTCCTTCACAGTTATTCTGTTGATGGGAGGATTGAGTGTTCACATTAGCATGCCTGTTCATTTTGTCATGGTCCACGGCATGTTATCCAGCCTCAAGTTCATCAGACCTTTACTCTCCTCTGCCACTAGAAAGCAGCAGTGGTTCTCCTATTCCCTGTCTGAACAGCAGAGGTGGCCATACATCACAGAGAGCTCTGGTTAATGACGGCAAACATTATATACATGGGGTTTCATTTATTCAGGCACTCCAGGGATTCAGTTTAAAACCGACAACTCCTATCTTATCTCCAGACTGAAAACGGCTTTGATGGATATTTTGTGTCTGCTCTCTTCCTGTTGTGAAGATCTGGCAAGGTAAACATTGACAAAGCAAAATCAAACAGAACAACGTAAACCACAAAGAAGTGAGAAATCCATGAAAGACAGACCCTCCTTTTAAATAAGATTTCAGTATAGTTTGTCGCACTAATACCCTCTGTCAATCTGTGCAGCTCAGGGTAAGCCACAAAGTGTGGTTTATTGTGTGGCACAGCAGATTTGTCACTGCTCAGTATAAACAGGCTCTACAGTGTTTTCTTAAATATAACAATGGCATTTGCAGATTCAGATGTGAATGTATTGTAATTTCAACCATCTTTTCTTCACAAGCCACAGATGAGGGTTAAGAGGACGTCAGTTACGATGGCAGCACTGTCAGTTGCACAGCTGCTGGATATAAACTGTGTACTCTCTTCTGTGTGGTTTGTTTTTTTAACAGGAATGCATGCAATGTTTTTAAAACTCCTAAGTACTTTATCTGATTGTTCTACACGTTGTCTCTCATACGTGTGGTACACAGCCTAACCCAGTGGTGGAATGTAACTACCTACATTTACTTAAATACTCAAGTACAACCTCAATTCCCACAAATTGGGATGCTTCATAAAACATACATAAAAACAGAATGCAATGACTAGTGAATCCTTTTTGACAAGATTTACACTGAAACTTTCTAACTTTTTGTAAATATACACTTATTCTGAATTTGATGCCTGCGACATGTTCCAAAAAAAGTTGGGACAGGGGCATGTTTACCACTGTGTTACATCACCTTTTCTTTTAACAACTCTGAGTAAGCGTTTGGGAACTGAGGACACTAATTGTTGAAGTTTTAAAAGTGAAGTTCTTCCCCACTCTTGCTTGATATACGACTCCAGTTGCTCAACAGTCTGGGGTCTACGTTGTCATATTTTGCACTTCATAATGTGCCACACATTTTCTTTTTGCCTTTATTTGATAGGACAGATTTAGCATGAGAGAGAGAGAGAGAGAGAGAGAGAGAGACATGCAGCAAAAGGCTGTGGGTTAGAACTGAAACTGTGGTCGTTGTGGCAAGGTCACAAGTCTTTGTACATGGGGCGCCTGTCCTACAAGGTGAGCTAGTGGGTGCCCCAGTGCCCACACTCTTTTACTGTGAAGCCACGCTGTTGTAACCTGCAGAATGTGGCTTGGCATTGTCTTGCTGGAGTAAATGGGGAAGTTCCTAAAAAAGATATCATCAGGATGGCAGCATATGTTGCTCCAAAACCTGTATGTACCTCACAGCGTTCATGGTGCCTTCACAGATACCCATTGGGCAATGGGCACTAAATCTCTCCCCCATACCATCACAGATACTGGCTTTGAACTTTGCGCTGCTAACAGTCTGGATGGTCCTTTCCCTCTTTAGCATGGAGGACACAACATCCATGATCTCCAAAAACAGTTTTAATGTGGACTCATCAGACCACGGCACATTTTTCCACTTTGTGTCAGTCCATCTCTAATGAGCTTGGGCTCAGAGAAGTCAGCAGGGTCTCTGGATGTTGCTGATAAATGGCTTTCACTTGGTATAGTAGAGTCTTAATTTGAATTTGTGATGCTGCGACCAACTGTGTTTACTGATAATGGTTTTCCAAAGTGTTCCAAAGCACATGCAGTAATGTCTTTATACAATAATGTCGGTTTTAAATGCAGTGCTATCTGAGGGGTCAAAGGTCACAGGCGTTCAGTGTTGGTTTTCAGCCTTGCCCCTTACATGCAGTGATTTCTCCAGACTCTCTGAATATTTTGCTGATATTATGGAGTGTAGACGGTGAAATCCCTAAATTCCTTGCAACTGTGTATTGAGAAACGTTCTTATACTGTTGCTCTTCGCCAATTAACCTGTTTACCTGTGGAATATTCCAGCGTGTTTTAGGCATTCTGCAACTTTCCCAGTTCCCAGATTAAATGTAGGGTGCTCATGGTTGTAAAAGTGGTAAACTCCAGGTGAGTGCAAGCTGCTAATGAAGTGAAACTGGTCAACCATGGGAAAGAGGGAAGCCACTGAGCTTACGTCAGGCACACTATTATCAGGTCAAGAATGCATAGTTAAAATGCTTTCATTAGTTCAGAGGATTTAAAAGTTACAGCAGTAGAACGACCGGTTTCGCCCCATACTTGGTCTTGTTAGGGCGTAACTGATAAAGAGTCAAGCTTTTGTTGCCACTGTCCCAACTATTGGAGCGTATTGCAGGCATCAAACTCAGAATGAGTTTATAGTTGCTGTATTCAATTGAATATAGGTCAAGTCACAAATCATTGCATTCTGTTTTTATTAAGCGTCCCAACTTTTCAGGAATCAAGGTTATACAAACTGAGGTACTTATACTTTACCTGAGTATGTTTGTTTTTGATGCAACTTTTTTTTTTCAATCTCTACTCCACTACATTTCAGAGGGAAATACTTTTTACTTCACCACATTTATTTGACAGTTTTAGTTATTCGTTATTTTACGATTTAAGTTTTTAAGAATGTATTAACACAACTGAAAACAAATTTATCTGTAGGACGATTGACAGAAAATGAATTGGCCACTATTTTGATCATTTAAATGTTTTTCTTTTTTTTCATGTAAAAATATTTGATGCTTTCTATTGTGAAGTCATTTCTCACTATTTTCAGACTTTTTACACACCAAAATATAAATCAATTAATGGAGATAATTTAGATTGAGCTCTAACTCAGCCAACTACAACAGTAAAATCCTTTTACATAAATACATAAGTAATAATAATCCAATGATCAAATATAGTATTAAAGTCACAGCTGACATTTTCCCCCTTTATTACTTTAAGTACATTTTCCTGATTATTCTCAGTAACATTTTTAACGCAGGACTTTTACTTGTAACAGCGGATTTTTTACAGTGTGATGTCAGTACTTTAATTTAACCTCTGGCCTACTCCAAGTACCCAAGCAGGGCAGTTTATGACCTGTTTTTGAGAAATATCATGACCATTATCAACTGCTTCTGCTCTGCCAGTGTTCCCCTTTTACTCACTGGTGTTCAAATACACATGCTATTGTCTACAGGGAGCTTATATAATCAGGAAGAACAGTGGCTGCTGATGTGTGCGTGTAAGCAAACGATGACAATGCAGTGTTTATGAGCCAAGTGTTTTGGCTCTGAGCCAATAGGTTGTTCATGGTACAATGACAATTGTAATTGTTGTGGCATCATAGCATGCAATTATCCGCAGTGTTCAGTTTTTAATGCACAGTGTGTCTGTGTCAACTGGTGGCCGGGCGTGTTCCAGTTGATGAACTGGAACACAAACTGAACATGATGAACCAAACACACGGAGAAGTCACTGGACAGACACAGTAAAGTGATCCTAAATCAAAAGCGCTGACAGCTGCTGTCTCTCTCTGTAGGACCTTTTAAATTAGTCTCTTCATCATGGTCATGCAGACACACACACACACACACACACACACACACACACACACACACACACACACACACATATATATACAGACAACAGGCACATGTGTGTAAGCCTACACTAAAGCATGAGCTCTCAGTTGAAAGCACCAACTATAAACTGAGCTGACCTTATCTATGTGCTCCCCCATAAACAGGAGAGGGGCATTTGTTGTTAGCAACAAGGTCACATGAGGGAATGAAAGGCATTTTTGTAACAAGAGAGGGATTCATTTTTGCTCCCCCTTCATCCACGGATGACTGTTGCTCTTATTATACGAGTAATTACAACCACAGTGAGAGGATATTTTAACTTTGAATGCTTTGCTTGTTTAATTACAGCATGCTTTTGCCTAACATTGAAATAAAACACATACAGCACAGCTCAGCTCCATTGAAAAGGATAAATACAAAAATAAAAATCTCAAAGCTTTTGTGCCAGAACTGTGTATTTACCCAGGTGTGTACTACACAACCCCCAACTACCGTTGCCGCTAACATCTCGCCTCAGGCATTACTTTCAACATGCCATCTTACAAATGGCAATGCAAATTGACATGACTTCTCGTTTTCTTTTGTTTGTAAGCTGGGAAATTTCCCCATTCAGAGGACAACTTCTGCTTTTGCCGTCTTATTTTTCTCTTTTCCTTTGTTTAGGTTCCCTTTGAGTGTGCGCTGAGAGGCTTGGGCCGTTGAATAATGCAGCGCAAAGCCTACAGCTGGGCAGTATCGCTCAAGTACAGCCCACAGATATATACACACAGGGACACAAACACTCACGGCATGCATATAAACAGGAACATGCACACACATGTGCACCCACGCAAGCAAACAAACACTTATGGGAGTGCTGATAGTGCTGCTGTGTGCAGGAGAGTGGAAGTTGTGCATTAATGTGTTTATAAACAACATGCTTCCTCAGAATATTAACTTGGTGTAACTCAGAAAGAGGCACTGGATGGTTTGCCCTCAGTGCTGTACGCATGTCAACAACTTGTATTTATAATAGACACCTAAAACTAAACTCTTTGGGCAAAACTGTTCTTCTTTAGTAGTTTTGTTTGCTAAACCCACCCAGAGGCTACTTTGTTAAATCTAACATGAAGATAAATTTGAGTGTCAGCCCACTGAGGATGTTCTAAGTATAAATTTCACAGCGCACCTGCTCTCTCTGTCTCGCTTGTTTTTAACAAAGATGAACTCAAAGTTTGGCTGAAAAACCCTGATGGAATAATTGCTTATTTTCATCATCCCAAAGGAGAAAAATGGCTCCAGTTCCCTTTTATTCTGCGATGGAGATTGCAGACCTGCAGGTTAGCCTAATTTAATAACACACTGCAGCAGGGGGCCTGTGAAAATGGAGGCAAATTTGACTAGAGACTATTAGGGCAGGTCCAGAAGTGATTCCTATTAGATCTTACTGGGACCATCTGGGAGCACTGGTGTGCCTGCTGTGTGATTTTCTTTCTTCTTCCTTTTTTCACGCCTTCTGCCACAGCACAACTGGACAAGGCCAAGTGACAAGTGAGTGAGTGTGTGCACGTGTAGGAAGAGACACAGATATCCTCATAGTATGATGGAATAGGCTATTACATCGCTGTTTTACTTGAGTAATAATTTGAGATCATCTTAAAGCTGGTGAAGTCAGTGGCTTGAACAGCAGCAAATGGATTGACTTACAGAAACAGTTTAAGCTAGAATGAAACATCACAAGAAACAGAGTATGTCTTGTGTGAAACTCATCTCAAGGTCCATTGAGTAGGTTTCATGGTGCTCTCAGTCATACCACATAAGCTTCATCAACAGCCCAACTGTCATGGGAATGTAGAAGTTCATTTTTTCATTTTTTTCTGAGCCCCTTAAAGGGAAACTTTGGGATTTTTTTTAACCTTGACCCTATTTTCAGATGTCTAATAGGGCTTTCACATCAGGGAGCTGACATTGGGTGAAAGACGGGGTACACCCTGGACAGGTCGGCAGACTATCACAGGACTGCTCACATTCACACCAACGGCCAATTTAGAGTCACCAGTTAACCTGAATGTCTTTGGACTGTGGGAGGAAGCCGGAGTACCCAGAGAAAACGAGCGACAGTGTTAACCACTGCACCACCATGCCGCTAACCATTCCAATTTAATACTGATGCCTCTATATCAGATGGATCTGACTTTGCTGCCGCCTACAACCTGCAGCTCTGGCGGGAGATGTATGAGCTTCGCGACTGACAGCAGCGGCTCTACCTCCGGCCAGGAGCAGAGCTTCGCCTCACTGCCCTGCAGCACCCGCTAATGACGGTCCAAGGGGTATCATTGTCGACCTGCGGCACCCTTTTCCTGACTGTAGTTAGACCACAGTCTCACACAGATGATAACGCAAGTGAACTCAGGTACAGAGCAACATTACTAATGTGGAAGCTAAGTGCAGGGGGGAGGGAGGGGGGCACTTGTACTTGGGCATGGAATGAATCAATCCTAATTAATATGAAAATGCCCTAAGTGACGAATGGGTACAACTATTTTTGAAATTGGTCTAGTATTGAGTAAGAGCACTGCAGTTTGCAGCCGCAAAATAGGCTGCAGTGTAATCCTTGAGGACAATAGAGCATTGCACGTCCACTAAAAGTGCTTGTATTTGCTACTGACAGGCTCAGATTGTTATTAAAAGTTTCAGACAACAATATGGAAAGGACTCTTCAAAGAAATAAATGTTTTTTTATTTACCTTTCACCTGATCCAGTCTGTTTGTTACTGTCTTCCTGCAACAACTCAACTGTCACAAGACTTCAGACTGAGACTTCTTCTTGACTGAGACTTCGTTAGACACAATAATAAACAGACAGGATCAAGGAGGAGGTCAAGTAAAACATTATTTCTCTGTAGGGTCTTCACCATAATGTTAGACACTTTTCATAATATTATGGGCCTGTCAGTGGCAAAAACAAGCACCTTTAGTGGACGTACTTGATGGTGCGCTATTGCCCTGAAGGATTATGTTGCAGCCTGTTGTTCACATTAAACTTTTTTTTTTTTTTTTAAAGATATTTTTTGGGGCTTTTTAGCCTTTAATGGATAGGACAGACAAGTGTGAAAGGGGGAGAGAGAGAGGGAGTGACATGCAGCAAGGGGCCACAGGCTGGAGTCGAACCTGGGCCACTGTGGCAACAGCCTTGTACATGGGACGCCTGCTCTACCACTAAGCCACCGGCACCCCCACATTAAACTTTAAGACACAAAAACATGGGAATATAGGGGTTGAAATATACCAGACTTTCCTCTTTAAGGTACTTTCTGTGTGTTTGTGTAAAAGGTGAAGTTCATTCTAAATCTTAAGATTGTTTTGTCAGCCGCCATTTCCAAGGTCAGGGATTAACTCTGACCGTAACATCATATCTCAGACCTCACCCCAGGACAAAGTGGCAGCAGTTCATGTATCACGCTGACATTAAAAGCGAGCTGCTGTCTGTTTCTTATTTTAATCAGACTTATTTTAAGAGCTGATGGGTCTCAGAATGTTTACGTTATTGCAGTCCCACTTGCTGCTGTTCATATTTGTCTTTCAATGCACTTGGCTGGAACGCCTCTCATTTACAAGACTCGACACTCCAGCTCATATCCATGCTACGATAACACTACAAAGTCACTGAACTGCAGCTGTGCGCAAAGTTGTTTTTATTTGTTCAGTGGTGTACTCCACCCAGTAGTGTGTGTCTTCACTCCTGAAACAAGCTGAAAACTCCTGTGATACCATGTCAGAATAAGTTTTTGCAGAGGATTAATATATATATGTAGAGAAACACTGTATTGAAGTTAAAGCTTAAGGTAGTAAATTCGTCCCCAACCAGAGGCGTCTTAATACCAGAGACAGACTGTGTTTGTGAATACTGTATGTGAATGTGTTGTGCAAGCAGCTACCACCAGCGGCCCACAGGGTATACTTGGGTGGATGTAATGTCTCATTGAGCTCAGAATAACCAGCCTGCCATATGTTTCTCTTTAATAAATACTTTGTCATCCACCAACTGAAAGCTGTGATCAATCAGGACAGCTTATACAACACAATACTAATCACATTTACCTTCTTAATTATTTATAAGAAGGGCAGAAACTGTAAACACCACAGAGGCGTCTTTTTTTTCTGATACAAGCGAATTTCCTCTGCTCTTGGTGAGATACAGGTTTATTGCAAAACAATCTCAGTCTAAATATGTAATTTAATCCTTTAATCCAACATAAGTTTTTTTTTTAAACAAATGAATAAATCTGCCTATGAGGATGAGATAATTTAACTTGGTTCCCACATTAATAAGCTTTTTTTCCATGAATTTTATAGCCTGAAGTGCCATTTATCTGATATTCATGCAGCTATTTCTCTTCTTTTGTCTCATTTCAAGAAACTAATTTCTGAAAAATGCCTGAAACAAGAGATGCTGCTCTGGAAATAAAACTGCATTATCTCAACTCGTTGGCAGAAGTTTCCTCTTGTTGTAATTGCAGTCAGGGTTAATGGCTGAATATGAGACTTAATGACTTCAAGATGAACATTATGTTTCTCACTGTTGTAGTGTTACAGGTTGTAACTCTTAAGCCACTACCAAATAATACTGGTGATTATACGGCTTCTTTTTAGGCTGGAAGTACAGAAGCAGTGCGCCAAAGGTTAGGGGAGTGTGTTTGTGTTCAGTGAACTCGCAGATCAGATTCCCAAACCAAGAAAACTATAATAAAGTACTAAAAATTAATGAGCCAGTGTCTCCTGTCCCTCCCCAGCAGTCACCTTTAATGCGTCATTGACTGTTGCACTTGAACTCTGTAAATTAGAGCTCCGATCAGGCCCAAAATATTAGTCCCTACACAGTTTCCATGCCTGACCCCAGCCAGACCCACGGCAGCAGTTTGGGGCCTGAGTCCAATTAAACACCCAAATTTTGGCTGTAAAATAAGTGTATTAAAATTATTGTTTTCTAATATTAAAACATTAATTACAGTCTAAGGGTTGATGTGTCTCCTCACACTACTTCTCCTTCTTCTCCTCTTTATTTTAATAGTCTGTCGTCTCGTGCATGACATGTTCAGCAGAGTGGGCTGTGCCCCTCAGTGCCTGTTGCGCGCACAGCAATCCATGGCGCAGATGATGATCACTGCTCTTCGCTGCAGTTTACGCACATCTCTCCTACTGTTGGGGAGGCATACGGAAACACTGCCAACCAAGTTTCCTTACTCCGTTATTTCCTCACTTTCCCTCTCTCAGTTGCAGATCTTTCTGTCTTTCCCTCTTGATTCAGTCCATTAACACTTCTGCCATTTACGCATAAGAACTGCCATTGAAATTAGGGGGAACCTGACCCGATTCAAGCCTGGGGGCAATAATGAGATATCACAACTTGGCCTGACCTGAACCTGGCATGTTGGGTCAGGCCCATTCAGGGTCGGGCAGAGAATCAGAGCTCTACTGTAAATCCATCTACAGTAAATCCTCTAAACTGTGGTTGTAATTGGAAGCTCAGAGCTTTGACCTTGTTTTACTTTATTAAAGTTATGCAGAGTGTTGCTTAAAGGATAAGGCTGGTGATATTCCGTATTCTACTATTGTTAAATCTCATTAAAAGACAAAAAACATTGATGCATTTGTCTATTCCTTAAAGCTACAGTTGGTAACTTTTATAAAAATAACTTTATCACTCAGTACGTTTACATGCAGCTAGAGAAAATGGAATTATTGGCTTAGTCTGGCTGAAACCGGACTTTTAAATGCATGTAAACAGCTTAGTCCGACTGAATTTGGACTATCTGTAGCTTGACTAACACACCTACTGTAGATAATTCGATTGAAAATGGAACTATTGCTGCATGTATCCACTTAGTCCCACTGGAGTCGGATTCGACGTTCTGCGCATGCACCACTTTTTCTTTCGCGGGCTTTCACCCAGAAGAAGAAGGAGATGATGTAGCAGCAGTGCAGTAACTCCTGGAAAAACAAACAAACAAACACCATGGCGACTGAGAAGCAGAAGACGCACTTCTGGATGGACGAGAAAACTACATCTCCGCCATCTTCATTCGTCGATAGTTTTCCTTCGAGTCATCCGGAAATAGTTCAGTACGCACTATATTAAAAAGGACACTGCGCCACCTATCAAGGCGGAGTCAGACGCACTTGGTCAGAAATTCGATTTTCTCTTCTGCATGTATACTCAGACAAGACGAGAAGTCTGACTTGACTGATTAGCCGAGCTATGAGCTTAGCTCAACTACTGCGTGCATGTAAACGTACTGAATGTGATCTGGTCTGTGGACATTGCTTGGTGCTTCACAAGACTGTTACCAACATGGCGATCAGGTCACAAACTTTCTCATTTTACAGCTACACATTAGAATAAATGAATTAATAAAATATGTCTCTGAAAACATCTGAGGTGAGAAATGGGCAATGTAGTCACAGAATCATGATTCATATTTGATCAGCGCTGCCCAGTTTGCAGTTCAGGAGGTGTTATGAACATGATTGACAGCTGCATCAGAGACTCCCCGGGTCTGATTGGCCGTTTGTTAGGGCACAAATTAAAATACTGTTATTTTCTCTATCATTCTTTTGCTATGATATTAGAATTATGTAATTTAAGTAGCACAAAGAAAGGGCAGAGGTGAGCTGATTAATTTAATAGGTGCGCCAGCCTAAGCTTTGGGTGCTGCAGGTATAGAGAGAGGGATGCCGGCTCGCTCTGATGTAATTAGTATCGGCTGTGCAGTTGCGCTTCCTTTGTTTGTCTCCTGCACAGAGAAACAGGTCGGAGAAAACTCATTTGCATTAATGCTCAGATGATCGCAGAGACGCTATTGGTTTGTATATGTGCATATGTTACATGCATTACAAAGGGGTTATATCTGACTATATTCTTTTCAGTAAAAAGTTTATATGTCGAACATAACATTCATTCTGTCACTCTTGATCTTTTCGCCATGCAGGAATGTCTTGTGGCAAAGCCTATTCCCAGATATTTTTCAGCTTTATTGCCCAGTTTAAAACAGTTGTTGGAAAATTAATCAAAGGTAATGAGATAAAATATATTGATAGTCATCAAAATAGTTTAATATCTTATTACATTTTAACAAGGTAACTAGCAATCTGTTGCATGACATTTCAAAAGTTACCTTCCCAACGCTGCTCTTGTCCCACTGTTCGGATTTAGTGACAATGTCAGCAAATATCATAAAAGTTACCAACTATAGCTTTAACTGAAAGATCTGAAAACCTCTTCCGCCACTGATGTCAGGAGAGCATGTTTGCACCTGGAAGTGAAGGTCTTCTTCTTGATCTGCGAGGACAGTTGCATGCTGTGAGACATCTGGGACGACTGCTCCTCCTGCTCTCGCTGCATCACCACCCTGGTTTCCATGGTAACCTCCCAACTGGCACCTGTGGAGGGGAGGGGAGGGGAGGGGAGGGGAGGCTAGGAGTGAGCCGAGGTGTGTAGGAGGCAGCGCGTTACAGAGTCAATGGGAGTCAGTCAGACACTAAAAGCACTGTAGCCAGCTCGGAGCTGTATGCTTCATATTGAGTGCAGCTGAGTTTCCAAATTAATGGCCTCTTTACACTGTAGACACCTCAGCCTTGGCAAGAAACACAACTATTTATATTGTGCTTTGTATTCAGATGGGACCTCATACTACACTGTGTATCTCTCTGAAAGATTAGGGCTATCAAAGGGGCACACATCTTCTGATATCTTGGAGTGTTTCGGGACAATCAACCCAAAGACAGAGCAGGGTGCTTCTAATAACATAATGTTTCTGAATCAATATCTGCTGCAATTACATCCTGGATCAAAAGAATCATACATCAAACTTGTGTCAGCCGCCCAACTTCCATTTGCAAAGGAGCGCCAAACACACTCACCATAAGTGGGTTTCGATTCAAAGTGTCATTTATGCACTTTAGAGAGGAAAATTGGTGTCTGAAATCCAATACTTAGAAAACAGACACAGTCTTTAGATATGGAGTTATTTAAAAAACATTTCAGAAAATTCTGAACTTTCAAAGTAACTTGGGCTGAATATTTTCAGTGTTTATTATTCTGATAATCGATCAATGGGTCGATGTACAAATGTCAGAAAATAATGAAAAGTGCAGACCCATTTTCTACTTCTTGTTTTGTCCGATCCCCAGTCCAAAACTCAAAGATAGTCCGTTATCTTATATTGAAGATTACTGAAGACAGCAAATATTCCAGCCTAGTTGCCAGAATAAAATGTTGGCATTGTGCATTTCAGCAAACTATGGATGCTCGATGTTGCATTTGCACCTTACAAACATGTTTATGTTCATTAACATTTCTTAAGTGATTAAGTTCTTATTACATGTATATGAGGTGGGTTTGTCATTGTGACCTTGATGGATGTCCTGACGCTACGGGTGAGAAGCTGGGCAATTTATCAATCGTCATATGAGACTAGACACCTTCTTAGAGTTAGATTAGGCAGTAATATGTCAAGTATTTTTTCCCCTGGTTTTAAAGGTTTCATTACAGTGATGTAATTTTCTGAACTTGTGTGTACTTATCCATAGATAGTATACTACAAACAGTAGATGTCAGTTGGCACGCCCCCAGTTTGGAGAAGCAGGCTTGAGTCCAACATAGAAGCTAAGCAACCTCTGTGGAGGGGTTGGCAACAAAACATATTTTAGCCATGTAGAAAATCAGTATCAGTTTAAGTGTATGCTATATTGAGGGTATTTTCACTGCTTTACCTTAATGTCAGACAGTGATTTTCAACAGGAAAATCGCTCGCTCTCTTCAAAACCAGACCCCATTGAAAAAAAGAGTGATTTAACATTGCTGAACACTGGAGCTGCTGGCCTACAGCTCCCTCGATCAGTCAGTTTATTTGTGTTATTGTGTGACTTTGGCATTTAAATGGTTTGTTCAGATTCACCAAAGTCATACAATAACACAATCTAATCGAAGCAGTGGTAGACCAGCAGCTCCTGTATTCATTGAGCCAAAATTACAGCTTTTCCCAATAGAGCCTGGTGGCTTTGACGAGATAGACATAGATAGGATATTGAAATCAATAACGGCTTCTCCGTTGAAACAGGCTGTTGATGGAAAGGTAAAGTGGTGAAAATACTCTCAGTGTAGCGCACACTTTAACTGATATTGATTGTTTCAGGTGTGACTTTTAGTAGGTGGCTAAAATATGTTTTGGTTGACCCCCATCCACAGCAGTGCATTGCTTAGCCATGCTAGACTGCAGTCTGCTTCTCCAAACTGGGGGCATACCGACTGGCATCTACTGTACGTAATACACTGACTACTGGTAAGTACCACATACAGCCCTATTTCGAAAGACCTGAAAAAAAATATTGGGATGCTTGATTTTGAGCCCTAATTTTATCCATAGATGTTTTTGCATTTTTGTCATTTGTCTAGCCATTTTAAAATGAAATACTTCAAATCAAACCACTCTGCATATCATGTTGTTTTTTTTATCTCAATGGAGTCCAGTGTGGTTTTCGGTGTAGGTGCGGAGAGAAGGTGTGTTTCAGTCCCACGTTACATGAATCAGCCCTTTGTGGTCCGCTGAGCCACTAATAATTCATCAGTTGAGGTCCGCCATGCTGCTGCCCTCACCCTGCCCATCATTAATCACGCGACTGCTCTGGGGAAGTGAATGCAGAATGCGCCCAACAAACAGAATCAGGTCGCGGCTGAGTGATAGCTTCATTCACCCACTCCCAATAGCAACCACCTGTTTTAGCACCCTAAACAAGCGTAATGTGTTACTTCTTCCCATCCCCTTCAATTACATCGTGGAAAACAGCAGCGAGTTAGCTTACAGGCTAATATGCTACAGGGCCAGCTGATTCCCCTGTTGCTTTTTTTGAGGCTCACTATGGTGCGAGGAGAGAGGTTGTTTGAACACTGTTAATGGAAGGTCGACCTCTGGCACATTAAAATTGATCAGTCTCCATGGGTAGGTCTGGAACCCGGGCCCCTGGAGGGAGCGAGAGCAAAAGCAATGCAGTGCTCTTTTCTACACACTGTGCAGTTTTCAGTCTCTGGAGTCAATTGAGTGCTCGGTTTCCAGGTCTCTGATAATGATATATATATATATGCTCGGTTTCCAGGTCTCTGATAATGATATATATATATATAAAAAACTGTATCAACAGAGGAACAAGGGGACAAATGATTTACTATTCAACTCGTTGAAGGGGAAAGCGTTGTCTGAACACGACAGGAGCTTGCTTTATGCCATCCCCAGAGAGCAATTAAAAGATACATCCACCGAGGCCATCAAAAGACGAGACCAATAAGAAGTTCAACTAGCTGGAGAAACAACAAGAGGAAAGAAGCCTTTTTGACAATACAAAGAAAGAAGAATAATTAACAGCATTATGCCGATGTACTGTGGAGGCACAGTGTGCACATTTTATCTGGGCTTAGTGTTTTGGTTTTTCTGTGTCAAGGAGGGTTATAACGCACTCTAATGCATCAGTAACATGTCTTAGCTGATGAAAGGCAAAAAAAGCTGTGTGCTGTTTGTGCTAGATCGAGATGAAGGCTGAGTAAAAGGAAATCCCACTCACGCTTTCTTTAAAGGAACAGGTGAAGTCCTCTGGGAGTCAGAGATCTGTAGGACGGATATATCCCACTTCCGTTTCTGTCTGCCTCCTTGAAGATCTTCTCCAATATGTCTGTCTCACCTGTCAATATTACGTCTCACTGCCTGTCTGTCTGTCTCACTGCCTCTACCTCACTCTCCCCTGTCTCTGTGATGAAGTGATGAGGGTGACCCTGGGCACAGTGTCCTTCAGTGCCAAGAATGTGGACAGCACAATGCTCTGTCATTTTTAAGTTGGTAAATATAGACCAATGACACCTCCCTTGTGTATACACACACACACACACACACACACACACTGGACACACAAAACCACCACAGGCACACAGACACAGATCATTTCCATCCACCAGATCGATTTACAGACAGCTCAGAGGACAAGCAGCTAAGACTGTACAATAAGAGAGGCCTGATCAAATGACCCGAACAGCTGAGAGGAACAGCTGGAACGGCCTCAGGAGAACAACTGGCTGCAGTGGAACTATGAATGTGTCTGCCCAATAAATGTCACTAAGAGAAATATATATTTATTTCAGGCCTCTCGGCGCTGTCCCACCTGGGTGCAAAGAATGCAAAATTAAAGGCTGGGAAATGACAAGCGGGACAAGAGAGGAGACTGAGGGCTGTGGGGAGAGATGCAAGATGTCAGACAGAGAAGGAGAAGGACAGAAAATCTGAATGGAAAATAAAGGGAAAGGAACAAGTCAGCTGTTAAATAGGAGATGAGTCTGACAGTGAGACTTGGACCATTTGGTTCCACCTTATTAAAAATCTGACCTTGGACTCTGTAAAAAGAAGAAGGTTAATAATGGCGGAGGCAACACCTGAGACTACTGAGTACAGAGTACCGTTGGCTATGACATGGAGGTTTGTGTGACCCTCCAAGGATATGCCTCCCCAGACCATCACTGACCCACCATCAAACCAGCCATGTTGGATGATGTTACAGGCAGCATGATGTTCACCATGGCGTCTCCAGACTCTTTCACGCCTTTCTCATGTGCTCAGTGTGAACCTGCTCTCATCTGTGAAGAGAACAGAGCACCAATGGCAGACCTGCCACATTTGGTGTTCACTGGTGAACTAGAGGAAGTCAGGCCCTCATGCCACCCTCATGGAGTCTGTTTCTGACAGTTTGGTCAGAAACATGCACACCAGTAGCCTGCTGGAGGTCATTTTGTAGGGCTCTGGCAGTGCTCCTCCTGTCCTCCTCACACAAAGGAGCAGATACTGGTCCTGCCTCTAGAGAAAAATCAGTCAGGAAGGATGAGGAAAGAGCAACTATCTGTGGCCACCACATGTAAAACCATTCCCTTTTGGGGGTGTTGTCTTGCTTTTGCCTCTCCACTGCAGCTGTTGTCTCTTCCATTTGCACCAAAGCAGGTGAAACTGATTCACAATCACTTGTGCTTCCTAAATTGACAGATTGATAACCCTAAAGTTTATCTGACTTGGGTGTTTTACTGAGATGAGTGTGTTTACTTAATTTTTTTCAGCAGTGTATATTTGTGGTTCCCAGAGAATTTATCCCTCTGACTTTGGTGCACAGCACAAAATCTGCTGTGATAAGAGTTTGTTTTGATTTAATTCAGAGGCCTTGATATGAGACTATCAGTAAATATACTCATTGTCTTTTTCTTGGCTGTTGACCATTGCCTGCCTGGCACTAGGTTGCTACCACTGCTTGAGCATTTAGGAAGGAGGTGTGCTAAGGTTGTTGCTCATTGAATCGATCCAGATTGATGTATTGTTACACCCCTTATATATGTGTGTATATTTATATACTCTACTGTGCCATACATCACTGCTTAATTATTGTACATTGGTTCAAGCTGTTCCTCTGTGGCCAGTATTGGTATCATTAGTTATTGCTGTACTAATCCTACATGACTGGACTTGAACAGGTCCTTGCATCATCCCCCTTTTCTGTATTCCTCTTGTTCTTGCTCCTCGTCTCCTTTTACAGTGATCTTTGATTAGTTCTTGGAACTTGTCCACTGTTCTGTCTCATTAAAGAGGGTACTGTGTCTGGCAGAGTTTTATTAGAGTTCATTAGAACTGTGTGCATTTGGGTGATATTAAGTGTCTCTGAAAAGTTTTATTTGCTCAAACAAAAACTTAAAGGAAACCCAGTTTTTTATTGAACTGATCAGTTTCGTTCTGGCTGTATGATTTTAAGTGTGTGCTGAAAAGTCTGTCTGTCTCTAGAAATGATCTGAAGGAAGCCCCCTTTTCATTGTAATTATCTGTGTTGTCATGGTTGTATGGTTTTGTGTGTGTGTATTTGTGTGTCCAGCGGGCCTGACTGACAGAGGACTGAGAGCTCACAGGGGCTGTGAGGAAAGAAGGCATCACTCAAGGCCACAGCGTTATGTGGAAGGATGGGGGGTTATTTATAAGCTTTTAGAGGCTACACCTGCCTCTGGAATATCAGCACACAATACAAGCTACGGTTGCCAGGCCTTCTCTTCTCGTCATAGAGCAGCAGTGACTGTCAGACTAAGAATAACTACAGGGACAGAGCAGCTGAGGGCCACCTTTTATTAGTTCCCTTTCTTTTGTAAGACTCCTCAGCTTCCAGGTCCACCAGGAGCATCTCATGTCAGTGTTGTCTTCTAATCCTTGCCGTGCTTATTGTAGAAAATGGGGGCGCTGCTGTTTTATTGAAAGTTCTGACACATTAGAACATTTTTAACACTTTTACTGAGAAGTTGCCGAAGTACTCCTATGCTTAAAAACTCCACCAGTGCGGCTTCTGCCTGCTTAGTGCCTGATTTATTTAGAACATTCAATGCAAATCAATTTGGTTGCACTTTCCCAGAGCACCTGAGGCAGAAAATATGTAATGAATTTGTACATGTACCAGGTGAAACATGTATGGCAGGCCGACGAGGAATAAATATTTGCTGCACAGTCGGAACGACTTATCGTGTTTTATTAATCATTAATGCTTATTCACAATTCATGCGCGCTCTGTGCTTTTACTTGCATAAATTATGAATAAAAGCCAGCATCAGAGGGAGTATGTGGCAACCATTTATTCCCTGTTGGATTTTCTTGCATTTTATCTGCACATCACAGATGCCAAGGATATCATACTCTTAATGTACGGGTCACTGTGGAGAGAACAGACTGTGATATGCCAACCCGTCAGGTCACTTTGTGGAAAACAAGTGAAAGCAGTGAAGGATGGTGGAACAGCAGGGAAGGGTTGACATGAAATCTGAAATATTTTATTTATGGGTTAAAAAACCACCACAAGAGAATTGTTGCAGCTTTGAATAAAGTTGATCTTGTTAGTTGTAATCTGATTTAGATTTTTATTACCTTTAACTCAGTTTAAAGGTACGGTTGGTTACTTTTATGTCATATTTGCCTGGACTGTCACTGTATTCAAAGAGAAGTACATGAGTCAGATTGTCTGTGGAAAAAAAATAGTGTCCTTCTTCCTCTTTCTACTGCTTCTAATGGCATTCGCTAGACTCAACCAATCAGCCAAGGAGTCTCAAATGCAGCTGTCAATCACGTTCGTATACAGTCAAACTGCCAAACTAGGCAGTGCTGATCCAATATGAATTCAGATTCTGTCACTTCGTTGCCTATTTCTCACCTAAAAATTTTGGCCACAGGCCACAGGCTGGATTCAAACCCGGGCCACTGCGGCAACAGCCTTGTACGTGGGCCGCCTGCTCTACCCACTAAGCCACCGACGCCCCTCCTTTAGGCATTCTTGAGGCCTGTACTACAAAGCAGGACTAACTTCAGGGTTAACTCTGGGTTTTTAGTACTACGAACCTGGTTTTCTTTTTATCGGGGTAATTCAATGTAGTTCTTATGTTGAGCAGCTAACGCCCCAACCTCTAAGCAATCAAATCATTGAATAAAAAGGTATTCATGGCCACAAGTCCAGAGTCTCATGTAAAAAAAGAGAAGCCTATTTATTGTTTTAGGTCAGGAGGATCATTTCATTGTTTCAGGGCTCTATTTCCACAGTTTTAAAACAGAACTTCTAACAAACACAGAGATCATTTACAACACTAAACACATGATTTTAGCACTATTTTAACTTATGCAAAGTTTATTGTAGTCTGCAGTGATGGTGTTGCTATTTTACACTCTGAGCCCATCATTGCAGCTCAAAATAACAGACACTTGTGTGACGAGAACTAATAATAAATAATCCACACACTGTTGATCGGCTGCCTTTATCATAAATGCAACATTTGGGTCAAATAGACCTCATCAGCCATTAACTAAGCTACTTCTCCACCCTTTACTTCAGTAGCAGAAACAGTCTGGCATTACTTTTAAGTGTTTTATGAGACATATTCAGAGTAGTTTCATCATCGTCCAACTAAATAGCAAAAACTACTGTATACTAATATCACATACAGCCTAGTGATACCAACACCTAATTTAATCCTCTGCCATTAGTGAACTTTTGGATAGTATTTTCAATGTTTCTACATTTTCCATAATAAGATCGAGTGTCATTCATGTCCGACGCCATTGACATTTTACTGTCTCGCAGTCCCAGACACTTTCGGTACCGTTTCCCTCTCCTGTGAAGCAGCCTACTTCATTCATGGGTCTGATGATGTCGCTCGTAATTAACACACCCGTTTCTTTCACATGAACAAGCTCGTGGCTGGATGGGAAAACCCAGAGTTGACTGCACTAGTTGATGACCTGCTTTGTAGTACTGTAATCCAGATGACCAATGTTAGGGTTAGTCATACTAACAAAAGACTATTTGTCTCATTTAGTGCTGTGTGAATATAGTGACAGTTTCAGCAAATACTAATTTTTTTTTTTTTTTTTTGAATAAAATTTACCAACTACAGCTTTAATATTTGCAGCCCAAACTGTCAGTTTTGTCAGTGCAGGTTATGATATAAAGGCTGAGCTCTCACAGCACAAACAAATCCCCACACACACCCTATTTGTAATAACGACTTGGAGGCTAGTGTTAATGTTTTTTCTTTTCCTCAGTTTGCAGCTCATGTTTACAGTAAATGTAGCATGACATGAGCCAGAGGCCAGGATGTGAAGGGATATCAGACATTTTAATATTGTCGACATGGCATGGCTGTCTTTGATGTGGAGCTCTTCTTCATATTTTGACAAGCAATGCTATAATAATATCACTACTTTTTTTGATATAATGAATCTGCCATTTCTATTCAGCTATCCTCCTTGAGTTTCTCTTAGAAGCACTTAATTCTATCGACATCCTCCCTACCTGCCATGCCTTTGAGCAAATAACACAGCAGGAGTGGAGGTCTGAGATTGTCCAGACATGCTGTATTTTTTATGTGAAAGATGCAGTTTTGGTTTGATTAAAAAAAAGTGAGCTACCTAAAAAATATGGGCATGCCCAGACTGGACACTCTTCTCAGTGTTCAACAGCCATCTGTCAATTTCACGACTGAAACAATAATTGTTCCACGGGGAATTGTCTCAGCGGAAACTAAGTATTGTAAAACTTTCTCTTCATCATCTTACCTACCCGTGATTGGGCCCAGAATAGACCTTAATGGACACCAAAGTCTCGTGGATGATCCATCATTTCCTGGCCAGCCTTGACAGCTGTTTTCATGCCTTTTTCTAATCAAGGACCCATTAAGAGCTCATTAGAATGCAAGAGGGGAGAGGGAGGGGGCGACGTGATTGCATCCAATTACATGCAGACTTGAATTCATCAAGTGATTTGGTCTGGGAGAGAGGTAGGTGTCTTTTCAATGGGGATGGCAGGAAAGGGGCTGCTTGATGTGATTCACTTATGTCACGTCAAAGTAGAGAAGTAGAATGAAGTTTGTCTGCTGGATGCTCATAAACCTTACACTGCCTGTCATCAGTCTTTCAAGAGCACATTTATATGCAGTAATACTTCAGCTGTATGACAGGAACAGATTAATGATGCTAAATGAAGCTTTCATTATGCGGTAGCCTGGTTCCTCCCTCTGAATAGTCGCCAACGTCTGATTTGTTTAGGTATTCAAATATGCCTTGTCTTGTGCTAATTGATGGCTGTTCAGTGCAGAAAGAGTTGACCAATTAGATATAGTTTGGTGAGATAAAGAATGGGGATAGTGTTTTCCTTCTAGCTAATATAACTGACTTGACTTTACAACCTAGTTACATCCATGAAATGTAGTGACAGAAAAATGTCTGCAATTGATGCAGCCGTACAAGCTGTTGTCAGTCCACATAAAGAACATTTAAATAGACATTTTAATTCAACAACAGAACCAGATGATGTGGATTCTATTGGCTTCGTCAGACCACAACCTCTAGCATGCACCAGGGCAGTTTGCAGCCCAGTGTGCGTCTTACAGAGCCAATACTTCCAAGTCTGAGGTGATGGTTCTCAGATGGAAAATGGTGGATTGCCCTCTCAGGGTTGGGAGTGACTTATCTCCCCAAGTCAAGGAGTTTGAGTATCTGGGGGTCCTGACCATGAGTGAGGGTAAATGGAGCGTGAGAAAGATGGTTTGGTGCAGTGTCACCAGTGACGTAGGCCGGACCATTGTGGTCAAGAAGGGCAAAGCTCTTGATTTACAAGGCCATCTACAGTCTGACCCTTTCCTATGGTAATGAGCTTTTTAGGTAGTGACGGAAAGAATGAGGTAATGGATACGAGCAGCCGAAGTAGACAGTTTTCATGTAGGGTAGCTGGGCTCACCCTTAGAGATAGGATGAGGAAGTCAGACATTATGTGGGAGCTCAGAGTAAAGCCACTGCTCCTTCGTGTCGAAAGAGGCTAGCATGCCTTCTGGGTGCCTCGTGTTACAGGTTTTTGTGGCATGTCAAACTGGTAGGAGGCCCCAGGTTAGACCCAGAACACGCTGAAGGGATTACATGTCTCTTCTGGCCTGGGATCACCTCAGCGTCCCCCAGGAGGGGCTGGAAAATGTTTCTGGGTAGAGGGATGTTTGGAATACCTTGCTCAGCTTGCCACCCCTGCAACCCGGCCCTGGATGAGCGGATGATGATGGATAGATAGACTCTAAGCTGGGACTCCCTCCTTGCTATTTTTTATGCTAAGTTCGGAGTTCTTTGAGTCTCAGAATATTTGTGAATACAGCCCCTGATGTTTTTGCAGAGCCCATTTACTCCTTTTGGTATTACTCAACGTGATGCTGGAGGGATGGACACTGTACATCATTGGCTACTAATTTGCCAGAGCAAAACAATATTAAAGTTGGGTTTTTTTTTTTAACTTTTTCTTTTTGTTCTCCGTATACTCCCATAGTGTCACCTGAACCAAGTGATTATTCTTGCTGATGGCATTCTCTAATATGTCTGCAACACACTCTTGACCAGCAACTCATGCAAGCCGTCTCCTGTAGAAATAGAGGGGCAGACTGTTCTTTGGCAGTCTTTCAATATCACATTTTTTCTTTCCATTATCTCATGAATAAATGAGAAATGGTAATAAAGTGACTCCATGGTGCCATATCAAACTGGGAGATCAGAGTACAGAATCATTAGCAGTGAGGCATGCATACATTTCAATGAACCCAGTTAACTCTATGCAACTTATCAGAAAAGATAAATGTAGAAAAAAGATGGCTACCGCCAAGATAGGGAGTGTTGGATGATAGTTTTATGACAAAGACACCCAAACTTGTCCTTGTTAAATTCTCTCAGCATCTTCACACATTTTCTTCAGAGGAGTTTTTTTCTTTGCTCTGTCTCTTCATGCTGGAACTTTGCCTTAGATGTGGAAAGTAAATATAATAAATTAGGGAATCATAACTGCCTGTACCCCAAAATAGCCTTCTAAAAGACTGTTAAAGGAGCCATTAAACGTTAATGTTAATCTCTACCAATACACTGTATCAAGAAAATTCAAGGGCAGATATAAAGTTTCAAGGACACATTGCATTGTGTGCTGTTTTTATTTTGAGGGAAGAAAGAATCAGAATATACATATGTGGATTTTGATGCAGGGGTGGGGGTGTGGAGTTAGCAACATATTTTAGCCCTTTTCAATGAGGAATTGAAGCCGTTATATCCATGTTTGCTCCCTTCAAAGTCACCAGACTTCTTTGATAAAAACAGTAGTTTTACTTTGCAGAACATGGGAGCTGCTGATCAACCGCTGCCCTAAACAGTTTGTGTGTTTGTGTTATTGTGTGACCTTGGTGAATCTGAACTAAACATTTAAAACGCCAAAGTCACACAATAACACAAACAAAGTAATTAATCAAGGCAGCAGTAGACCAGCAACTCCCCTTTTCTGATAGGTAGAATTACTGTTTCTGTATAAGCATTCAGATGGTTTTGAAGAAAGTAAAGACAGCTTCAGTTCCCTGTTGGAAAGGGATGTCTGATTGCAAGGTAATGTAGGATTTATACTTCTGCGTCAAAGCGACGCAGTAACCTGATGTGCACCTCACCAGAAATATAACTGCGGTGGCGCAGACCTCCAATCTACGTTTGAAAGCTGAAACCATTTCCCTCAATGGAAACAATTTTTTATTTAATTGAATTTAACAGATAAGAAACAATAAATTGTGAAGAGAATAAAGACTCACAAAATAGGATTTTAAGTCTTCGCGTGTGATTTATCCTGGCTTCATATGAGCAGAGGAAATCTGTGCTAGTCGCTAGGCTAATTTATGCAGTGTAAAATGCCATAGGCTTGTGCTAATAACGTTAGCATGTTGTATGTGTTTGGAAAACGTGTTTAGTATAAGACAATTTGTTTTGTTGGTGAACCTTGTGAGCTCTAATGGAGCCGAATTTTGTATGGTGAACCTTGTGAGCTCTAATGGAGCCGAATTTTGTAATGTTACCTTTGTTAAATGTTGCTGTTGTCCCTGGTTTTATATGAGAAGAGGAAAAGTCAGCTAGCTGCTAGGCTAATTTATACAATGTAAAATGCCATAGGCTTGTGCTGAAAACATTAGCATGTTGTATTTGTGGGGGAAATGTGTCCAGCAAAACAATAGTGTTTTGTCTTTAAATGCTGCGAGTTATAGTGAAGCTGATTTGTGTAGGCCTACTTGTGTTTGAAATTGTCATACGTCATACGTCATACAACCCCACTTCAAAAAATCCAAACTATCCCTTTTATTGACCATCATTACTTGATCCAGGGCAGGCACACATCTGCAGCTGTGATCGAAATTCTGTTTGTGCAGAAGCATTGGGTTCATTCAAACTGCTGTTCCCCATTCAAAGTTCTGTCATGCCTGTGGCACTCACAGGGGGATTGCCCTGCAATCTCACGTTCGATCTTCTCGGGATGTGGAGAGTTGAAAGAGGAGAAAGACAGCCTTCTGGCAGACAAAAAGAAAAGAACCTGTCAGTGCTGCCAGCCAAGTAAAGACTGTTTTTTAGACACCTGTCCAAAGAAGAGCAAGATGGGAAGATAAAGGAAAAGAGCACGACGAAAAGCTGGACAACATGCCGTGTGCTATGTCCTTTCCAAACTCACCAGAGGCCGTAAATCCCTCTCAGCATGAAAACACTCTCTCCTTTTCCCTGCAGCGTGTTGTCAGGATGATTGGCCACAAGTTTGAATCTTCTTTTGTTCCCCGGTTCACTCCACTTCACCATTTAATGTCTTGCATGATTTTTTTGAAGGTAGTTGTCCCAAATTTTTCTCAACTGGATCGAGCCCAATTTCTATGTCTATCTACCTCCCACTTACTCCCACTCACAGGAGCTGATTCACATATTAATTTCATCACCCCTTTTTTTGTGTTAGTTGCAACATTGAACTCCGCTGGTGTGTTGCCAGTTTCAGCTCTCCGCTCATGTTAAATCATCCTTTACAATGCCTACGTTTTCCTCTATCAGCCCTGTTTTCACTACAAGCACAGAGCCCACTCGTGTCAAGGGCAGCATAGCTGACTTGATCTCAAATAGCAGAACAGAAGCATCGTGTTCATTGACATGGTTGGGCTTTGATGAAGAGAGGGTCACAGAATGCCTAAGGGCCATGAAGTATAACATGCGCCGTGCTGGTTTATACTTTTTGTTCTGTTTGCACAGAACAAGATAAAAAAATACTTTTTGTTCTGTTTGCACAGAACAAGATAAAAAAAATCAGCTGCCAACAACATCCTTTTCCACTGTGGCTATTTTCCTATGATTGGGCAAAACCTTTGCTGTGTACCTGGTCCTGTTGAAGATACAGAGCTGAAGTTAGCAATAGCCCTCGTAAATCGTCTGTCTGAACCCACTCCAACTGGCTTTATCTTTGAAATGGCAGCTGACTGCATAGATTAAAAGTATAATTTGTTTTATCCAAGCATTAACCTGTGAATGTTGAACCATTAGAAAATATATCTTGTTTGCATTCATGCAGCAGTCTAATTTATGTCTTCGATAAAGTAATTTCTATGAGGCAACCTCGCTATAAATTGGAGCTTTTGACATGTTCATAATGTGAAGTTTGTTGCTGATACTGTGTCGCAGGATCTATTGATTCAATTTTTACATTTTTCATGGTGGGGGTTAATTAGCTTTTTAGCTAATGTGCTGCAACGTGTACTGTATGTGCACAGTCACTGCAGTTTGTCAAGATATTTTAAAATTTTCTTTTTGTCACATTGAATTATTATTTTCTGTTTTTGTGACTAATGCACCTGAGTTTTGGTTTATTGTTCCCCTTGAAAACATATTCTGTTTAATCGTCTACACAATAGGGATTCTGGATCAGGATTATTTGGCCCTGAGTTCGTACAAATGAAATATCTGCTGAGACCAACAGATCCTGGAAATTGTCTTTGGACATCTCTAGTAAACAATGTTGAATTATTATTGTTGATTGTCAGTTGACTCAAATGAATATTTTTCCATCATTGACTGATTTTTTTTTTTTTTTCAACCATCGTGGAAAAATCTGAAGGCTGCCTGTCATTTTGACAGATAAGAATAGTGAGAGCTTTACGTAAATCAAACCCCTGTCCAGTTGGTGGCGTATGCATATTAATTAGCAATTGTCAAGTCTTGTCTTTGATCTCATGTTCATGACCTCGATGTCTAGCTGGCTTAAGCCAAAGAGCCTGCCTCGGCTTACCTCTTTGCTTTAGCCATTGCACTGGTAGGCTATATCCCTACATACCACTGCAAAGTATCCCGGCAGCCAAGTGTCTTAAGTTTCTTTAAAAAGCCCAGTTATTATGATGACCTGAATTAACGAGGTGAAAAAAGTAGGGCAGGTCAGTTTACTACTGCCTGGTTAGCAGCAGCGAACATCCAACATCTGTCAATTGATATGGTCTTTGGTCCCAACAAACTCACATCAACACCAAAATGGCATACTATGTTATTAAAACCATCAGGTAACATTTAGCTATGTGTTTTAGAGTGAGCGCAGCACAATGAGGGGCTAAGCGAATCAATGAGCTGCGTGCAGCTTTACAATGAAAGAAGATTTTACCCATTTTAAATTAGAGAAGACACCTCCAGCACTGAGGCCCAAAATAGAAACAGAGGAACTGATGCAGTGGAGAATGAAGGACAAGCATAAAATAGTCTAGTGATAACATTATCAGCCAGCGAAAACTAAAATTAAAATGACAGGTAATAACAGATTATAACAGAATTTTTACAGCCCTGTCTGTCAAACTGATGGCAGCAAGAAAATCTGGTGCAACGTCTGTCTCAGACCTCTTAATAAAGGTGGAAAAATAATGCTGACTGTTGTTCTATATGTATCCCCCACTGTTGATTAGTTACCTCAAAGGAAGGATCCTTATGAATTTGGTACATCTATTACTTCTTCCTAGTCACATGTTTGTATATAGGTCAGGCTTTTACTGTGAAATATCCCATTAGGGTATCTGGTAGCCATTACATAACCAAGCACACAATGGGTATTAAACCAGAGATCCACCCAAGGCTTATATTATCCCCTGGAAAACGTCCAGTGGATGCAGATAGATGCACTGCTTCCCTCTCTGTGCTGGACAGTTAAATGGAAAAATCACTTCCTCTTCTCACTGCTCGGAAAGGCCTGTGTAGGTAAATCCCCTCCCATGTAACAGAAGCTGCTCCTTCATTTTTTTAGATGATTTCAAGCCAGATTCACAGTTGGATCATCTTACCCTGAAATTCTGCAAACACTGCAGGATATAATCTAAAAACTATTAATCCATCTATCCAGGTTTCCCACATAAAAAGACAGTAACACAGAGTTTGTTAGTTAAATTACTGTCTGCTACATGGGTGCCAATCATGCTTTGTGGCTTTAAACATTTAAACAGCTTATTGGTTCAGTTCACTAGATGTGTACAGGGAACCGTGTGGGCAGACACACAAACATTTTTTCTTGTCTTCCTTGATTGACACACACACACTACTTAGCAAGACGCTGTTGAGGTGAACTTTGGATCCTTTGCGCAATCCGGCTCACCTCTTTATTGTCGTCTGAGACAGTAAACATATTGTAAGGAATTTTCCCTTTTGAATTGCAAAACTTTATAAAAATTTAATATGCCACACAAGTTTATTATTGACTCATTTTATCCACCTCACCTGGAGACGAAGGACAGAAACTAGTGACTAAGAATGTTGTTTCACAGCAGGATTGCAAGTTTCAACTGAGTGAAGACATTGCTTTAGAGAGAAGGAGTTCAAAATACTTTCACAACCTTCCCCAAACCAAACAAAGAAATACATACGTCTCTTAGTTTTCGATTGTGGTAGTTACAGTTTGAGAGAAAAGGTTCTCAAATGCAGTGGTTCCAAACTGGTGGGTCATGTCCCAAAAGTGGGTCATAGGCCCTGTCTGAATGGACCTCAACTGACTCACAAACGTGTCAAGTTTGTAAAAACACACTTCACTTTTCAGTACAGTAGAATTCCAGCACAGAGCTTTTATTTTGAAGTGCCGTTTTCTGCTGTAGAGCGAGTGACTAAGGGACAGCTTCTTGGCAGAGACGGCAAACTAGTTCAACGACATGGCCAAACAGAAGTATGACGCTGAATGTAAACTGGGTGGACCTTGAGCTAATGACTAAGGAGAAATCTGGACCCCATGTCTGGACCAGTTGGGAACCACTGCTCTAATGTTCACTTTTCAGAATCTCAGCAACTTAAACTTTCAAGTATGACCTTTCAAACGTACATTTTAGTAGAAAATAATGTCTGTAAATACAGAATAAAACAAGGTTGCAACTTTATATTACGTTCATTCATTTACATTCATTCGGCAGACCCTCTTGTCCACACGATAGAAGTACAGATGTTCGATACAATCTATATTGTTCCCCACAATGTGTCCATACGTGACTCAGTTTGCACTGTTTCGACACACCTGACATTATTACTTTACAACTGTGTATAAAGGATTGAGCTCATGCTATTAAAAACCAAACTGTTATCAGTTGCACCATGACCCCACCTTCTAATATGTTTTTTACACGCTCTATTTTCTTCCCCTGAAAGAACAGCAAACAATGAGGGGAACAAAATGAGTTCATGAACTCTGAGAGTCAGAAAAACAGAAAACATTTCTCTTTTTTTATGTACAGATGCAAACACTGATAATACTGAAATATGTTGGTGAGTGTAGAAATAGGAATATGTTAATATCTAGCAGGAATTCAGTCATTTGAGTCTCATTTTAAACAGCTCAGAACGTGACAGTGGGCGACGGGCCGTGTTTAATGCTTTGTTCAGGTACAAAGTAATCAGGTTTATCCTCATATCTAATCTTTAAAGCTGACTGTCCACAGTGTAAATTAAAAGTGACCAGATTGGGTTTGTGTATTTAAGAACGTGTACTAACATGCCATAATGCGTGGTCATAGTGATGGCACACAAATGCACGTGCTGACTACGTGTGATTGCAGCCCTTTTGAAAAAGTAAACCCACAAGAAAGTAATTTAAACTGCCTTTTAGACTGCTTGCGGTGCAGTGCAAACATGATGACTGTGATCATGTGTTTTTTTCATTACAAACAAAACAGATTTTAGCTGTCTCAAAAGCTTTAGACACAATGTAAATGTTGATGTGAAATATACTGAGATATACTGAAATAATAAAAATAGGAGACACTTCGAACTTTGTATCCCCCTGAGACTCCGTGTCCTCATATGAGGACATCACATTTTGGGTTTACTGCACCTTATACTTCATTCCACTTCACTCAGACCTGTTGTCCTCATTCGTGGACACTTTTTTGTGCCATCTAGTGGCAGTAAGAGCACAATACACTAATCTATGTAAAAACAAAATGGCTGCCATCTCTGCCAAGTCAGTCTGCAGCCGATCCAGACACAAAAAAGGACAAGGTCCAAAACCTGATCACATTTAATGGTTGAAACGTGTTTATTTATGATTAATAATGTTTATAGTTTGATATGGCAACACATTTGACCAATTTTAGCAACAGTAACAAACTAAGACGCTGTTAATTAGGAAGTACTCGTTTGAAGACGTTGGGACTTTACTGTTGTCTTGTTTGAGAACACTTGGACTTAATTGTTGTCTTGTTTTAGGACAGTGGGACTTAATTATCATTGACAGTGTTTAGGTTTTTTTTTAACTTATTGGGTCCTGCTGATCCCAAATATCTAGGAGAAATTAAAAATGCTTACCAAACAAAACTTTGGGTCTCAGGAGGATATCATGGTTGCATTGCCTTCTTAACCCTGACATGACAATAGAAGATTGGATTATATCACCTATGAAAGAGGTGGGTTTGGGTTCAGCTTTCAGCAGTTCTACATCTTTCAAATACAAATTCTGTTTGTAAAAATGTGGTTATTTGACAAAGTAAACAAGGACTTTACAAGTATATACACTGAGTTCTTCATATAAACTGTAAACTCACAATTCAACACTATTCATACCTATTTTCGTAATCATGGATTAATAAATAAATAATACCAGATTCACAGCAGAGCATAGTATATCACATCTTTGACATGAAATGTATATAAGGGTCCAGAGGTTTGAACCATATTTAAGGAGAGTTTAAACATCTGTCTCTGCATCATTTGCCGCACAACAAACAGCAAAGCCATTGAAGTCTGCATTGTCACCAAAGTACCTGTCAGTGCTCTCATTAACTTCCTCCTCCCTCTTTTGTTACTGCGATGAAATGTCTTTAAGGCAAATGGAAAATAAAAGCAGGTTTTAGGCCTTAACGGTTATAGAGAGGGAGGAGAATTATTCTTGAATCTGTAACCCCCAGCCTCCGAGAAGGAGCTGCTTTGATCTCTCCTCTCCTCCTCTGTCTTCTTCTTCCTCACCTTCCTCCTCCTCTTCATAAGCAGTCCGGTTACACAGATAGTTTGTCCTGTATTTACAAGTGTCTTTGGATGCAGGCATCCAGTTTTGTTTGTAACCTGATTCAAATATGACATCACTAGATGGTGTGTTCTGAAATCCCTGTTGGAAATATGAAGTAACTATTTGAGATGGGCAGTAATTGGTGTTGCAGTACGGTAGGGTTGGTGTGTTTACAGTGCTGTCGTCACATCCTGAGTCTGTCAACTCTGAGCCGTCGAAGCTCTGCAAGGATGCCAATGATGGCCCGTCCTTTGAGTCTGTGAGGTCAGATAAAAGGGGTTTTCTC
Organism: Epinephelus moara; assembly: GCF_006386435.1. Taxonomy (NCBI): domain Eukaryota; kingdom Metazoa; phylum Chordata; class Actinopteri; order Perciformes; family Serranidae; genus Epinephelus; species Epinephelus moara. The sequence goes on along the minus strand of NC_065511.1, from coordinate 25,350,845 downwards.
TCTGAGTTATGTGGTGATACTTTGTCACCTGTGCTGCCCGGTAACTTAAAAGTGAGTGAAGGCAAAATGAGTTCTCCGTTGGTGTCCCGCACCGTCTGCAACAGCAGTGGATTGCTCTCACAAGAGTCCATATCAGGTGATGGTGGTCCTCCTTGAAAGGTCATCTTTGGATTTGTTCCAACTCTATCCCAGCTTTCTCCACTGGAGGACAGTGGCAGGTTACTGGTTTGTCTGTTGTCATTGATAGCCTGCTGAAAGCCTTCATTCTGTTCAGCAGGCATGTGGACAGCCACTACACTGTAGTTTTCGGAGGACTGGGCGCTCGTGTCTTCAGTATTTGGGGTCGGACTGTGTCCACCTGTGCTCACAGAGAAGCCAGTGCTGCCTTGTTTGGCTTGGTAGGGGATGTCCTGAGGGGAATAACCTCCAGTCCCAACTGAGGGCATATTTGGCTTCGCCCGGATCGTCGCGTAAACAGTTTGTTCACTTTGAACGTAGAACTCCAGTTTGGAAATGATGATATTCCTATCTGGATACAGTACTCTGGGTGGGCTGCTGATAGTGGTTACCTGTTTTGAAGATAAGAAGAGAGAGTCATTAATGTCAAATAAGTGTCAGGTTTTTGTAGATGACCAACATATTAAAATGTGGGAACTATAGCAGGGTTCCTGCAGTCATGAAATTCCTCGAGCAGTTATGAAATCGGGCATTTTTCCCTGCCTGGAAGTGGTTTGGAGCTAAAAAAATGTGTTGGAAAAGTTTTAAATATACGTTGTTTTGCCTATTGCTTAGAATATTTTCATTAAAATCTCAAAACAATGACTGTTGAAATGTCACCAGTATTACATGATGCACACAGACCAGACCGGTAGGCGTCATTGTCAAGGTTGTGGCCCCTTTTGGGGGAAAGAAATACGCTGTCACATCAGGAGAGAGTAAAATGCAGTAAAGCTGATGTGTAGAGGGTTAATGAAGGCTTTCACACTGAGATTTGAGGCACATAAGAAACATAAATATTCACCGTCAGCTTGGTAAATTGCTAAATGATGCTGTGACAGTTAGTACTGATGGATTGCTTACATTAGCTTTAGTGTGTGGCTGCTGCAGTAAGTTACAGTCATACAGTATGGCAGCTTGACAGTATGACTGTCTTCTCAAAATAAATCTCAGCCTATGGATCAAACAGTTGGCTATCATCAGGTGGGTTATTTACAGACGACACGCAAGTTGAAAACACACTGGTGTGGCATTACATGACACGCGTCAAGTGCCGCCCCTAGCACAAATAGGAGGTGCCGCGCAGCAATGCGTCATCAGAAGACCAAACAAAGTTGTTCCTCCACCTTTGCATTAGCTTAACTTGTCAACATAATAATCCAAACATACATAGCCTTGACATCTGCATCTGGATCTTTGGTTTTCATTCCCCCAAAACGGGATGCAGCCTTGGTGTTTCACAAAATGACTGCATGTGCTGGTTTGATGTATTGGCAGTGGACATATGCAGGTAGTTGGTGGCAGAAATGTCCAACGAGCCAGTGACGATAGCAAGTGCTACCAGTTAGCTTCTCCATAAATGCCTGGGAAGTGCTTCTTCGATAATGTACACTTTTACTGCTATATAGGCCTACCCATTTTAATCTACTCAAATAAAGTCATGAATATGGGGTAAAATACTATGAAAAAAGTTAAAGAAAAGTTTTGAAACTTTATTGGTAAAACTGTGTGGGAACTCTGTATATGCTACCATCTGATAAAAAAAATTGAAAAAAATGAATGCTGGCTTTTTTATGAATCGTCTGAATGTGAGTTAAAATTGTGCCTTCATCACCACACAAGACTTCAATCACGCTGCATTTGTCATCCCTGAATGCCCCATGAGTCACTGAAATACTTTCACACATTGCTAAAACAACATCCACAGTGTTTAATTACTTTTAGGTTGATGCGTCACATGAGGACTCTGAACATTTGTACAGTAATACACGAGCCAGAGGGTTGATTTGCCAGTAAGGCAACATTTCCTTGTCGACACACCAACACAGGACACAGGACGGGAAGAAAGAATAGTCTCACCAATGGCGGTGGCAAGCTCTCCTCCTTTCCACCCTTTATGTAGTTGCACATACACACAACTGAGGTTATAATTATGGCCGTCAGAAGAGCAGCACTCACGAGAAGCCATGGCAAGAACTTCAGAGGGTCACCTGAGGGAGAAGGCAGTTGGTGTCACATACCAATCTGGGAAAACACAACCTGTAAATTCAGATAACCTCAAGGGCTTTAAAACGGGGAGTTCTAAAAATTCTCAGTGACACACAAGCTCAGGCATGTTTTCAGGGAGTAGCATTGTAGCATGCCTATGTGACGTAGGACAGAGGACATACCGGTACATATACGTACCTCTCAGAGGGAACTTATCTCAATGGAAATCTACACAGCAACCTATAGAGGTGGATTTCCCCCTCCCTCAGGGGTAGCTTTGAGTGCATTTTGCAAGGTGGAATTGCCCGTGCACCCTCGTAATATGTTGCCTGTAGTCATCTCCAACTGTCATTGTCAGTTTAAGCAGTAGAGAATAAACAATAAGGTGAGATGAGCGTCAGCTTTCATAAACAATGTAATCTAATCTCATGTCTCATCAGCATGACAGAGGAGGGAGAGGTCACCACCCAAATGCCAGTGAGGGTCGGTACAGATGCAGGCATCTAAAGAGGCAACTGTTGTGACAGAAACTGTCTTGATTTATTTCCAAACACTGCATCCTTTCTAAGTGGCTGCAATCACTTGAGGAGATGAGCACAAAGTACTTCAAGTAAAACAAAAAAAAAATAAAACGCAACATTTTCTCCACAGCAGGTGGGTCCTTGAAAGCCTCCCACTAAGATGCTGAGTGTCGCACTGTTGCCGCAAGTGAAATAAAGTTTTTGTAAATATGTTAACAGTAAATCTGCTCCCTTTAGGGACGTAAATGAAGTTATTTATTGACTTTCATCATTTCATCCACTCCTTAAATTTGTGTAAAGTATTGGGCACATCATATACTGGTAACACATATCTTAGAAATGTTAGCCCGATTACATTAATGAGCCGATCGATGCACGTCTACTAAGAGTGTTTCAGAAGTAGTAGAAGTAGAAGAAGTTGTATTGAGCATTGTCCTCACCTGGCAGTGTGACACAGAACGGAGCACTCTCACTCCCTGGGCGACCATGCTCAGTAAGAGGCTTGTAGATCACGTTGCCGCAGTACTTGGTTTGGTTGTTCTTCAAGTTGATGACAAACCGGCCAGTTGTGGACTTGTTGACCTGGAGACACAGAGGGTCATGTGGATTACAACTGATCCATGTAGTCCATCGCACAGGTCAGACGGATAAGAAAACTACGGCAAATCCAGAAACATTTGGGACAACAGGGACAGATGGATAACAACATCACAGTTTAAAGATCGACTGCTTTAATTTGTGTAAATGTATAAAATTATGATATGACTGGATGAATATGTGTACAGTATGTCCTAGTGTCTGAATGGAGACTCACCAGCACAGCCCACTTTGGGTAGGTGATTTTTAAGGTATAAACTAATGCAACTTTGGAGGGCCCTTTTATGCTTCTGGTGATGATGTCCGCAACGGAAACTCCATTCGGCCCCAACGGCAGGGTGACATTAACATGCAAGGATGACACTGTTGTGTAGGTTGACAACGTGGGCGGACCAAAAATAGCTATAGGAAGACAAACACGAGGAGTGAATACATGTTACAGTAGAATACATCTGGCTTAGAGGAAACAAAGACATGCATGATAGAGCATGGAGATTCTTACTCTCTGCTATAGGTTTGAACCTGTTGGTGCTGTTGTACACTCGACCGTTGGCGTACACCTGAGCACGGTAGTGAACATCATGAAGCGATGGGGTCTCTGCAGTCAGGTCACAGGACAAAGCAGTGATGTTCTGACACTCTTCTTTTACCTGGAACGGCTGCTCCTCAGCATCACTATAAAAAGTGCAATACGATGTAATCAGACGCTGTAGCGTATGATAGCCATGTGGAATTTAAATAACTATTTCATACAGATAAGTATTCACTAGTTTTAGTCATGGACTTCCAAAAATAAACATTATTAAGCATTTGGTGTGAAATTGTGACAACTTGCAATCAGAATCAATTCTGTGCAGTACACGGCTGCAGAGAAACAACCACACAAAGACCATCCTGGCTGTGCCAAATCAGCCATTTATCATTTAAACACAGTTCCTCTTTGAGCGAGACAAATGACACCATTTTATTGTAACAAGGAACTGATATTGAGCGAGCATAGTAAAACTAGTCTTCCTCTGCAGCTGATTTGATTCTGAAAGTCTCTCCGGCAATTCCAGGTGACAGTGGATGGGCTAAAAGTCAATAGGATAGGGGTGGCACTTGACATTTTGTCTGGGAGTCTGCGTCATGAGTAATTAGACGAGATGACATTTCCACTTTGTTGAGATCATTTGTAGAGACCAGGTGAAATGGAGGAAGGGAAAACTTTTAAATCAAAGCCACGAAAGTGCTCTATGAGCATCTTCTCTCAATGAAGAGAGCAGTGTGCAGCCCATGATAATGACAGGAAATGGCCCTATAGCTGTTCTTTAGTGTTGCTAGTTGTTGAGTTGAATCGTAGCGGCAGAGTGGTGTACCTCAAAGGCAGAAATACACAAAAAAAAGGCTGAGTCATTTCCTGAGAATCATCTTTTTGTTGTCTCTATTCTGGATAACAATGGAGGATGTAGGTAAGTCAGATTACCGTAAAACTTCAGTTAAAAGCCTCGTCCCAGTTAACCCAGTCCCTTTTACTAGCCCGGTGTAGCTACACATTTTGACATATAAACGCCTGTCTCAATTAGACGCCTGGTCTGGTTGCCAAGCAGTTCATTTTTTATAGAAGTTCTGCGGATGTTTTAAACCAGGTTGTTGTCAACATCAAATTATGTGTCCATTCCTGATTACCCTGTAAATTTTTAATATTCCTTTAGTCTCCTCAGATTAAAAGAATCAAAAGGGTTTTTCATAAGAATTAATCTTGTATTATTTGATTGTGAATTTATTTGTGAGTATTGTTTTAAACAGGATAAAGTGGTGTTGTGTCGGTATGCTGGGTGCCGTAATCCTTGAGTGTCATGACTCTCTTCCTGCTGCGCTGTCTGTCAGAGCTAAATCAAATCAGTGATTTATAATCGATATACTGGTTTAAACAAACAAAGTGATTATATTTCCTGCTGAGAAACAGTTAGGAACTAAAGGCCTGTCCAGAATACAGGCCTGTTGCTATCAGTGATTTAAGCAAATAATAGCCCGGGCTATTAATTGAGGTTGTACAGTAATTCACTGTACACATTGAGAAAACAAAGAATGTCACTACATTTATCCTTAATGTAAAATAATAGTCTTTGTCTTCACTATAATGATAAAAACTTTGTAATACACAACATGTGCTGCATTCAAGTTGGATCCATTGTGTCTCTATAAAGTGTATTCCTCCCATAGATGAGCCCAGACCATCTGGTGACCAGGGTTACACTGTTGCTACCAGCCTACAAAATATTAATTGTATCGTGCCTCGCCTGCAAGTGTTTACCCTGCGAAAACATTTTTCCTGCTTTAACCACACCTCTACGTATAGATCTGTACATAGAGGCACAAAGGTGCAAGAGGGCAGTGGACGTAAAGGTGTAATAATAATAATCCTGGGTCTTACCTCCAGTACCGGACGGTATAGAGGACTTTTTGTCCAGGGAAGGCCAGTGTCATGGGGTCCCAGCGGAGCTCGTTGTGAAAGTTTCTGGAGACAAAATACACTCTCTTGTTGCCAGTTGAAAGACAAGCTGTAGAAAAAAAGGCACAAGGGCAAAATCTGTGAATCGTTATATGGCGGGGCTGACGTTGTTTCCTTGTTTTTAGTCAGCCTAGTTTCATTTTCAGAAAATCTGTTAAATTCATTAACCTAAATGTCAATTTTTATATAATTTTTTATATTTTATATATTTTGTGTTGATTGCAAGTAAGCTAGGACACTGTTCTCTGCTGTAACAAGAGCCACAGACAACCATTAGTCCTCGGGTTCTGCTGCAGCCCAAATTTTCAATCACAGCACAATCTGTAGAAGCCGTTCAAGCTCCAGCATCCTCAGCCCCTATATATGAAGTCCTGAGAGAGGCACAGTCACTCAATTTTTACAGTATAGCTCCTCAGGCCTGAGGAGTGATACAGCGCACATACACTGGCTCCAGGACTACGGGGAGATTATGTAAGATGGACTTTGCTTCTTCTGGTGGCTGAAACTAAAAACTATGCTTTGTTCTTTGACACAAGGAAATAATTGCTTGTCTTGTGCCGGCGTACAGGAAGGAGGATGCAAAACGCCATCCTGAATTTTACAGCTTGAGTCACTCATACATAGACCACATTTGAATGATGAATGGAGCGGGTGGTTTACCAGATCAGGGCATGTTACAGTTTTAATGTTATAGCTCATGTTGTTTATAGAAGACTTGAAAGACGTTAGATTGTTGCACACAGAGTGGTTCATTAAAAATTAGCATTTTTATAAGCTGTACAATGATATAGTCAATATTACATCAGCCAGACTGTGAAATGAAATCATATTTTCCATCAATCACTATCACTTAAAATGACCAAAGTCCTCATTGTGTGCTGGGGCTCTCCTTCATTTAAAATGAGAGGGAATCACTCTCTGTCAGATACGTTACGAGGCTTTATTGCATTGCTGTGATTATTTATGTCTCCTATTGGGACTACTTTGTCAGAAAAAATGACCCATTAAATATTGGACTGCCTGTAATCAACATCTGTAAATCAAAACATAAAACCACACAAGCCCCTCTGTACTCACCATAGCAGAACAGGAGGAGGATGATGACCTTCATAGACCACATCTTCATCAGGTATGTGGGTCACACAAAAAAATAAAATCTTACTCTGAAGCTGCCGCCGCTTGTGTTGTGAGTTCAAAACAAAAGCAACATATAATACATACTACAAAAAAAACACAAAACAAATACAAAACAAAAACTCCCTCATCTCCAAAATAAAACCAGAGTCAATGTCAAAAGGGCTGTAAAATATTAAAGCTGTTTTGGGTTTCAGTGCATTTTTCTAGCCTCCGCTCCTCAACCATCTCTCGTGTCCTGAGAAAGGAGTGGCTTTACTCAGGTGTGCAGGTGTACTTTGGCATATGTTATCACTTTGTTCCTGTTTTTCTGCTTACTGTATGTTCCGCCCACTTGCATTCTCTCTCCAGACTTCCCTTTTCCTCCTCCCTTCTCCACCTTGAGTCTCTCTCTCTCTCTCTCTCTCTCTCTCTCTCTCTCTCCCCCTCTCCCTCTCCCTCTCCCTCTCCCTCTCCCTCTCCCTCTCCCCGTCTATCAGGTTATATCTGGTTTCGAGTTTACTGGAAATGATCGAGACTTTCAACAGCAAAAGACAGAAAGTGAAAGAACATGCTTACACACATGGTGAGGTGTGTGTGTGGTTTTTAGCTCGCTGTGTACATAGAAGCTGAAACAACCTGATGTTTGTTCATAAATGCTATCATACAGTTTCGGTAATGAGCAAATAAACAGCTGATTGAATACATTTATGAATAGGTGTGTGCGCAATTATGGCATTAGAGTGATGATTCAAAACAAGCAGGGAGACGTGCCTTGTTGCCACTTTTAGTAATCTTATACTTTGAGTACTTACGATACTGTGCAGTTACTGTAGACGTCAGCTTAAAAATCAAATTTGGGCTGGCAGGACAGTGAGGTGGATGAAAGAGGAAGGCCTGAGAGTGCGGGTGGGAATGTGGATGTGCAAGAGTTCAGAGAGTGACAGGAGGCAGGAGTGATGTGATTGATGGACGGGTTCTGGTGATATAAAAGAAAGTTTATTAGAGCACCTCAACAAAACTCTTTGCACTCTACAGAATTTGAGGGTGTTTTGACTGAAATCAGAGCAGCGACTCAGCATTTTTTGTGCATATGTGAACACTTCAAGAGAACTTAGACCCCTCTGCAGGGAACCAGTTTGGTTTGCTTTAAGTACACGTGCATTTTGAACACAAAGCGCTCCAGGTTCACTTTGCTCTTTGCCATTGTATTTAGCCCTCTAGATCGTATCCTTTTGAACTGGGACGCTTGAAAAAACAGACGAAACCACGTCGGCCTGTAACGCTTGCAAGGCCACAGGACGAGGAGTACCTGTAGTTTGGTCCATGGAAGATACTGCACATCTCCAGATGTGGAATGTAGAATACATCAAACAGCAACAGTCTACAGTACAGAAACGCTAAGGTTTTCCTCCAATTTTAAGTTCATCTGAAACTGAGGGGCTTCATAACTGCACTGCAGTGCCAAGTCAAAGTAAAAATGAAGCTATGTCAATATATATTATAGGCTATAGTGTGAACAGAAAGAGGAGTGAGGCCCCATCAAAGCTGAAGCTGACCACAAAGACAACTGAGTCCTCTTTCTAATGAACTGACAATTTGAACACAAAAAGAACTGCATCCCTTTTCTGTTGGTCCACTTTTTTTGCAATATGAGATGACTGAGTTCAGTTCATTTCAAAAGAACTATATGGGAAAACACCCTAAATCTTAAGTTTTATAAGTGTTAACATGTCCATCCTTAATTCCTGGTGCTGTATACAAAACACCAGTGGAGCAGCTGCTGTCATGCTCTCCAGCAAGTCACTGGTTGCTTTTTTGTACATTCTCTCCCTTTGAAATTTTGGTTTTGTGGACCTCTGTGCTGATTCCCACCACAGATTTTATTGATCCTTTAGCATTGAAGTCAACATCAGTTTGTCCATCACCCCTACTTTTAGCCACAACCTCCAATCTGTCTTGGTTCTCCTCAGACAGCTGAATCCTGTTTCACATACAGCTGAATAATAATAATAACAATAACTTTATTTATATAGCACAGTTCATACAGCACGTGCAACTCAAAGTGCTTTACATAATAAAATGAGAAGATTTCGTTTGAAGCGGTCTTCTGAATCTGAATCTGAGTCTGATGTCCTCAGGAAGGCTGTTCCAGAGACGAGGGCCAATGTCACAGAACACAGCATCACCGTACTGAAGAGACTGGGAAAGCAACACCACATCACGTAGCATCAGAATGTGGGCAAACTTCTCCTGGTGGCCTCAATAACAAGCACCTAAAATAACATGCCACCGTGCACTGGCGATAAATGCCTTCAGTTGAATCCATTTCCTCTTTGATTTGTTTTTGTCTCAGTTGGAAGGGTTGGAAGTGATTCCACAAATGCAGGATGTCATCGTCTCCGTATGATGCAAACTCTGCTTTCTCTGGTGGCCAGTGTTTACATATCACTAATGCAACCATATTAAAACTTATTTATTTTAGGGTGCATGTTTTTTTATGTGTTAAAAAGTGGTTTTCGGGCAGAACAACTCTGGGGACTCCTTGAGAGCAACTGCCCACTGGGGAGCTCCCATGAGAACTACATACCTTCAAGAGCTTTAGTTTCCGTTTGCATTCAGATCACCAATAGGGTCGCTGAAGTGACGTTCTGTTAGCCAGCCTGTGGTTGGTATAGAAATGTCTCTTTTGCTTTGATGAATCAAAATCACGATGTATGTCCACCGTCACAGTTATACTTAGTAAAGCCTTGACTTCACTGTTGGTCCGTTTAAGTTTCCTTAAATTTTTTTCGTTATGAGCTGTTGTTTGTGTTTTGTGTTGTCCGTTGTTTACACACCTGAAGATCCACAATACAATATTATCACGATACTTGAGTCATGATACAATATTATTGCGATTTTAAATATGTTGCAATATGATATACTAAATATTGCAATGAAATATATTGAGATATATTGTCTTTTTTTTTCAGCAAAATTAACCTACTTGACTGAGAAAGCAATTAATTTTATTATTCTACTAGGCTACCTAAAGTTTAATTTGTATTTGTAATATTAATAATTTATATAATAAAAAAAGATACTTGGCACTGTGTGATAATACGATAGTGCCACACAAAAATATTGCAATATTATGCTGTATCAAACTTTTTTCCCTCACCCCTAACAGCTAACAGGTTTTTAAAAACTTTGGTTGCCAGTGCAGCATTGGCTGTGTTTGACCAATCAATGCAGCTACACTTACGACGTCTGGTCCAATCACTGTTAATTTACATCAGTCATGGTGAGTGGGTTGGGAGAGTACCTACTCTTTAATAAGAGCTGAAAAAGTAGCAAGCGCAAAATGGCGTTTCAAGAACGATGGTTCCTAGTTCCTGTGGTTCAGACACAAGTAATTTTGGAGTTCTTAGAACTATGAAAAACTTCCTCTTGTACAACAATGCCCATTGATGGTGGCCAAAGACCAAGAATTGGATGTGAGTTTCTTAAAATGCCAACCAGTGGCAACCATTGTCGAGCCCTATCTGTCCAATAATGGTGGTGCTGGTACTCCAACATGTCTACTATACTAAGGTACAAAGTTGATTTTCTTTTTGTATTTTGCTATAATCAGAAAAGGTTTGTACAAGTTCAACATTGCAAGAAAGACGAAATAAATAGTCTTAGACAGTAAAGTAATGGTCAGGTGGGATAACCAGGGTTTGAGGTGGGCAGGTGGAACTTCCAGGTTGTCGTATGAACATAAAGGACAGGTAGCTTCATCAAAGCAAGCGTCAACATTGAGCCTTTGAAGAATGCTTCACGGATAATTCTCACGGTGACTGAATTAATTTCCTACACAGGCGAGCATACACTCAAGAGCTCTGGCACGGGAACACCTACTGTGACAGGAATGCAGCTATTGTTATTGTTATTCTTAGGTACACTTGTGTCAGGTGTCGACACCATTGTTTAAAGGGTGGATTTAAGAGTTGATGAAGATACACATTATGTTTGAACTCTGAGTAATGACTTTAAATACCAAATGGCATGCATGGCCACCCCAAGATTACACCCATAAAATGCTGCGAGTAGTTTCATGCTCCTGTTGTGATTGGCAGGGTAACATCCTCATCTTGGACACCTACCAGCTCACTTGTTGCACACTCTTGTGGATACAGAAGTATGGCTAAATCCTGCCAATATAAATGAATGTTTAATTGGTTTAGTACTAAAAACTGTAACTCTCCTATCGGTGAGAAAACTAATAATGTTAAAATAGTTTGTGCCTATAGCCTTGGAGTTAAAAGACCTCATCACTGATTACTTACTTACAGACTAAATCAAAATACAATTCATCAAAACAACAAGTTCACAAGATAAAATTTGGGAGAACTGGAGTCTGAACTCTGTGGGTGTTTAAACCCTTCGCCCTAGGATAGTTGGGACTGTGTTTTTCTTTTACTGTCTTTAATACAAAGATATAAATTCTGCTTTGTTAGGGCAGCAGTTTAATTTATGCATGCCTTTGGAATCTGATCATTTGTAAAATCAGGACTTGGAGAAGCACATGTGCCTTTGGCTTCCCCTTCTTTATGGCACTCTCGGGGGCCTACTGTTCCAGCGGACTGAAAATTCTAGTCCCAAATGTTCTTTTCTCTGTCAATAACGTTCGCCTGGTGAATTCACACAGATCCCATATACTTTTTTCTGTACAGGTCTGTACAGGGACTTCCCCAAATATACTAAATGTATTCACAAAGCTGTGTTTCTCCATTAAAGATGTTGGCTTTGATTTATATTCATAAAAAGGCTGTTTAAGATGAAACTGAGCCTTTAATGTGTCTTTAAAGTTATGTCACATTTATGTATTTGCAGCTTTTATGTTTCTTGAAAGGAAACGTTGCATTTTTAATATACGTTAATTTTGATCTCCCCTCTGACTCATTTCCCCTCAAATGAAGCAAATTGTCCACGTGACTCCTTGTCTCTTATATTAAGTTGTCTGCAGTTCAACCAAAGCTTTTTTTCCCGTCTTGCTTGAATAAAAAGTTACGTCTTGTACAACGCAAATTGATTTTGCAGACTTTACTTAAGTGTTCAAACTACATGTGCTAAGTAAAAGTGATTTTAAACAATTTGCAGTAAGTCATAATTAGAGTGCTGCTTTTCCAGTGCCAGTGAAACACAGTGTGGCGATAATTTCTCCTCTACAGCGAGAACTTTTAAATATACTTAGATTCAAACCATTACACTCACAAAAGAAGCAATCAATCTAAACTCAGACAGACTGACAGATTTTAAATGGATGAAGTTTTGGTTAAATATGTCTCATGAAGGCAGCCTTTACTGAATTGCCTTTGCAAGAATAATGTGAAGCACAGATTGATTTATTCCACCAAAGTAGAGGCAGTCTACTTCAACTAATCTCATTTAAAGCCTTATTGATTTCAGTCTTTTCCTAATATTACATGTACTGATCTCTGTGTACACAATCTGTCCATCATCAGCTGTTGTCTGGTTTCACTAAGTTATGGTCAGTGGCACCTTATTATAGGCAACAACATCCTGGCAGTGATTTGCTTCGGTGGTCAATTTTAATAAGGCCGTTGTTTGACTACTCTCCTGTAACCGGTGTCATTACAGTATGCCACCTGGCTGCAAAATCATAAGGGCCCTGCCTCATTTGTAAACCTCAGAGATCACGCTGGCTTTACATGGAACATGTTGAACTGTTTTATGTTTCGTGTTCGAGTGGCTAAACTTAAGAGAACACAGGTGCAAGACAACAAAAATTGACACTGTGATATTCTACTTTATTCTCTTCTGAAAGGTAGTGATTGTCTTTATGTTGTCTGCATTGTAGAACCATGATGAATACAAAAAGACTAGGTGGGCTCTGCAAAAACATCAGGGGCCATATTCATAAATGTTCTCCGAAAATTCTCAGAGCTCCTATCTTAGCATAAAAAATCTAGCAAGGAGTCCTAGCTTAGGAGTCCATCCCTTGATTTTCATCCACTTACTCAGGTCTGGGTCGTGGGTGCAGCAACCTGAGCAAGGTATTGCAGACATCCCTCTCCTCAGCGGCATTTTCCAGCTCCTCCTGGGGGATCCCAAGGCGTTCCCAGTCCAGATAAGATACATAATCCCTCCAGCATGTTCTGGGTCTACTCTGGGGCCTCCTATTGGTTGGAAATGCCCGGTAAATCCTTTAGCAGCTCTACTCTGAGCTCCCTCTGAATGTCTGAGCCCCTCACGCTATCACTAATGCTGTGTTCACACTACAGGCTACAGCACAACAGTATGACAAGCTAAATTATCACTGAGTCGCTGTTGGAGTTGTTGCTTAAGGTTTGTCTGTGTCTGATACTTGCCCCAAAGCTCCTCAACCAAACGTCATCTAAAGTTTGTATTTGGCCAAAAAATTATCTGTGCTTTTGATCAATGTCTGAGCCCCGTGTTAACATCACATTTTGCTGTCCCATTGCATTCTTAGTGTGCACCGCAAAGCACATAAAGCTAATATAGCATCTGCTAACTAAGCTAAATAACAGTATCATACCTAGAAACAAAAACATATGATGGTTAACACCTCACTGCGTCATTGGAATGCTGTAACAACTTGAGGCCAGCTCAACTTTGATTTGTAGCACGTCACGCCCATTCACAGCAAATAGTGTTTGGTCACCAGCTTCCATTGAAAATGACTCATCATCTGATGCTGTGTCCCTCATAGTGTGAACACAGCATAAGACTGAGTCCAGTCACCCTTCAGAAGAAGCACATTTCAGCTGACTATTTAGCTGCTTGTATCTGCGATGCAATTTTTTCTATCACTGTGCTAACCTCATGACCATAGGTGAGAGTTGAAACACAGATAGACCAATAAATTGAGAGCTTTGCCTTCTGACTCAGCTCCGTCTTCACCACGATGGTCCAGCACAACGCCTGCATCACTGCTGACACCGCACCAAACTGCCTGTCTATCTCAGGCTTCATTTTACCCTCACTCATGAACAAGACCCTGAGATACTTGAACTCCTCCACGTGGGTCAGGACCTCACCCTACCCAGAGGGGGCAATCCACAGGTTTCTAGCAGGTAACCATGGCCTCAGGCTTGGAGGTACTGACTCACATCCTGACGGCTTCACACTCAGCTGCAAACCTCCTTAGAACTTAGGAATGATTTATATATGGACAGAAACTTTTACCTTTTATAAGGAGGTGTGGTTGACCTCACTGCAAGGCAGGATACATTCTTCTATAAGGTGTGATTGGCTGTCCTTTTGTGAGCCTGCAAGGTGTGGACAACCAGTGTAAATGAAATGACCCGCGTCACAATATGATACTTTGAAAGTGCTGTAATTATTAGTGTGATCACTCTGCTGATGGAAAGGTTGAGACAGACTCAAGTCATCACTGCTGCACTGTTGGATTCTCCAGTTGCCGAATACCGCAGTGTTGTGATCACTTTAATTTCTGGCGTTTAAGCGTTATTGTGTCATGGTGGGAGATGTGAGCGCATCGCTAATGAGATTGACCACAAACATTATCCCTGCATGATCTAATCTATAGCATTTCATTAACCTTCAGCATTGGGAGACTATTTCTCTTGACACTGTCTTTCTAACTCTTAAGCACCTTAGAAGTCCCTCACCCTACTAAGAGTTTTTCACCTTAGGAGCTCTCTTAAGGACTAAGTTGCTTTGTGAATAACTCTTATCTTTACCAGGATCCAGCCTTAACTGTAAGGGGATGACATCATGGTCATCACTATGAGCAACTCTTTTACCAGAACGTTTTGTGAATACGGCCCCAGATATTATGAACAAAGAGGGTTTTTTTCTGGTTTATTTCATTTCAAATTCATGAGAATTCATTTGGACTCATTAACACTTTAATCATGACTCCATTTGAAAGCACCATCAGTCTTGATAAAATTAAAATGGCACCAACCTCAACCTGGCACACCAGCGCATGAAAACCTTATGAGTGGTTCAAAGCACGTAATCAGAATCAGACATACTTTATTGACGACTGAGGGAAATTGGATGATATCATCTGTACTTGGATCCTTATGGGTCTTAATGCAGAAAAGCCACAATAATTAATGCTGTGTTATTCATGATATATTAATAAGATGAAAAACGTTAACTGCCTTTAACCAAATGTCCTCTCACCAGGACTTCTCAGTGCCTGAGTCTCCTACTTCCTTTGAAGCTCAATGTAACTTAGTCAGACAAAAAAATGATATGAAATCTATGGTATGCTGCACAGTTTGACACATCTCCAGTATGGCACCCTGTTTTCACCCTATGCTTCAGTGAATTTTATTGTGAGAGATCCTTTTCGTTTCCCCCTTGTCGCCAAATTAATTCACATTGGTGGCACCCCTGAGAGGAGGAAAGGCTTTGATGTTGTTGGACACAAACTGAGGAGATGTGATGTACTTCTGTGAGCTTTTGCACTTCAAGAACATCATCAATGAATCATCCTTTGCGCTGTCGCAGCAAATCAAATGTATCTTGCATCTCTCACCTTCGCCAGCCTGTTTGAGTCAGAGAGACTGAGCGAAACCTTTGATCTTATTCAGTAAACACAGGTTGGACTGGGCAGGTTCTGGCTCTGGATCAGGGCTCAGGGAGAGGAGAAACCAGATTTTCTATTTGAAAGGTGATTTCTGTGCTGAAATCTGGTGCAGCAGAAACATTTTGGAGAATGCCTCTTCCCAATTTTTGGAATTCATGTTTGATTTTGGAGCATTGTCTGTGCAGCCTCCACCAGTTACACAAGGACGTACATCACCAACTGGAGCTGAAGAGGCGGGGGTTATGGTAAATGATCAGTGGGTAAAGCTCCAGAGAGAGCAGGTTCATTCTCTTGTGTGTGTATTTACATGATTTTTTTGGCTGGACTGCAACAGTGGTCCAGTGCTATAGTGAAAGTTTGTGAATGAGTGAATGCCACCAATGAAAGCCCCCTAGTATTTACCGTACATAGTCCAGCCATCTACAAGGTTTTGACCTACTTGTTTTGTTTATTTTATGAATCAGTGGAAAGTATTTTGAACATTTGGAAAATGCTAAATTACTCCATACACTGTGGAGTATCTTGTTTCAAGTTTACCAGTTACAAAATACTCAAAACTAATCGAAATACATATTTCAAATACAAGTAACAGAAATTCTGCCCATCTCTGATCACTGTTTTGCTTGAAGGCTCCAATAAATGAATGAATTAATAAATAAATAACTTGATTTTGAACCAAAATAATAAAAAAAAAACATAATACAAAACAAACAAGACAAGGACAACAGTGTCTGAAAATGAGTAGGTAGCAGTAAAACTTGTATGCCTTAACCCTTTCTTACATTTCTTCTTTTAACTCATATATTATTTAAACAAAATCCCAAATTTATTCACAACTAATATACAACTATCCCCGTCTATTTACCACCCAAATAAATAAGTAATAAACCCAGGTTATTTACAGTCCAAGTTAAAGTCCCACTGATTGTCACACACCTGAGTGTGCGAAATTTGTTCTCCACATTTGACCCGGTGCCGCGCTCCGGAATCATGTGGTGATCTAACCCCCCAATTCCAACCCCTGATGCTGAGTGCCAAGCAGAGAGACAATGGGTCCCATTTTTTATAGTCTTTGGTATGACCCGGCCGGGGATCGAACCTCCAGTCTCAGGGCGGACACTCTACCGCTAGGCCACTGAGCTGGTTGTACCACCCTTTGTTACAAAATAAATAAGCACTCCCCTAATACAACCTTTTCTCGTCTTTATATCTGCCAAAAATCTTTTTTGTATTGTTTTTATAATGATTTATATTTGTGCTTTGTTTCAACTCACCAGGTAGCCCATTCTGCAAATAATAAATAACTAGTCCATAAATATTGGTAGCTTTGTTACCTTCTACCTATGCCAATCCTCAATGCCTATGTGCAGTTTCACATAGACTGACCACGTCAGTGAGTAGAAAAACGTGGGACAGACAGAATGACACACTGACAGTTTCTGTGATTATGTACAGCATACCATACCATGACTTAGTCATACCAAAAATTAGGGGAAAAAACAGCATTCGGCCACAGGGGGAGCCACAGCGATCGGTCGCATTTTAGCCATTTTTA
>NC_065511.1:25331148-25333703 GCF_006386435.1 Epinephelus moara | reverse complement strand
GAAGTTATGGGTCCTTGGGGCAAATTTGTTCCTCATGAGGAGAGGTATCTCTGTGCAAAGTTTCATGTCTCTACAACATACAGGGCATGAGATATGCCCATTCAAAGTTTGCAATTTCAATCGGTTGCTATAGCGCCCCCCTTTGGCCAATTGTTGTGATATTGCTTCATTTGCATCCTCCCATGACCCTCTACCACTGTGCCAAATTTCACATGGATTGACCAAGTCAGTGAGGAGAAAAACGTGGAACAGGGACAGAGACACACACCCACACACAGACAGAGTTTTCGTCATTATATAGTAAGATAAAAGTCACTCCCACCTGTTTTCTTGTTTCCGGTTAGTTTGGTGTTCAGTTCCAGATTAATGTATTTATGTAGTTATTTATTACTCTGACTCAGATGTTCTGTTAATTTCCAATATTGTCAAAATGTATTTGTAGGGTGGGATTGGATGACTAATTGGCTATTGGCTTTCGTCTGTTCCAAACTATTGTTATTATTTCGACCTTTAAAAGTTCACTATCTCTCGGCCTCCAGTTAAAATGTTTGTTGAACACATCTTTTTCCCTTTTTTCTCTACTCAAAGCAGTAGCCCCCAAACAAAAACAGCTTTTTATGAAATGGGAAAGGGAGGAGGGGGAAGAGGAAGATTAAAAATCAGATGGAGTAGAAAATGATCCTTTTCATCTTTTGTCTCTCAGTAGTGTCCTTTGTGTATTGTCTAACAAACCCATGACAAATTTGCTGTGGGCATTCAGTACAGAAACACAGGCAACACAGACAACAGAGTCCATTTTTTGTTCATGTGATCTTGAAACAGAGACCTGCTCATCACAGAGATTGGTTGGGGGAGGGCGATGGTGATCATAAAGCTTGTACTGCCTGCCATGAATCCTGTCTCCCCGTTAAAACCTCTCGCTGCTACCTGCTCCAACAACAACCATCAATTTCTCTCAACTGTCCCTCAAGTGAAATTGATAAAAGTTCATGAAAACCTGACAGCTGAGTGTTCCTTTCAGCAACAAAGCAAAAGGTATGTTTCACACAGTGTTTAAGGGAAGTTATCACCGAGCGGCTGATGGGTCACAGACAGACAGGTCGACAAACAGAGAGACAGGCAAACAGACGAGCTGCTTCGTTTACAGACAGGCAGAATGAGAACAAGATAAAAATACAGTTCTAAAGATAGGCTGAAAACACACAAGCTGCCCTACGCAGACAGGTAAACAGATCACTCCCTTAAAGACAAGCTAGGGATTCAAATCAAACTGATAATCCTTGACATCACAGATATTGATATACTCCCATTAAAAGCACACCAGAGGCTGCACAAACCAGCCTTAGCCTGAACTAAAATGCATAAAATTGCACCCTTTTACTTCTGCATTAATGGACATTTAAATATGTAAAGTGCCTGCAGCATTTATGGCTCATTAGAGACAGATATCACAGATAAATCTAAACATTTTAATTAACTACAACACGGTAAGGAGGTTATTTATAATAAGGCAAAAAAGTTCTGAACAAGTACAACACAAAATAGATTGATTCCCCTGAACAACACGTTCACTAATGGCAGCGTAATGGTGTTGTGTGATGTGCCCTTTTCATAAGCTAATGAGAAATGATTTTTTTAAAATGTAAATCTCATCTACAATGTGTCTTGAGGCTATGACCCCTGGTCTGATCAGTAATGTGATTTGTGTGGTGCATGCTTGGCCTTATGCCATGGCATTATCCAAACCCATCAATTAACAGCAGATCATTATAATTTTATCAGGGGGTGGAGGTGTTTGTGAGGGTGGAGAGTCAAAAGGGGAAACTGACTGATGGAATGGCATTAATACTTGGATGAGGAGGGGAATGCGCTGATGTAATGTAGAGGCTATGACTGCTTTAGATTGCAAGCACACTAATATGTTCTGTCTGTCACAGTTCCCTGCTCCAACATGGGACTGTTGATGTATACCTGACTTCTTCGCTTCTTCATATAATGTATTCCATCTATTGAATAATGCAACACAACCACACATCTCCATACACCTGATCACCAGTGGTCATGAATGAGAGGGATCAGACAGTCCAACACTGGCTCTGCAATGAAACAATATTAAAAAGCATATCAAGAAACATCGAACACACCACTGACTGAAACAGTTTAGTAAGGTCTGGGGTCTCAGTTAAAGATATTGTGTATGCACAAAATGAGACCTTAGAAAGAGGCGTACGCCACTTCCAACGATCTATAAAAACAGACTTGATGGGAGAAACGTTGACTCATGCGTACAAACATTTTGGAAACAGGAAATTGGCGATGCAGATGGTGAGGTGGAAGCCAGATTGTAGAGACTATCCATTATTTTTTGGGGCACACCATTTTTGGCTTTTGTCCATATTAGGGATGCACCGAAATGAAAATTTGTGGCCGAAGCCGAATAATATTAAACACTTGGCCAAATACCGAGTACCGAATACCGAATATCGTTGTTTAGTTTTTCATTAGTTTTTGCAGATGAACCCCCTCCAGATTAGTGTTGTCACGGTACCAAAATT
>NC_065511.1:25316011-25331104 GCF_006386435.1 Epinephelus moara | reverse complement strand
GCCAAGAAGAGGATATTATTGGAGCCGACTTCTCCGTTGCCGGGTAAGCCGATGGCCGCCGTATTTGAAAGGAATACATTACTGTCTGTGTCTGTGACCCCCGTTCAACCCACAATCGGTGGGATTCGCCTTTCGTTTCTGCTGCTGGTTGAAATCTGTAGGCTGCTCGCACAGCGTGCTGAATGATTTAAGGCTATTTTGCTCGCTCAAAACTATTTTTAGTCGCAAATGCAAGTGAGGGACGGATCGCCACACTGCCGACATTTTACTCCGCGCGTCACGGCACACTGTTTGATTGCGTTATCAAAACACGCCGCTATTATTCGGCCTTGCTTTTAACTTATTCCACCGAATACCGAATGTGTGGTTTTTTGCAATATTCGGCCGAATATATTCGGTTACCGAATATTCGGTGCATCCCTAGTCCATATGAACATTTTTAGTATGAATCCTATGCATTGTTTTATAAATGAGACCCCTGATCACTGCTGATGGCAGCCGAGTCACATAATGTGTCAATACAAAACTAAACCAGCGGTTCCCAACCATTTTGACTTGTGTCGCCTTAAAACAAAGCAATGTGTAATCGTAAGTACTATATCGTAGGCAACTGGACTTGCTTGCGTTTCTTGAAGACGTTTCGCCTCTCATCCAAGAAGCTTCTTCAGTTCTAAATGACTGGTACAAAGTTGCAGGCTATAAACCCCGTGTGGGTGGGAACCCTTGCAGAGTCGTAGGGGTCACGTGAGCTCTTAGTTTCAGAGTCGTTAAGGTCACAATGTGAGTCGTCGACCCACCTGAGAGGGGGTGGCTTATGACACTACTTATCCCCCACCTACAATGCAGTCTTGGGATCCCTCCCCAGACGACTTCACACCCAATCACCCCTGGTCCCACCTGACCCTAACGACTCACATGATGGCCAGGTGGCCACGCAACCAAGTCCAGTTGCCTACGATATCAGCACTTACGATTACCATGACCTGGACGACTGAGAATCTTCACCGACAAAGCAATATGTACTTTACAGATGGATTACATGTCTACCAGTTGAGTCCAGTAGGGCTTTTCCATTGGCACTTTCTGCTGCGCCAAGTCAACCCATGCCATTGCTGATTTGTGGCCAGTTGTGTCCAAGATGGACTATCTCTAGAATGGGGCCCAATTAGCTTGACTCCCTTCAAACAGGTGGCAATGGCAACATATGGGCTTTATCAACATTTTTCATAACACTAAGAGAGAAAGGGGTGGCATGGTGGTGCAGTAGTTCACATTGTTGTCTCACAGCAAGGTTCCTGGTTCAAAACCAGGGTGGGGGGTTCAAATCCTGGGGTGGGGGAGCCCCTTTGTGTGGAGTCTGCATGTCCATGTCAGTGTGGCTTTTCTGCAGGTACTCCGGCTTCCTCCCACACTCCAAAGACTTGCAGGTTAATTGGTGACTCTAAATTGTCCGTAGGTGTGAAAGTGAGCATGAATGGTTGTCTCTGTGTGTCAGCCCTGGCAGCTGGGATAGGCTCCAGCTGCTGATGACAATGGTGCCCTTTTACGAGTCACTTAGAGCCGATAGGCTGAAGAATTTGTTCTGCGGTATATCTTGATAACAACCAATGTTTTTCTAGCCATATTCCACTGCAATGCTGTTAAACTGGTCTCACAGAGGGAGCATCGAGGTCAGAGCACAGACAAGCCCATGTCACTAGAGCA
Organism: Epinephelus moara; assembly: GCF_006386435.1. NCBI lineage: Eukaryota > Metazoa > Chordata > Actinopteri > Perciformes > Serranidae > Epinephelus > Epinephelus moara. The sequence goes on along the minus strand of NC_065511.1, from coordinate 25,329,400 downwards.
CGCTGCTGCCAGAGTAAACACTGACTTGACAGGACCTTGCGTGGCTGTGCTTTGCTTGCTTGGACCGCAATATTTTTGTTTTCATAAAAATACACAGATGAAAAAGGCAGCTCACAGGAAGTGGAGGAGAACTGTGCTCAGTGGCGAGACTGTCAGCAGTGCAAGGGTGTGTGCAGGACTACAGAGAGGAGCAGGGCCTCTAGAGGACCAACTAATACCTCCTGTCCATTCAATCACAGGATAGCTTTATTGCATCAGTCCTGCTCAAACTCTCAGATGACGTGCTCAGGCCCTGTGTTTGATTTCTTGCCAATGCAACAATCTTTTCAACTTCCTTTAAAGGTGAAGAATAAGACCTGTGTAACACTGGAGCACAGACTCATATGAACAGATACAATGAAGGCCGTACAGTGAGGCAACAGTTATCCTTTATAAGAGGTGACAGAAAGGAGCAGACAAACTCACCAGTGGCGGCTGGTGGACAGGTGAGAAATAGCAGGTCTGAAACAACTTGAGGTAGAGGAGGGAGAAAAAGATGTCAGAGTAGCTGTCTCCATGGCAACCTGTCTTTTCAACTAGTTTCAAGTTTTTATATGCACAGCAGTCACAGAGAAGCAGTTGTTGGCAATGGAAATGTTAGATCTCAGGCTCACTTCCACAATGCTCATCAAGTTAAAATACAGGGATAAAATATACATATATAAATTAAAAATTAATATAAATTTGTGGTAGACAGGTGCGCAGTAATTGCAAATGAATAAACTGAATGTAAACAGGAATGTGGTAAATGCATATGCAGGATGAGAGTTAATTACTGAAGACCTGGTGTAGGCCCACCATGTTGGAAGTCTGAAATTAGGTTGAAAAACATTTTACATGGCCACACAAATGTAATCAACCTTCAAAATGACTGTGGCCAAAATAATTTTCAGGGTGAAACTTTATTTAAATGATCCACTTGCTCAATCCATGCCATCATTAGTCTTTGCATGTAGCGTGTTAACTTTAATTTGTGTTTAATGGCATCTCTGTGATTGAAATGAGACCCAAACTGTTTTGTCATTGTAAAATTGCTCTGGCTCAGTTAATATAAATATAAATTTATGAGTCCATGTTAGGGGCGAACTTTAATGTGTTAGGCCTTGAGTAAATCATTGATTATTAGAGTACAGACAGCCCATATCCAGTGAACTTAGCTGTGAGGGTTTTAATGCCAACCTTGTCAATTTTAACTCAACATTGGTGAGTGATGTGGATCTGCAGCAGCCACCTTGGAGAGCTGGGGATGATACAGGCTAGTGACAGAGTTTACCACAGGCCCCATGCGTCATCCTGGGTTGACAACCGCTATCCATCATTCTTCCCAGGGAGGCAGGCATATTGGACATTTCATGCGTGGATAAAAGACAGAATACATCACAACAGAATAATGCGTAAATGAATGCAAGTCCCCTCTGGGCCTCTCTAAGGATTCACAAATCAAAACGTGACAATTTAAAGGCACAAACCAGCTTCTAGCCCGTAGCCTGTGTAATATTTTACTGATCTGCGCTTCACCTTGGGAATCAAATTATGAAGGAGTCATAAAATGTGCCCTCCGAAAGGAATAAGGTGTCCTCCAAGTCACAAGTCCATTTGTTCCTATTATTGCATTTTCAGAGAGGACTCTGGATTCTTTTCTTTCTCAGGAGTCAGCATTGTCTCTTGTTGTACTGGTGGATATTTGTCTGTATTTGCAGAGTACAGTGGCCTATTTCTCAAAACATCTGGCAGGGCTATAAATAATGATATAACCTCCTTTGTTATGAACCTCGACCCCAAAGAGCATGTCTTTTAATCACAGTCCGTCTGAACAAACACTGCTCTGGAAAATATGACAGCTCTTAGACAAGCCAGTACAGCAAACAATGCAGTGTTACAGAGCACACTAACAGTCTTACAAAGTAACACCACTAACACATGCAAATACAGTTTATTACCATCTCCAGATTTGCAAAACAATAAAAAGGAAAAACAAGGCTGAAATAAATGTTGTAGTGCCGCAGAAAGGGTGGAACTTGTCACAAGGGCAGCCTACAACCTGAGTCTTTTAAAGTCCATTGTCAAGGAGGCAAAGTGTTAGGCACATTTTCAATTGAATAAGTTAATAGTTAGCTTTGCAAGACAAAGGTGAGGCATTTGGGAATATTTTGTAAAGCAAGGCTTCTCAAAGTCTGGACTGAACAGTAGGTTTTCACTGTTATCGGACCCAGCACATACCTTGTGTTATTACCGTGCACTACAAAGTACAAAGCTTTCGATTTACTGGTCCATCTACGTCCCAACCCTTACCTGTGGTCATGAGCTCTGAGTAGTGACCGAAAGAATGTGATTGCGCATGCAAGCAGCCAAAATAAGTTTCCTCTGTGGGGTGGCTGGGCTCAGCTTTAGAGATAAGGAGCTGAGACATCCAAAGGGAGCTCGGAGTAGAGCCGCTGCTTCTTTGTGCCGAAAGGTCATTTTAGGTGGTTCGGGCATCTGATCAGGATGTCTCCTTGGCGCCTTCCATTGGAGGTGTTTCGGGCACATCCTGCTGGTAGGAGGCCCCGGGGCAGACCCAGAACACGCTGGAGGCATTGCATATCTCATCTGGTTTGGGAACACCTCAGGGTCCACCAGGTGGGGCTGGAAAACGTTGCTGGGAAGAGGTATGTCTGGGTTGCTGTCCCTGCGTCCCAGCCCCGGATAAGCAGATGAAAATAGATGGATGGATAGATGTTACGAAGTGTAAGGTTTTCTATTTCAAAATCAATTTTCTTTGATTGATAAACTGTTAGTGATTTAAAGTGTACAGTGTAGCTGGAGATCATTCACAGTGATCCTGTCTCTGGATAAATGTGGTTTTAATGTGGCTTCTTTCCCCCCTATCATTGCCATCGTTGTCATGGCAGCAGTAACTACTGTGGACGCAGATACACAACATGTCTCATTTTCTCTCGCACTTAGTTTCTACAACTAGTGTAAATGTAGTCATGAGAATGTGTCTGAGTCAGAAATAATAACTGTTTGAGCTGTGTCCGTCTCAGTTTCATGCTGGCTCAGTGACAAGAGATGAGACATTAATTAATTGCGATTAGCTGTGCCTAGTTTTAAGCAACTGATTGCAGGCAAACAACACCATTTCTCCACCAGGCTGGAATGCATTTTGGCTGTCTTGACTGTCTTGAACTTGGATTTAAGTTGCTTAAAATGGGATCTGTTGTGCTTTTCCACATTTTGTTTCTGTTGTATACTGTTACAATGACAGTCATATTAAACATGATCAAAGTTTCAAATAATGAGCTAAACATGTGAAAGTTACCCCTGTGAGCAAAAACGTCAGGTTTCAGACTGTTCTGAATACTCCAACAGTTTCTTCTGCTCTTGTTTTATTGCAAGACAAAACAAAACACAACAAAACAGCAAGAACAGTGAATACAAAAGTGAATACAGGCCAGTAAATTAAGTGTTGTCAGGGCATAAGGGGACAAGGTTGCGTCGGCTGTCTGTGTGTCTATGCTCTACAGGTTTGACAGGTGAAAGGATGGGGGAAGGGGCTGAAAGATGACAAAAAAGGGAGAAGAAAGTATATTAAAACTAATCCTAACCTGTGTCCCTCCGTCGGCTTGCAGTGAAGCAGTATCAGTACTATGGGAAAACTCCAGAATGAGTCAGCAGGGAGAGTCAGGCAGGATCAACCAGGTAATTGTTGCATCTTACAGTTACTGATATGAGGTTTAGGCTACAATTTATATTGATACAGCTGAAGTTCCCATATTGTTTTGTCTACAGGTGATTTATTTTTATTACTATTTTTATTATTATTCCAGATTGGTTGTGTTGCTTTACTTTGACTGCTCTATTTTTTTCTACTCTGACTACAGTATGACATAGTGTGCCAGATTTCTTTATGGTCATCTGCTTCAGGCAAGCTACTGCAAGTGTTTACATTTTGTAACCTACACTATTGGTTCTCCATCTATTTTGTGTCACGGACCCCTAAATTGGTACACATTCGATCACAGACCCCCGTTTGATAGGCTTTCACTTCAGGGGTCTCCATCTGAAAAGATTTTGGTTATTAGATATGATTAAGACCAGAATTCTACAGTTGTCAGCTGTGGTTGAGGAGATAACTGTGGAGTAAGTAAAACCAGTGATCAGAATAGTGACTTAAATCACATTGGACTCACTTCAGTAGCAAACTAAATGGTGAGACTATATAGTATTCCTCATTTTCTGGGGAAATCCCTCAGCGACCCCTGGGGGTCCCCTGCTTGAAAGAGCCACTGAAGCACATATTATTCTTCTGTCTTCTTTTGTCTTTATATGAGATATCATAGATTCTGGTGATATTTAAGTTAACACAATGGTTCCTGTATATTTTGAATAGTGTATGGTAGTGGATTATACTGAAGTTCTGTTTATATTTACTTTATTTATGTGTTAGAATGCAGGCACAAGTTATTTACGCCAGGTGCGGTGGCGTAAGCAGTTTTGTGTGTATGACAGTAGGAGATTGTGGACAACGCTTTGCGTAAAAACGACATGAAGTTTGTGTTGACTTGGATCGTAGTAAGTTTTTGACCATGATATGCAGTGTTGAAGTATAATGATGGGAATACAATGAGAATACATAGATATAGGACGTCGTGTTGGTAGTGGACCGTGCAAGATGTAAGTTTGGAAGGACTTGGCCTGTTATTTTGTTTTTCTTTTTTGGATTCTCAATAAACCTCATTAAGCTTTTTCCCTGCCTCATGTGAGTACTGTGGATCTTAAGAAAAGGAACAGAAACACAAGTCAAAACCGACACAAAACACAAACTAAGTGGCCTAGGAACTGTGGTCTGTTGAAACGACCACTACAGTGCTAAATGAAGCTACATGTTAACGTTAGGGGAGTGTGTAAACTTGGCTGCTGATGTCTCCCTGATTTCAGATCATATTCCTGCTGAAGTCCAGTTGTGTTTAGAAGCTTTTATTGGTGATTTTTCATGTTAGAAAGAGACAGTAGAAACCTTACTGTAAATACAAGTGTGACCCTGAAAATGGGCGTAACAGGTCGTCTTTTTTTCAGTTGATTAAATGTTATTTTGGTATTGTTCCACACTTCACACTTTAGTAAAAATTAGATGCAGACCTGTGAGTTATAAGTTTGAGAACCCCTGTCGTATGCCATCACTCAAAGAATAATACTAGTAAAAAAAAAAACCCCACCAAACTCAAGCACCAATGTTACCAAACAAGCTGGCCGACCAATGTTCTGTTCAGGTGGAAAAACAGAGCTTTGCCCATTGTCTCTTAATGTTAACAGATCTGCACACAGCACAGCAGAAAACTCTTTAAGTCATGCTGCACAGACCTTCTTCTCTACAGCTCCAATGTTGGCTATTTCTCAGTCGCAGGAATCCATCCTAACATTATCTGTGCTCAAAACACTGAGCTTGCTTACTCACTGTAAATCGGTGTGAATAAAAGCATCAATGACATGCCTGGAATATAAACATACCGTTAGTCTGGCTGCTTCAGTCATTGTTACAGCCATCTGTGATATGTATAGCCTTGAGCAAATCTTCCGTTTTCGAGGACTGGTACAGTTTGCTCTCGCTGCGTTTATTGTTTTTCCTCCATTTTTTAAAAAAAGGGAAGAAGAAGTCAATACAATGGAAAGTTACTCGCACAAAATGAATTGACTGTTACAACACCTCCCTTTTCTATTTTCCAGCTTCAAGTTAGGTTTACCACTGTGACCAAAACAAATTGTACAATGCCAAGGTTGATTCGTGCTACATGGACCCTTTTTCCACCACGTCAGCTTTATGATTGTGGGTAGTATGTTGGAGTTGACTAAACAACATCTAGCAGGTTTTCACATTGTTGACAGAGACCCAGCACGCTGCGGTTTGTTTCCTCCCCTCAACACCAGCCGTCTGAGTCCTCATTTCAACTTTCTGTTGTTCAGAAGAGAGCCTCCATGTCCTTGTTCGCAAAGCATCATATCCTCAATTAAACTACACTTGCTAAGCCGTTCAGCACCAGGATTATTCTGCATGGTAGTGACATTTTGTGTGTGGCTATACTCCCGTGGGTTTCTCTCACATTTAGAAAGCTGCTTACCCATTCTGACAGCATGGCAGACTTTAAGCCAAAGCACATAACACCACCCTTCAAAATCAGTCAACGTTGAAATGAAATTAAACGAAAGATACATAATGGAACAAAAGGTTCCAACTGGCTGGTGAGAGAAGATGGTTAAATGAAAGCATTCCTTTTTTGAACTGGTGACAATGGTGTCTCTTTTAAACTGGGATTATGAAAGAGAAACTGAGATGCAAAGACAGTCGGGAAGGCAGCAATGGAATGATGGGAAATGTGGAGGAATGTTGAAATGTGTGTAGCAGAAGTTGTACAAAAAAATATAGCTGTTAGTGCATTAAAATTAGAAATGAATTTTGAAAGTTTCAAGCAAAAACAAGTGCAATGTAACATCTCAATGGTGGTAAAAAAAATATTATCAGGTTAATTTTTATCCAACTAGACAAATCAATAACCTTCACCTACCAATGTATTGTACATCAAGAGGAAAGTATTCATTAAGATACTGTGGAGCTCAACTGTGAAACATGAACTTGAACTTTTTAACTGACTCTGTGTCCTTGTCCCAAAACAAAAAGAAAGTTACAAGTGGGTTAATGACAAAATTATTTGGCACTGTATAAATCATCACTGTGCTGTGTGGCTGCTGTGTTTCTACATAGCACTGATTTATTTGATGTTCTGTCAATTTCTCCTCAGTAGTGTTGATTGTGTGGATATTTATCTTTATTGGAATTTCACTTTGCATCAAGTTGTATTTTTAAATCTGTGCATATTTCATTCTTTCCTTTAGCTGAGGTACCATGAAAAGCCATTTCTGTGTTTCTACCCCACCAGCACATGAAACTGTTTTTATTATTTTCTATTTTTTTTCTGTTTTATTTATATCTAAATGTGCAAATAAACTTAAACCTAAACCAGCCTAAATAAAAGTGCAAAAAATTAGCATAGTAGTTGAGATCACTCAATTGATGTGTTGTTTAAAAGCTTTATTTAGTCTGATTTGATCAGTGGGGCCGTTTTTGGCACTATACTGTACTTTTATTAGACAAAACAGAGGGAGGAGGCATTTTGTGGCCACATTGTGGAGACACTATAGGGTATTCTGGAAGTTTCTCTTCTATTCTGTTTCCTCATGTGAGTTTATTATTTTAAATATCATACAAATCAATTATGCAGGGCTTGACCAGGTGGATTTGACCTTTCTCTTAAGCCATAAGGTGCACCATAACTGGTAATATTGTCCAAACTTCAGAAGGCCTTGGCTCTTATTATTTGATGAAGATATCTTAATGCAGGGGTGTCTAACATAAGACCCGCCAAAGGGTCCAATCAGGCCCACTGAATGACTTTACAGCTAATAGTGATGCACTTGTGAAGGCTAAGAGGTGTCAAGTTTTAGGAGCAATTTAAAGTGAGTAGCTTCTTCATGTAAAATGCTGCCTCAGAGTATTTTAACTCCTTGACCAGAATACAGTCGTCTGAAAAAGCATTGCATACATACTGTGGTCAGATTTTAAAGATACTGAACACTGTGCAAAATATTGTCAGTCAGCAGCTTCAGTACAAAAGAATCTGTATTAGACTTCTATCTTAAACAATACTGGTTGAATCCTATTGCTAGGACACTGCCAAAACCTTTGATGTGTCAATGGTTTGTAAGGCAGGTAAAGACTTAACCTGCTTCCTCAATAGCCTCCTCTTTAGTTTGGTATGGTGATGTCAGGATTACGACACGGGAGTGGAAATGTATGGAAATATGCACATGTAATGACAGTGAGTAGCAGACTGACTGAATGTGGAAAACATTTTGTAAATGGATTTGCACTTTTAAAATGTACTTGATTAAACTAAAAACAGGGAAAACTTTTAAGGTGTTTGTTATTTATAGGATATTATACAATGGTTTTACTGGTCCGGCCCTGCCTGCGATCGAATCAGACTATATGTGGCCCACGAACTTAAATGAGTTTGACACCCCTGTGTTAAGGAGATCTTGATCTTGAGTGAATAAACCACTTTAATTGACATTCACATGTATGTATTCTCTTGTAAACCCTTGTAAAGGCAGAAAAATGACTCAAAGCTTGGAGACAAATGTGGAGCAAAACACTGAAACTCAAAGAGAGCAACAGTGTGATTTTAATCCATGACAACACACAGCTGTGAAAAATGTGACAGTTACAATTTAGTTGAAGGTGAAATAAAGTACTCATTAGTCATTTCATTATTATTGTTTTTGATCTGGGTGGTTATGAATCATTACACCGCCACCCTTAGAGTGGAATATTTTCCCTTTTAAGAACTTCTCATATGGTAATTTATCGGTCCATAAATACACAGTAAATGTCAAAGTCCGTATCGCTGTATAATAAGTTCCTGGTGTTTCTCTACTGTTGTCATCTCCATGATGAATGTGTTGCATACGCTATAATGCAGTGTTGGCTGACAATTGACTGTAAACAGTGAAGTGAAATAATGAGTATATTCACATAACACTTGAATACTGTTAACTCCCCATGGGAACAATACATTTGTATCAGGCCAAAGGATTTGTTCACCACACAGTACATTGGATTGTTAGTATATAGCACTCCTACGTACGTATACACTCAATTTAGGGTTTTTACTTTTTATTCTAAGAGAATTGAGCCATATATTGTGCTTCATGTTTGTCTATGCACAACATTTATGTTTTAAGGTGTGGTTTCACTGCAGTTGATCCTCTCTAAAATTTAAGTTTTAGAAAAAAGTAGATAAAGTACACTTGCAAGATAAATGTGACACTTTCTAATGTCACAATGGAGGGACAACTACGCAGGTTGATTTTAGCGCTGGTCATCGTGGACTATATTACTGTCATTGTTCATTTTAGTCAAACCATACAGTTTGAAAACGAGGCGCGGCTCCAACTAGAAAACAATGTTTTGATGCATTGGATGTGCTGAATGTGCATATTAAGGCAGTACAGGAGGAGGTGCACATTAATAATCCTCCAGGACTGTAACGTGCTCATGTTTAACCCAAACAGTGCGTCATGTGACTGCAGTTGGTTCGGATCGAGGTCAGAAAATGAACCCAAACAGTGCGTCATGTGACTGCAGTTGGTTCGGATCGAGGTCAGAAAATGTTCTCACCACAAACGAACCGCACCAGAGTTCATTTGTAACCAGACCGAGACCACCTCTTCAAGAAGGACTCGGTGCGGTCGTTTTGGTGCACAACCGAGTGCGATTGCTGTATTTGAGTGCAATTGAATCAAACCAAAGACGGCAGGTGTGAAAACATCCTCAAAAAGAGGGGTCTCAGTCCGCTTCCAAATGGACTCTGGTGTTGTTTGTTTGTGGTGTGAAAGAAGACCAACCGCAGGATTTTATGACAGCAGATATTTGATTTTAACATGACTTCAGGAGCTAAATCCATCTGCTGATCGTGAAATCTGTCTGCGATCTATTAACTGATCCTGATAAAGACCATGTATATCCTGTAATCTATTTATGCTAATGCATACATGTAACTGTGTAACACATATGCATGTCAGTGGGGGAATTTTCACTGATTAAAAAGCTGTTAAATCTGTTGGGATTGTATCAGACTGTGTACTTCGTCTGTTCATTAAGTCCATTAAAAAGTGTCTGACAGTGGCGCCACAGTATTAAGGCCTGAATCATTACTGTACAGGATGCCTTCTCTTCATCCTATCTCTATATTAGTCATTATTCATAACATGCAATTGATTCCCAGTCTAATAATAGCCTGCTTAAAATCAGTTATTTTCATATGAGCTCTTTGTGAAACCAAAGAACATAAATATAAACACTTTAGAAGCAGTAAAATGCTGCTCATAAACTTCTCTTAGTCACCGGAATTTTATTTCCCATGTGAGTCCTGATGATGCAGGATGACGAACACCAAGTCTGTCTAATAAATGAGTTATCTGTCCGTCGGTAGAACTTCATGTTCACTCCTCTTGGTTCGTTTGCAAAAAGCATAGACTATAAAAATAAGGAAGTCCGCACACTTTCTGGAGTTGCACATAAATACAGCCTTTCTGGGATGGTATACATTCTGTTCTTTGTGAGGTCTGTGGTTATGAACATGTCTTGTACTGTACTTGGGACATATGGAGTGTACTGTGCACAAGAGAGATCAATATTTGGTCAAGATTGTCCTTGCCGCTGGAAAAAAAGCAATTACAAAGAGCTGGTTGTAGACAGACGCTGCAAATCACAAACAATGGCTGACCGTCATAGACGATATTCAGGTGATGGAGAATCTTACATACAGGATGCGGATGAATTAAGGACAATTTGAAACTATGAAACAAAAAGAAAAGGATATGGATAAAACGCTGTTTAGGTAGAAGTTGGACTCGTTAACTCCCGCAGGCTCTGTTCATCTTTTGTTATGTTCTTGAAGTTTTTTATTCTATGTATATCCTCAATCCTTCAGATTTCCCACCTACTTGAGGTATTCCCAGAAACAACTTCAAAAAGCAATGAAGTAAAGGGAGGAAAAGAAAATAGAAACTGTGGGATAAGGCAAACCATAAGCAGGGCAATTTATTTGTTTTAATTACAGAAAAGTGCACTTATTTTCTATGAACCCTGGATTATGAATTTCAATGAAGAGAAACAAAGTGGTCAAAAAATAGGTCAGTGTGAACAGAAACAACCAAAACTAAAATGCGACAATGTATAATATTTTCCCTCTGGTGCGGACCGAATGAATCAAACTACACGTGCGAAAGCAGCCTTAGTGTTCCCAGAATAGTTACAAATGCTGCAAATAAAAATTTTAGAAAAGAATTTATTTCCTCTGAATCTGTGGATTGATGTCGGTAATTGTGGCTCGGTATAAAATATGAATGTTCTACTGTTTTTTGTTATCTATCTTACATTTTAGCCGATCTCTTACCTCCATTGCTTTCAGATCTCTGATTCTGTGGTGTTTTATTTTTTTCTTTCACCTCTCCTTTCCCTGTCATTGCTCATCTTTCTGTCTCACACACACACACACACACACACACACCGGTTTTCCTCTTTAGACACCCTTGGCTCCTCGCCTCCCCTCCTCCTTTCACCCCTACTCTCTGTTTTGCCCTTCTCTAAAGATTTGATTAATTCACGGGTGAGAGGAGAGACTCCCAGCTAACACATTAGCACAGGAGTCACCAGGAGTTCACTTTGAAGAGAAGAAAGACATGTATCCATGACCCCAAGTGATGATCTGAGGATGGCGCGGCCAAATCTCTGTGAGGGCTTCTTTGGGTTTTATTTTCTTGCGTCTGATCCAGAAATCTTAGAAGAGAAAACCATTCCCATAAAATTTTCATAGAAGATTATCTGCAGTCTGAGGAACTTTAGGGATGAAACTGAGCATGAGTGCAAGTAGTTATTTCGTGCACAGTTAGATTGAACTTCATATTGGGATCTTTGTCCGCTGTAGAAGAGGTCATTTAAACTGTAGTTGGTCACTTAACAAAAAACAAAAAAAACCCAAAACTTTTTTCCTATATGCTATTCTCACAGCACTAATTGAGACAGATTATGTGTGAAAATAAATCATATTCTTCTGCCTACTCTTTTGCCTTGTAGTGCCTCTCATGGACTTACTGCATGTGAGTGAAAATCAATCAGTGTGGAGCAGTCTCTAATGCAGCTGTCAATCATGTCGATCACTGCTCATGAACTGTCAAAAAGGCAGCACTGATTAAATACAAATCAAGATTCTGCTGCTGCATTGCCTGTACTTTCTCATTTTACTGCTAAACTGTACAATAAAATATGTTTCTGAAATCATTCGAGGAGAGAAATATGCAATGCAGTATTTTAGCAGTGCTGCCTAGTTTGGCTGTTTGACTGCAGTTCACGGAGTGACTGACATTATCGACTGCTGCATTTAAGACTCATTGGCTCCAACTGGTTGTTGCTGACTGTGCTGTGGTCTGATATTAACATGTGCCATTAGATGCAGTAGGAGGGAAGGAGGGTAATGATTTCAGACTGATTCATGCACTTCTTTTAGGTTATTGACAATTTTAGCAAACATGATAAAAAGTAATTTTCACAAAAGTATCCAACTGTGGCCTTAAGTTAGTAACTAATCTTGATTTAAAAAGCACTCTTTAGAAGAGAGGCAAGACCTGTGTAGCTGTGTAAAGCAGGATTTATACTTCGTCGAATCGACGCTGTACCTACATACATACATACCGCGTAGGCTCTCAATGCACGGCCTACGCTGTAGCCTGACGTGCACCTCCCCAGAAATGTAACTACACTTCGCGGCAGTCCAGACCTCCTGGCTATTTTTGTAAGCTGAAACAATTTCCCTCAGTGGAAACGAAGCTTTTATTTACTTTAATTTCACAGACAAGAAACAATAAATAGTGCAGACAATAAAGCCTCCACAAAATAGCATTTTAAGTCTTGTATGTGATATATCCTGTTACACCCGCAAACGTAATAACAGCCCACAAACGTAATAAACCACAAACGTAATACAAATCTGCAGCTTTGAATGTAATAATCCCGCAAGTGTAATAAATTTCCCACAAACGTAATAGCAGCTGCCTACTACAAACGTAACACACAATTTTCCACAAATGTAATAACTATTACATTTGCAGGAAATTATTACATATGTGGGAAGGTGAAAATCTAAACTGTAATAACTTCCCACAAATGTAATATGAGACTGAATAATGATCTTTGTGGTGGTTGTTGTTTGTTTGTTTACTTATACACTTGCCAATAGTGATGCGTGTGTTGACAAGCAACCCGCAGGTCGGGTGGGGCGGGTCAAAAAGTGACAGAGCAGTGTTCTGAGTAAGTTAGAAGTAACTTACAGAAACACACACATACACACACACACACACACACACACACACACACACACACACACACTGGTCATTACTTGTCAGTTCACAGAATTACTCTGTGGCAGCAAATATGCATTTAATTGGATTTATTTTATTTTCTCCTGCCTCGTGTTAATACAGATTTCTCTGCAGCATCTGGCCTACAGTACCTGTTCAGCACCTCGGACAGCGGCGTTGCGGTTTACAATAACTTAATACTCCTCCACTCAAAAATGTGTTTTCTTCTTGTTCCTACAGATGAATGTTTGAGCCTCACTGTGCAGAATGATGTATGTGCAGAGCTTGACACTCGAAGGCTGTTTTCACATTTATCTGCTGAAAATGCTGATGATTTTAAGGGCTAGGGCTACGAGCCTATGTTGGTGGCTTATGTAGCCTATGTTTGAACCATTT
>NC_065511.1:25277364-25315331 GCF_006386435.1 Epinephelus moara | reverse complement strand
GAAAATTGTGTGTTACGTTTGTAGTAGGCAGCTGCTATTACGTTTGTGGGAAATTTATTACATTTGCGGGATTATTACATTCAAAGCTGCAGATTTGTATTACGTTTGTGGTTTATTACATTTGTGGGCTGTTATTACGTTTGCGGGTGTAACATATCCTTCAGGAATTTATACTGACTTCACATGAGTAGAGGAAATCTCCGCTCATCGCTAGGCTAATTTAAACAAGGTAAAATGCCATTGGCTTGTGCTAATAACGTTAACATGTTGTATTTGTTTTGAAAATGTTTATGTTGGTGAACCTTGTGAGTTGTAATGGAGCTGAATTTTTTTAATGTTACCTTTGTTAGATGTTGCTGTTGTGCCTGCCTTCATATGAGTAGAGGAAAAGTCTGCTAGCTGCTAGGCTAACGCCATAGGCTTGTGCTAAAAACATTAGCTGTTGTCTCTGTGGGGAAAAAGTGTCCAGATGAAGACAAGTGCTTTGTCTGTGAATGATGCGAGTTATAATGAAGCTGATCTGTGTACTCGTGTTTGAAATTGTCGCTATAAAGCCACGTTTAATGTCCGTTTAAGGTGTGTTTTGAATCAACTAAACTTTACAGCACTTCACAGAAACCCCACCGCCAACTCGTGTTCTGGGCTAACTGCAGAGTGACACAGACACACCACTGCATAAGTATAAATGCTCACAATGGTGTAGGCCACATGCATAGGCTACGGCGTATGGGCTCTGCATAGAGCTAACACATAAGTTTAAATCCAAAGTAGACCCTTCAATGTTCTCTCTTGTTTCCTCTTTCTAATCAGCGTTGATTCTTCAACATGAAGCACAATAACCACTACATTTAGGAAGATATTTAAAAACACAGTAATGTGTCTTTTGGTATTGTTTATTGAAATGCATTCCCTCACTGGAGGAAAATAACTAAAACTAGCTCGGGGGCAAATCAAGAAATGGCAGGGGTAAATTTCTAGCAACAAAAAATAGAAAAGCATAATCTGCAGGTAAACGCTCTCCTGAGTGCTACACTTTTAAATTTGGCCCATTAATTAAACCAGGATAATCAAGCTGTTATCACTCACATAGAGGAAGGTAGGATGGTTGTATCAGTCTCTTCTCTCTCCGTCTGTTGCCAACTACATGCTTAAGGCCACAGAGAAGCAATATTCTTACGTAAATCAATTTCTTCATTATTATGTTTGAGTCTCCAACTGTGGTCTCGCCAACTTGGAAGGAGTCTAAATCATCCTGGTGATGACGCACAGACTTGATGCCAAGCGTGTACTCCAAAAATAAAAGCAGAAAGAAAGACAGACAGGGTGGTGTAGTTGTTGGGATGCAAGGAACCTTTGTTGCATGTCATACCCCCACGATCTCTGTCTGTATCTCCACTATAAACAGTCTAATAAAGGCAAAAATTCACCTTAAGAAACAAGCTTTAAAGGGTTAGACGGACAGATGAAGGTAATGAAGGAGACAGACTGAGTTCGAGATGAAGGGAAACTAGATGAAAAAAAACCTTATGAGCAGATGAGGACCCTTTTTTTTTTTTTTTTTTTTTAGAAAGAATGACTTAAGTTTCATCAACATGCTGTTCACCACTTTCAAGTTTTTGGAAATATTAATGAATCTAGAATCCAAATGAGTACTTTTTCACACTTTTAATCAGCTAATTAAGAGGGAGATTGAGAGAAATAAATGAGACTCACAGATATCAAAGATTTACAGTGTCTGTCTCCGTTTTCCCCACTTCACAGTTCTGATAGACTCTAAATAAGACGCTTTTCCATTAACCTTCTGGATACAGTAAAGGGCAGAATTTCTCAAGCCGTCTTAGTTTAAAAAATAATTTTTTAGTCCCTTTTCCACTGCCAAGGTTTTGAATAATTGAATTCATTATAGATAAACATTTTAGGAATAATAAATGACTATTAATTTCTTCTGTTTCCTGTGTGACCTTGGCACAAATGGGTGTTGAATATGTTGTCGCCCTTAAGATTCAAAGCCTTTTTTTCTTTCCCTGTTGTTGAGCTTACAATAAGTCACTCAGAGTACAGTAGGTGCGTCAGCTAAATGCTGAACATTTCTATGTAAATTTGGACTTCATCTTCCACAAGGGCTCCAAGCCATACACATATGAAATGACTTGCTCAAGGTTATCTGCCACTCTTCACACAGCCATTCCCTCCCATTCTGTGCTCTTAAATATCCATCTAGCCTCAGAAGTTGGCAAGGATGCCTGTTCCTGTTAGTGAATGTCAAAGAAGCATCACTGTAATCTTTGTCGCATCTCCTGCGCCTTTTAAAGCAGAATGTGCTCAGTCTTGTGCAAAGCAATCACACCTGAGCACTAAGTCTGAAGCAGGAGGTGTCATATGTTGAGGGTTAACCAGATAAGAACATGATGAATTGACTGTCACGGACGTCTATCTTTCAGTTTATTCTCAAACATTTAAGATAAAGGTTTTGTAAACATTTTCTCACAAGCAAAGCATCCAGTGCATCAACGAGTAAGAAATGTGTTTGTGTCAATATCGGCACATGATTCACAAGATTGTGGTGCAAACAGATTGAAGTGGTTTTACAATAACCTTGTCCTCACATTGTGTATTGTATTAAAAGGCACTGCACACATGCTGCACCACTGACAAAAAGGAAAAAAAGAAAATTGGATGTTGTTTATGAGCATTTTTTGCCCAGCATCCAGTTTAAAATATGCATTTTGTGTTAAATATTCCAGTTTAGATAGCAACAATATCTCTCAAACAACAGTCTCCAGCAAAATGTGCAACATGGAAAAATAAATCTGAGGGGATTTTTGTGATCTCTGTCAGTGTTATCAGCTGCTGTTTTGTGAAACAAACAATTATGACCGGCGTTTCAGTAAGAGCCGACTAAATAAG
This sequence comes from Epinephelus moara, assembly GCF_006386435.1. NCBI lineage: Eukaryota > Metazoa > Chordata > Actinopteri > Perciformes > Serranidae > Epinephelus > Epinephelus moara. The sequence continues at coordinate 25,312,424 of NC_065511.1, read as the reverse complement.
GGCTGCCATCTGAAGAAATTTGTATGTGTATCCAAACTCAGTCAAATTCTACTTTCTTTCCCTATGTGACCCAGAAATACTCGACGGCCCTGTGTTAAATTCGTGGACTCCAACAGCGACCAAGATACTCCCAAAATACTTAGAAACGGTGAAACAGGTCGGCAGGAGAACTTGCCAGACTTGTTTTTATTATTAGTATTTAATGGTTGGGAATCCGCATGGGCCGTGATTCCTCTGGAGCTCTGCCTCCTCTCCCTGGAAAGAAGGCGAAAACTCAGATAAGATGTGACAGGCTGATAGCTGCTCGCTGTGGCTGCTTTGGAAAGCAGGACAGGCTCTGTTTTGTCTGATGAGAAATGCTCTGGAGGAAGACAGACAGGGCTGGGAGGCAGTGAAGGGGGAGAGAGGCGGGAGAAAAGGAGGGCGGTACAAAATGAAAATGAAACAGCAAAGTGTTGGACTGTCTGGTTTGACCTTTTGCAAATAGATTTTTGTAAACCCGCTCATTTTTTTCTTGAGAAATGAAGGGTAATGACCGTGGCATTCTGATTACAGGTTTTTTTTTTCTTTTTTTAATTTGTGGAGATGGATCTCGCTCATATACACACACATAAATACTCACTGAGCACATGCACACACACAAACACTAACAATATACGTTGTGCATGCGGGGCAATTTTCAAAGGAAAGGTCAGGGCTGACAATAATTTGAAACCCTTTTTGCGATTTGTTGGCCATGAAAAATGCACAACATTACCAAGGGAGGAATGTAGAATGAAAAGTAGGCTGAAAGATTGATGCAAAAAGGGATTTATACTTGTGTGTGAGAGCCTACGCACGTCGCCCACGCCATTGTGAGGATTTATACGTGTGCGGTGGTATGTCTGTGTCACTCTGCAGTTACACCTCTAAAACACTAGTTGGCAGCTGCAGTTTCTGCGAAGTGCTGTGAAGTGTAGTTGATTGAAAACACACATTAAACACACATTAAACATGGCTTAATAGAGACAATTTCAAACACAAGTACACAAATCAGCCTCACTATAACTCGCAGCATGCGCAGACAAAACACTTGTCTTTATCTGGACACTTTTTCCCCACAAATACAACATGCTAATGTTATTAGCACAAGCCTATGGCATTTCACATTGTTTAAGTTAGCCTAGCAGCTAGTGGACTTTTCCTCTACTCATGTGAAGCCAGAGCATGCGGCGCATGCAGCAATATTTGACAAAGGTAACGTTACAAAATTCGGCTCCATCACAATTCACAGGGTTCACCAACAAAACGACCATTTTCCAAACAAATGTAACATGCTAACGTTATTAGCACAGGCCCATGGCATTTTACATTGTATAAATTAGCCTAGTGACTAGCGGAGATTTCCTCTGCTCAAATGAAGCTAGGATAAATCACACATAAGACTTAACAGCTATTTTTGTGGTGGCTTTGTTGTCTTCACAATTTATTGTTTCTCATCTGTGAAATAAGAGTAAATAAAAGCTTTGTTTCCATTGAAAATGGTTTCAGCTTACAAAAATAGACAGGAGGTCTGCGTAGACGCGACATGTAGTTACATTTCTGGGGACTAGTGTTTTGGAGGTGTAACTGCAGAGTGACACAGACACACTACTGCAAAAGTATAATTGCTCTCAATAATTGCTCTCAAAACTCGACGCTGTATAAATCCCTCATTAGGGTGTAAATAAATGAGCAGTGGACCAAAATCTGTGCTCCTTCAATATTCTTTAATGACTTTTATGAGTATATATGGTGAGTTGTACGCTTGTGTCAGTCATACTTTGAGGCATAAATCTCATTTTTCTTCATCCTGGGAGTGAGACTGTAAAACAGACAGAAGAAGTGGCAGTGAAATAGAGAGTGCAGGATCTAGCTGACATGAGACAGACAGCTGTTGGCTAAAAGCAGCACTGAGGCGGTATGGAGATGCAAATAGACCTGACACTACACGAGAGACGGCTGCCTATTCATCCGCCACGTCCTCCAGCCTCTATCTATATGACAGACGATCCATAATTACCACTTTCTGCATCTACAGGAGCTATTATGAATTAGTCCATAAGGCTCTACAACACTGGTGGCAGTAGGTACCCTCAGGTATTAACTTGTCAAATGCAACTTTTTGTCAGGTGGTATTAGAGAACCATCGTGTTGTAGTACTGACACACTGCCTCACACATTATGAGATATTTTCACATGTTTCCTTTCACTAATACAGAAGTTGAAATATGTCTCAGTGGATTGTGCAGTCCAGTGAACTGAACATTTCTTTTTTTAATTTTGGCTCATGCTCAACAAGCCTCTTTTAAAGCCAAGTTTTGTTACACTAAATAAATTTCAGAAGTCAGTTTCAGCATCCGTCAGAGCAGCTTTCCAGACAACTGCCAAACACTCGGAGGCAAAAACATGATGAATCCCCATCCAGAGCTACTTACTGCTTAATGTCTGTTCCTGTGTGTTGTACTCCTCTGGAAAAAAATTACCTGGGTATCACTCACCTGAGTGCAGCTGCTGCACAAGTTGTTAGGAAATGCTTTAAATCCAAACTGCAGACATGACTTTGGATATTTCTAGATTACATAAATACATTCTGCGGCTACAGAGAATTAACCAAAAAATAAAGTCACAAATTCATTTTTGATGTTGGAAACAGCAGTTGAGAGAACATTACAAGGTCAGTGTAATAGCTGCTGTCGAACCTTCCATCATCAGCAGATGGAATTATCAAGTAATAATTTTTTCAGTTTAGAAAGATCATCAGTCAGAGGATCGTTATTTTTACTTAATGGTAACATTTAGGGCTGCAACTGACATTTATTTTCATCATTACTTAATCTTGTTGATTATATTATCACTAATTTGGTCAATGGTAAGTCTATAAAATGTAAAATAGGAAAAGATAGTGAAGTCTTGTCTTGTTTTGTTCGACCAAGAATGTAAAATCCAGACGTTTAGCTGATGAGGAACCACAGCAGAGCAGCAAGTCTTCTTAATGGATATGCTGGAACCAGAGAATGGTCGGAGCTTTTGTTTAAAGGTTCTTCATACGACATTCAGAACATTAATGTAACAGCAGTCAACCATTTGCTGTTAAGATAAAGTGGAGTAATGGTATCCTGAGCGGAGAATGAAGTCATGCTCCCACCGTGTGTGTTGTGATTGATTGATTTTTATTTGTGTCGTGCACACTTGCATGTGCCCAAGCCTCGTGGGTTTACAAGACACCATTACAATGATGTTGCAGTAACAATCAAAAATACAAGTTATTTAACTACTCAGTCCAGAAACAGAATACTCTGCCTTCTATGCCAGGCCTGGCAAAGTGTTTCAGCCACAAAAAAGGTTACCCTTCTGAAACAAAAACACAATTTTTCATGATCATCTAACCAAATGAAATCAACATAAATAGAGGTCATCTTACTGAGAAGTGCCTTCCTGATGTCTTTATATACAGTACAGTAAAACAAGAAGTGAACTTCATTCTCAACTTCACCTAAATTACACAACAAACAAATCCTGTCCTCCTCTGAGTGGCGTTAAACCTTCCAGTCTCTAAGGCTAATGGTAACCAAATGAGCACATAGGGATCTTTGTCTTTTATTTAGATTATGCTTCACATAATGTTCCACACTGAAGCTATTCTTTATGAGGCAATAAGTGTTGTAGGGTTTCTCTGTTCTGTATTGTGGTTGACGGTCTAGCTGTGTGTGTGTCCCACTGGCTAGCTAATTGCTGCTGCTCTGCACTGCACTCATATGGTGGTTACTGCTAATAATAGCAACAACGTTGTTGCGAAAGGGTAATGGCCACCCTCTGGTTTCCCCCTGTTAGCTCTGTCTGCGCTGTTGCTGTTGGTAGAACTGTTTGGGCTGTTAGCACCATTAGCTGCTAGCCACCGGCTCAGCAGCCTCCATGTGAAACAACCCTGTGCTTACAATTCTGGTTCAGACTGTGCATAGATATGCCCTGACTGTCATATATTAGAGCTCCTTATACGATTAGTCAATCGTTGCTTGAATATTTAATGATTAATCAACTGATCGTTGCATCTCTACTTAAATCTGAAGCCCTTTTTAAACAGGAATTGTGCAAATTTGCAGGAAAGCCCAATCAGTCTTTTTTCACCATTGGCAGTATAAAAACAAAATCGGGGAGGGCGAAAATTGACGCCTACCTACTTTTGTTTACAGAATGTGCCTTTTTTGGGGCAATGGGGGGAGTGAGCAAGTAACAAAACATGTAGCTCAGTGTGTGACGTAAACAGTGACGTGGGAGGGAAGCCGCGGCTGGTCAGGCAGCGCTAGTCAGGCGGCGATTCTCTCGTAAATCAGCCCGTTCTTCACCGTCCCTGTCATCTCACGGTTAATGGCCTCTTCATTTGCGAGGGCAAGGAGGGCACGCAATGCCTTGTCTCCCCTGCTGCTCATCTTTGCAGTGTCTGTCAGGTTTGCATTTCCCTCTTGCTACTAGCTGCTCGCTAATTCCTGCTATCAGCTGTTNATCTCACGGTTAATGGCCTCTTCATTTGCGAGGGCAAGGAGGGCACGCAATGCCTTGTCTCCCCTGTTGCTCATCTTTGCAGTGTCTGTCAGGTTTGCGTTTCTCTCTTGCTACTAGCTGCTCGCTAATTCCTGCTATCAGCTGTTGCTACTAGCTGCTCGCTAATTCCTGCTATCAGCTGTTCCCTGTTTATCCACTGCCAGTGGCTCGCATGTGCAGCGTCATCAACAGCTCCTCCCACAAGTCATCAACAGCCCCTCCCGTGGCGAAAGACCACTTCGGTCTGTTTAAACTAAAAGGGTTCCGCCAATATGACTACCCTACGAGGCGGAAAATTGGGCACCTCGGATTAACTCGCCTCTGTGTGTATAAACGCTCACAGCTGGCCGGCAAAACGGCCCAACATTCACAAAAAATCTGGCAGTGTAAAAGGGGCTAACTATACCCTGAAACCTGAATGGAGTAAAGTCACTGAGCCTCTTCAACAACACCAACTGTATGGAGCCCATGTTGCAACCAAATTGAGTTGAAGACAGTTGAAGTTATAAACACTGACATCTCAGTATTTGATTAACATGTTTATGTTACAGTGTTTCAGACATGAGACGCTGTCATGTTCAAACTGCTGCCTGAGTGTCGTCAGCGTCGTCTCTCTGTAAAACAGAGATAACAAAGGCAATATAAGAGTCAGGACTTCCTGCTGTTATATATCTGAGAGGCAGTGAGTCATCCTGACACGGTCAAATGTGTCATTTGTTTTGTATTTCGTGGTAGATAAGATACCGAAACATCAGATCTTTTACCTTGAGGAAAATACAAATGACATTATTGTCTGCGATTGTGATGTAAGCGCATCCATGTAAGTGTTTTTGTGCCAGACTGACTATGAAAGAGCTGGGAGCGAGATGACTGAGCTCCCACTGCTTACGAATGATCAGTGGGTTGCACTAACTTTCTCTTTCTCATACTCCAGTTTTGCCCAACAAATCATCAGGCTGAGGGTTAATAATTCATGTAAGGGGCGGTTTGGTGTGTGTCCTAGTTAGCATTTGCTTTGCTGACACCTGCTGGTGCATCCATAACAAAAGCAATTAGATGCACGGTCCTCCAAGGAAACTCAGGCACCCTTTCATCCCCAATCAAATACATTTGCTGTGTACTTGCTCTATCTCTTTGCTCCTCTCCTGGAGTTTCAAGACCGTAACTTCCCGCTGACAGATTCCCCCATGCTCTGCTGCCTTTTGTTGTTATCTGATTAGCTGGAGCGAGAGACCAACCAGGATTCATTTCACTGCTGTCTCTCCTAATTTCATTCCAGGCTGTTTCCCAAACAATGCCTAGAATCCTAAGCTTCTCCTCATATGTCTGCTGCTAGCAACACAGGAGCATGAGATACAGAATCTGTACCTTCAATGTATGCTCTAATCTGTGTCGGCCTTGCAGCTACATCTGGCAGTGTGTGCACATTTAACTTCATGATACCAGTGCTGCCAAGTGAGGGGAAATGTTTTTGATAAATGTGGCTGACATTCACGTTGAAGAACAGCTGAGGAGCACAGAGAGTCAGGATTTTATCAGTTGTTACACCATGTGTCCTTCTGAGTGCCAAGCCGTTTGTCTATTTTGTTTTTTCCTCACATTCTTCAGCTACAGGAATATACCAAGGTTGTTACATGAATGAGTGATTAGTCACAACTTGTGCTGGGTGATGTTGTGATAACAAAAATGAAAATGAAGTTGCAATTTCTGTTGATATTAAAGCCAGCCTAAAATAAGCAAATCTGTGTTTGCAGCCAGGGAGTTTGTTTCTTTATATGAGTTTTGTTCATCATTTAAATCCCTAATTTCCTCGTGCGTATGGGCACCATGCTTTTGCTAATGAAATAAAAACAAAACAGCATTTGTGATGCGTCTATGAGTGCTGGAAAAGCAGATGGTAAAGTTATATTACTGTTGGTTGCTGGAATGTTTCTTTGAGCGCCATGCTGTTCGGGTATAATTGCTGGTGTTATGAACACTGCAAGTGATGCTTTAGGTAGTTCAGTTTTTGTGGTGTTTTCCAACATTATGGGACAAGGTTTCGGCAAAGTTGACAATATACATCACTAATCTGCTACATGTCACACTTTAAGTAGCCTAATCCCATTTGGGAATTAATCATCCACTTCGTAACCAAACAAGGCTTTAAGCGTCCAACTTTATGTTACCTTTATTTTATTCATAACAGCTCATTACATTTAAGGCTTTGTCACTTCTGAGTCTCTCTTCTGTTTGGATAGGTAAAGTTTCCTCAGAGGTATCGCAAGTCTCTCCCATCTATTAGATTTTTGACACCAAAACAAAAGCATGTTATTGTTTAGTTAAAGGAGCTGTGTGCAACATTCAGAACATTAATAGCAAGCAACAATTTAAGATATGGCAGAGTAGTGGTGTTCTGAGCAGAGAATGAAGTCACGTTCTCTCTGTGTTTTAATCTGCGCTTCTCTGTTTTGTATGGTGGTAGTGAGCAGGGTTGGGCTTGCTAAAAATGTAATGTATTACTCATTACTCATAACTGTTTTCAAAATTACTTAACTTATTACCCCCTGCCAACAGTGATTTGTTACAGTGCTCGTTATATCACTTTTCTGTTACACCCCACAAAATTTGTAACTGTATATTTCCTTTAACTTTGGACTTTATATGTGTGCCTCTGAGTGAATGAATCACAAGTAAGTAGGCTATAGCTAACGCTAGATAGCTTGCAAATGTAGTTCTTTGTAGCCTGCAGCTGATTCAGCTGGTTGTTTAGTCAGCGTAGGGCGACAGCCATCTTCTGTGGCTGAGGAGGGCTCACCTTTGGTGGGGTGTATTTCCTGGAGCTTCACGTTGTTGTGATTTCGTAGTAGGCCTAGGTGTTTCAGACTGGAGTTTTGACGACTTGTTTGTCGCAGTGGAAGAAGTTTTTGTACTACTACCTGCAGCAACAGTGTTTTTGTCATCTTTTTTTTTTGTTTGTTTTTTAAAGATATTTTTTCGGGCATTTTTAAGCCTTTAATTGATAGGACAGATGAGCATGATAACATCGTTCGTTGTGGAAGCATGACACCCCACCTCCCTTCCCTCCCCATGTTAACACTGTTAGCTCTGTTAGCACTGCCATTGTTAGCACCTTATTTGTTTGCACAGCTAGCCACCAGCTCAGCCAACCCTGTGTTAATAGCCATGTGCAGGCAATCCTGGTTCAGACTTTGGGAAGTGGGCTGTCTGTTCCTAAAACACTGCCATGCTTTTGATTAGAAATAGCGTTGATTCTGTGATGTGATTGACTGCAGCACATTGAGAAGCAATATAGTTTATCAGCGGTATATCATAGTTTGTAATTTTGCAGTTGAAGAAAAGTTTTGATTCTAATCAGTGTTATATTGTTTTTTTATCACCCCCACCCTAAGAATAAAATCTATTTCCGTTAACAACATCATGGAAAGCTCCATATCAACAAAGTGGTGTCAAGTCCATTCTGTGGATTATTTATGTCATTCCTTATATCTAAATAACTTAAAGTTGATATCTCAGACAGTCCTGATAATCTCCAGTTCCAAAGAGATGGCTCTCTGAGTTAAGCCAGTGTGACTGCTTTAATGGAAAAAACTGTCAAGATCTGAAACCTCTGAAAAACCCCATCAAGTGCATCTAAACGTTCTAAACCAAACTTATGAGTTCAGTGAGCTGTACTTTTGTCCCTGTAAAGCAATAAACACAGCTTATTTTCTTTGCATAATTGTACCATGAAACAATTTTAAGAACCCCCTGTCTGACCACAGACAATCCCCATGGCAGGAAATTAGCTCTTGTGGGTTGTCAGAGTAGGTCGCAAGGCCTTTGAAGAGTCTTTTTGAGCTCTAATAATTTGGCCCAATAGGGAGACCTCCATGTGGATTGTGTGGTATGCCTCACACTGAGCCAGGGCCTATGAGGCTTCAGAGAGATAACTCCAAATTACTGCTAATAAAGCTCTCTGGATTAAACCACTTTAGTGTCTGCGTGTATTTATGTGACTGAGCTCTCATCGAATCCTCGGATGTTTTCTTTTTCATTCACCTTTGGTGGAATTTACGCGAGTCTGTCGAGATGGAGGTAGTGTCGTCTGAAATTGAAACACAATATAACTTAAAAGGAAGAAAGGAAACCGCACAACCATCATCAACCAAACAGCAGCACGCCTTGTATTTCACGTTGATTCGTCTGTGGGATTCAAATGAGCAGGAGCGCACGTCGAGTGGGCTTGATGGCTCAATCAGTGCAAGTTAATTACAGTCTCAGCTGGGAAGAGGCACAGACAGAGAAGATCACCTCCATGCAGATTGTGGAGCACAGTTTTAGGGTCTCCTGAAGGGCACATTATGTGTGCTGAGAGAAGGAGAGGGGAACACGACTATGTGGCGGTGATCGGGCGTTGGAAAAAAAAGCAGCAGGCACAAACAAAGCTCCTCATTAGCTATATGCAACTGCGGGGCATAACAGGCAAGTCTCACAAAGTGAAAAACAGAATCAAAGGCACATAAAATGGGGAACATCAATAAACAAGCCCTCTGTGTGACCAATGAAGAAGTAATTAAATTGTGTTGACAAAGTCTGCCTGGTCAAAGACACGACTGAGAAGCCAGCAAAGTCACTTTTATCTGTGTGGTGTCAGTTAAGAGAAAGCGTGGAAAAAATGGTTAATTAGTTCCTCTTTGGCTGTGCCATTGTGCTGCACATTTATGAAAAAGGTCTTTGATTCTCCTCTCATATTTGTGCTCAGTTTCTTCATGGCTCAAAGGAGCAGGAACCTTCTCATGAGAACACAAATAAAAGGTTTGAAATAAACAATACAAAGGGTTGGATCAGCTGTATGGAAATAGTGCCTGAATGCATAAAAGGTAGGTGCCTTTTAGACGTCCCATGGGTGTAGATATTTGGGGAAATTACCAGTGAGTTAAGCTGAGGTTTTAATGCATCTAAATGCTTTTAATTAGCTTTACTGTTCTACACACAATAGAGCGGTGTGTTTCTCCTGTCACTTTCCACTGAGGACAAGTCTCAGTTTGATTGTTTGGATGGGCTTCAAAAAATCTGGCATTAATATGAGTTTGATGATATCCGATAAAACCACTGTTGGCCCGAATTAATGCCTGTATCAGCATATATAAATTAATAGGAGAGCACCAGATGGTTCCATAATTTGATTAAGAGCCTGTCAAAGCTCCCCTCTGCTTACAATTTGATAGGGATTCTTTTGTGCTGTTGTATTGGCACCAACATTTTCTTGTAGATTGTGTTTTATTAGCATTGTACTTCAAAATGAGAAAAACTGTTTTTATCTCCTGGAATTGGCCTCCAAATATGTTGACGCTCATGTGATTTGAGTTCACTAACAGCAGGCTTAATGCAATATTGAACTACTAATACTACACAAGTTGTTGCACAGTTATTAACTCTGATGTATCACTTGAAGAATTGGAAAATATGGTTAATTTCTGTGGCACCCTGATGTTGAAATTATGATAGATCAGTCAGGACCAATCTCATCATAGATTTAACCATTTAATGCAACAAATGGAAGTACGGTTATACTTGGCGCTGATGGCTCCACTCTTAAGATGCTCCCTGGATCAGACATGCAGCATGCTACACCAATACAGGGAGCGCAATGCAGAAAACCCCCCAGGGTGTACAAGAGTGGGCCCAAAGCAAGACATAAAATACCCTTTTAACATTTAAGCCTTGTTAGCACTCTGAATTGGAAAGGTGGAGGCTGGGGTGGAGGAGGCAAAGCTTTGGCAGCAGCAGCAGCAGGAGCCATGTGTGGCAGCATTAGTGTAGTAGGTATCAGTGAGTAGGAGGCCTTATTTAAATGGACTGCCTTGTGAGAATGGGCTGTGATTGGTGTGTGACTGATTGGAAGCAATGATCATATTGGTTGGCTGGCATCTGGTTACAGCTGGGGCGTACGACTTCCATGTCCTGCATAAACTAATGCAAAGCTTAATTTCAAAGGTGCTGCATGCAGATTTCAGAATGTATGGTTAACAGTGCTAACTCCATAAACAGTGCTAAAAAACAGCAACAGAGCTGCTGACAGAGCTAATGCTGTTAAATGGGAAGGAACTAGAGGGTGAGCGATAGCTTCCATGAAGCCGCTGTCCTGATATCAGTGGTAACCACTGTAGGAGCGCAGTAAAAAGCGTTGGCGATGAGCTAGCCAGCACGATACACACATACACTAACATGCAAGCATAGCCAGACTGGCTAGCCACAACAAACCACAGAGAAGCTTTGACAGCAACACACAAAGAGGTGGTGTGACTTTTTTTGTCTGCTCAGGACGCCATAACTCCACTATGTCTTTTCATAGTGGCGTATTGCTATATTAATGCTCTGAATGTTGCATACAGAACCTTTCATGTACAGATGTCTTATCTCAAAGCATAAAAGCACATCTCTGTAGTAAAACATCATTATACTTTTTCTGCTTTGGCAATCAACTGGACTCCTCTCTTAGGATCGAAACATAATGTAAGAACGTCAACAGAGTTTGGGATTACATAAGAACCATACAAAAGAACAGCAGAGACCTCCTTTACTCTATTGTATTTTTTTCTACACCTAAATGCATACAGCTTGAAATCCCTGCTGGCTCTCCAAGCCTGAAGAACAGCATCAGAGTGCTTTGACAGAGCCCCACTCAGGCCTTTTGGGAGAGCTCTGCTCCTTTAAAGTCCTCGATCATAGGGAGGATTTCACCACCATCAGTGCACTCGGAATCAGCAGCTGGGGCTGCTACTATGTCAAGATGACACCACTCAAAGCACTGCAGGGCACAACATGAGCAACACGCAGTATTGATCTTTTTGCCACATACTGCGAGACAAAGTAGTTCAACCAGACTTGGAGCTGTAAACTGCCTCCACTGTGAGCCCCCCCCTCCCCTGCTCGAAGTCTTATCAGATGTCCTTGTGTGGAAATTGGGAGTTTTAAGAAAAACAAACTTTACTCAATTACAGATAGTTTGGAATTAGACGCCTGAGAACTCTGAGGGGTTAATGAAAAGTCGGACAGTGTGACCTGCTAATTACAGATGTTTAACTAAGATAATACAACACTATTAAGCCCGCTGCTCAGTCATGTGTGAGTGTTTTCTGTCACATTGGATTTTCCTCATCATTTTTGAAGCAATTATTGTTATAACTATAAGATTAATGATGTAAAGTCTGTTGACAAACACACACACACAGTGTGTGAATATATGTATTTATGTGAGACAGAGAGTGGCAGTGTGTGTGTACGGCTCCAGTAGTATGCACGTCATGCAGGGTCTCACTTGACTCTGCTGTGTGGGATGCGTTTCTCTGCTTCCATGAAGCTACTGACTCATGCTGGGGTTTGGCTAACCAGGAGGACTGGGTGTGAGCTCTGCAATTGGTTGGCATCAACAAGGCTGTTCTGGGCTCATTAAATCCCCAGATGGCGAGGGCACAGGAGCAGCGGAGTGAGTAGTATTATTACCCAGCAGGGTGAACCATGGACCAAATGGTGTCCTGATCTGGCTCAGGACCACCAAACCACGGCGAACCAATTCTAGCTGTGAGCTCATCTGCTAAATGGTTTTTCTCACTGGATGAGCATTTTAACTGCTATGTGGAGACAAAAAAACTATGTTTAGAGTGTGCAGTGTGTTCGTTTTAATAGACAAGAGGATGGTTTTACAGTATTCATGTGGGGAAAACAGTGGAAGAAAACAGGCTTAGTGGTGGAAACAGGCGTGAAAATGCATTGATTAATAAAGAGAACTGGATACAGTATTGAAGGCAGGACCTTGTTCATTCCTATGAAAGTTGCTCAGTGGTGCATGAAGCCAAAACCATTCAACTGTGATGTATAAGATTATTTGGATGATCAGCAGCGCTTCGGCATTATTGGGCCCATAGAGCAAGTGCACGAGATTTTTCCACTAGCTGAGCAGGCTACTTCTGTTTTAGTGCTCCTCTAACTTAAATGGGGATACATTTTTTTAATCTTGCGGCTCTTCTAGACTTTTCAAATGTCATCACACCAAACTGATCAAATAGCGATGGGGCGGCAGTAGCTCAGTCCATAGGGACTTGGGTTGGGAACTGGAGGGTTGTCTGTTCAAGTCCCCGTCCGGACCAAAATATGGAGTGTGGACTGGTGGCTGGTTTGTGCATGTGTGTGTTTGGACCTGTGTGTAATTGACAACAGAGTGAAAAAAAATTGAATTTCCCCTCAAGGATTAATAAAGTATAAAATTGAATTAAAACAAGTCATTTTGCAGGAGTTGTGACACCCCCCCAAAATGTTTCCACTGATTTATATATCTATATATATATCCATATCTATCTATTCATATATCTAAAGAGATCTTTCACAATGTAAGTTATCAGGAAAAAGTCTTTCTGGGCCCAGTGGCATCACTTAATGGGTTTGGAAAGTGTAATTTCACTGTTTGTCCACTATGAAAATTGGCTTTAAAGCTTTCTGGGGCCTGATTCAATGTCTGCCCAGTTAGCATAAGCTAACATAGCAGCAGTGGCAAACATCCAACACCAAACTGTTAAACAGTCCCAGCAACCTCACACTGACAACGAAATGACTCAACCTCATTGTTAGACTAGATAATAACCAAAGGGTAATATTAGCTGTGTGATGCTAACAGTTAGCTCTGTCACTGTGTGTGTGCGGCCGGGCGGACTCTCACAACTGTTGCTGGCACGGAGCTCACACTCCTGCAGCAGCAGCAGCAGCTATAACCCATACAGTCTATGCTGTGGTGTAGTCCAGCATATTGATGGGTGGGAGTTCAGCATGCCGAGAGTTGGGAGTTCAGCATGCCGAGATACCACCAAAATGTTTGAAAGTATTGCTATACTAGACGCCACTCAGTTTACATTATGGGTATCAAACATAGTAATCTATTGGTATCTGTATCACTTTAAGAGTACTGGTGTTGGTACTGTATCGTAATTTTTTAAAACAATACCCAGCCCTTATTGTATTAGCACTACACTGCAGCACGTAAGGAGGATATATCACTGTGCATTCATGTGTTATGATGTAGCTTTGAAGCCTATACCTTGGATTTATTGTCAGAGCTGGATATCGAACTCCAAGATGGCGCCTTGGAGTCCAATGAGAGCTGCTAGCCTGGTACATACCCAAAAAGGTTTCAAGCTTCTGGGTTTACTTCCATGGTTTGTGGCCTGCTGAATATGCACAGTAATGTTTCTCCTGCTGGTCCTGCGCTTGAGTTCCTGCTGGGCTCGTAGACTATAGATTGTGATGATTTTGCAGACTTTTAAATCCTTTTTCTCAACTGGCGGAAAGTTTTACAAATATAAAATTTCAATGGATCAAAAATTCATGATAAAAAGGGTCACTATTGACCTTGATTGCAGTTCAAGGTGTCCTGTCGACAGTTTAACAGATGTCTCTTCTATAGCGATGTTCTATGGACAAAATGCTTTTTATGCAGTTTTGGCTGCTTTGGTTTTGTCCTGCAAGTTTTCAGATGCAGGTAGAGATTATTCAGAGCGAAAAGGTCTCCACTGCACAAAAATCTTCCACTTGCTGTGATCGCCACTCAATCACAATGAATGAAAGAACGTAAACACAGCAACTGCATGACAACAGTCTGTTTTCCAGTAGTGAGACTTGGTGAAGTGAAGGTTACCAGAATAACTCCAATTCTAGAAGTATGTGCATAGCAAACTTTTGCTCTACAACACAAAGTGAATAAAAAAATGTGATGAAGCTACTTTGGGAAATAATTAAAGCAATATACAGCCTGATCACTTATGATACGTCTGTCTAAGCGTAACGTAAACCTCTACAGAACTATACATCAGAATCCTATAACTGAGGTATCTATAATAACAATAGAAAAACCCTAAATATTAAAAGGATGTAAAATGATACCACTCAGCTCATCAAGACACCAAGGTGGTTTAAATAAATGAGAATGACAAGTAACATTCAAAGCCGTTCTACCAGGTGAGGATAATTTAACACTTAAGCGAAATTCCTCCACAAGTAATTTGTAGTAACCTACAGAAAAGGCTGGCCTGTGAAAGTCTAATCCAAGCACTTCAGGCAATTCAACAAGTGTAACATCAGCCCACACAACTGCTTGCCCTTTATTAACAAAGCTATAAATATTTTTTCACAAATTGGCTCAGCTCTACATGCCTAGCCTCAGCCCTTAATCATAAATCTAATTTTAGCCATTAATCCTCACAATGAGGACCTGTCACACTGACCTCATATGTCGCACAGATGTCTTCACCTTGAAAGTGTAAAACTCAAAAAGGACATCAACAAAGATAGAAGAGGAACACACACGCATGACGTGAGTTGTGTCAACAGTGTGAGAGAATTCGCAAACAGATGTAGCGGCCGATCCGACTGCTTAAAAAGGGAGAGTTGTTCCAACAGTGCAGATGGCGTTGGCAGGGACAAAATATCATCCAGAAACCCTGCTGTTTCTCACAGCCTTGCTCACCTCCCACTTAACACCACCCTCACATGGAACAAATAATGGAGTTGTTCTCAGTCAATGGAGCATAGTCCACAAACATGACATTGAACATGTTCTGTCTGATTTCAAGTTTAAAAATAATAATAAAAACATCCCGAAAAAAATCACTCACATTTGACATTTGTCACCACCACCTACAGGGTTTAATCAACACATCAAAGTTACACAAAGGTAAGAAGTGATTTTGCATGTTTGGCCTCCGTTCTGAGCAAAAGCTCATTGGCAAGGTCCTATTTTTGAAATGTATCCAGCTCATCACAATTCTACTCCAAAGACAACCGGAGCCCTTTATGGCAGGAGAGAGGAAGACGTCTGAAAAGCAGCATCTACTTTGGGTACAGGAGAGACTCATAAAGCAGAGAGAAAAATGTTTGGCTTCCTTATTATCTGTGGCAAGCAGACAGCTGGGGAAACTGAGAGGTTTATGAGTAATGGGATGAAGAATAGAGCTGTGGGCCCTGCCTCTGTGATTAGTTTATATTTGCCAGGCTTTAGATGTGTCAGTGCGTCCACTTTTTTTGCATCTCACTATATCATTTTTCCACACGGGCGCTATAGCCGTTTTTTAACGGACTTAGATACCCTGAGGAAATTTGTTTCTTATAGACGAATCTATTCAATCACATGACAGTGCAGTGATTTCTCTTTTGGGCATTATGATTGCTCCTATTGGTCTCCTGCTTGCGCAACTATCAGTTTGCAAATGCACCAGAGCCACAAGGCCTCTAGGGGGCACAGACAGTCACTGCTCCTTCAATCACAACAAAGCATGATATTTAACCTTCTCTATCCAAACGTAACAATAAGTAAAATATTGTTGAATAAATCCATTAAAATATATGAATAATTATTCATATACAACAGTTGTATATGCTATTTATTGGTGCGTTAATTTTTTTTTACAGTATTTTTGGTCATTGATGAACTAAATGATCATTGGAGTTACCAAAAAAACGAATAATTGAGTCAGTAACCAATGATTAAATTTTTAGTGGTTGCAGCTATACTTCAAAAACCAATGAAAAGATACTTTATTTACTCATCTACTGTATCATGAGATTATTACATGAAATTCAAGGTTTAGCTTTATTGTTATTTTACAAAACAAGAATTTACATTGCTAGTACTGTTTTTTTTAATCACACTTTAATAAAAGTATCTGATATGGGTGCAAACTTTTTTCATAGCAGGTCCTCCTATAAAAATATATGTTTAACCCTTTAAAACCCGGAGTGATGTCACTTTTCTTGAGCTGTTTTCAGTCTTTTCACAAGTATTCAAACCCATGAAACCCAAGAAAGGTTCCATAAATTGCAAAAAAATAATAGATTGAGAAAAAATGATTACAGAAGAGGGTAGGGTAAAAAAGAAGAAAGCTAGTTTTTTTTTAAATTTATTATCATTATTATGTATTTAAAATTATGTTTTAGAATTATTATTAATTTTTAAACTCTTTTTTCAGGTCATTTCCTTGATTCTTTTTTTTTTTTTAACTTTCCTTCTTTGTTCTTTCCTTCTTTTTTTTTGTTTTATAACAATTTCTTAAGTTTTTGGGTCATTTTTTCTTTTGTTGCTCCTTCTTCCCATGTGTTTGAAAGAAACCAAGACAATTTGCTCAGGTTTCAAAGGGTTAATTTGTTTGCATTTCATTTATTTTATTTTATTATATATTTTTTATTTTATTTTACATCTTTTTTTGCTACTGGGAGCTAATAAAATAAGCTAAAACACAACATCTGTTATCACCATATAAAGTTATTACATGCTGTTGTGTTAGCAAAGTTGCCTGTTGTCATATTGTTTATCTAAGACGTTGATCAGTGCATTATTAGGAGATTGTAAGCAAAAATACCGTAAATAACAATTCTGAGTAACTTTTAAGGCTGTATTAAAAATTTTCAGCAATATTTTTCTGAGAAACTGTCTAACAGCTTATAATTCCTTTTTGAAAGAACATTAAAGCACAGCAGATGTTTGGGATAATTTGCAGCTTCTGATACATTCAACAGAGAATATTCTTTCTAGTAAGAATTTTATTTGAACTCGAAGAAATCAGTGAGTCCTTCATATCTTATTTTTGTTGCTGTATCTTCCCACGCATGTAGAAATCGCTTGCTTTAAAGACTTGTAGGACACTGAATATTAAACAAGACTATTTAAATCACATTAAAATTGGCGATATGAAAATATTCAAAACCTTCACTGGAATTTCACACTACTGGATTAACACAGTTTCTACAGGGAGGAAGGCAAGGTGTTCTCCGTTATTGCAAATAATGCTCATTTAGATTAGAAAGCATGTGACACATAGATCAGCATGTGAACACATCCGATCCTGCATACAAACACCTTGAAACAGGATGCAGCCCTTAGTAAATGAATAACTCATACATGTAAGCATGCCCCACATATCCTTGGTCATTATTTATTGAGACATCTATTACAGCTACAAGGCATTCAGTTTCATTGGGATCTCATTCCAATTATATCCATTTGCTGTGGCATCTTTATTTCATACAAAAGGGAGACTCATCCATTCATTCAAGTGCTGTAATAGAAACGAAATGAGTCAGATACTGCAGCAGATACTGCTTGAAAAACAAACCTTCTGCTGAGCTCATCTTGTGACTTCTTTCCATGAAACCAGCCTGCAAACAAGCCCCTAACGTGTGCATCGTCCTTCTCTGCCTACCTGTTCCTCCACCATCTACTTTTTTAAAGTTAGGGTCCCAGTTAGTTCACTTTGAGACAAGACTACCTTTGCAAAACTTTGTAGTTGGCCCTGCTGTTATTCTGTGTTTCTCTGTGTACAGTGACGCAAGTGTGATGCTTTGACTGACTTCATGAGGGTCCTCAACTGATGTTAAGCACGCTACAGCTTTGAAAATTACACTGATTGGCCTAAACAGGGGGCTCTATTGAAAGATCATAATTGTGAATTTAGAGTGGTATTAACTCTAACTCTGGTGTTGATTAAATTTGTCTGGTTCAACTTAGTATCCTTGATTAGCTCAAGGGGTGGCCGTGTCTGTTTTGTTTGTTCCTTTGCCAAGCGCAGTAGTGTGTGTGTTTGTGTGTGTGTGTGTGTGTGTGTGTTTGTATTTTTATATGTAACCCCCCTTCACATGGGGGTGGTGGTGTGTCTTCTTCAAGCTCAGGTTCAGGGAGTTTGAGGAATCTGCACAGTATCTTAGCTGTTCTAGGGCTGCAGATGTTGTACCTGGAATCTCCTGGAGTCACTCTCTCAGCTTGGAGGTCACAGCCCCGAGTGCTCAGATTACCACTGGCACCACTGTTTCCTTTACACCCTACATTTTTTCTAGCTCCTCTTTCAGCTCTTGGTATTTTTCCAGCTTCTCGTGTTCTTTCTTCCTGATGTGCTGTCGCTTGGGATTGCTACATCTATCACCACCGCCTTTCTAGTCCATCTCTCTTGTCTGTCTTGTTCCAGAAGCCCATTTCTCATCTTCTTCAACACCTATACCTGAGACAGTTAAGCACATAAAAGCAGGGTGTGAAATGCAGGCAGGAACAGCATACATGGGACGCCATAACCAAGTGGCTGGCATGGTGTACAGGAACATTTTCACTGAGTATGGGCTGGCAGTCCTAAGGTCAGAATGGAAGACACCTCCTAAGGTGGTTGAGAATGACCGAGCTAAGATCCAGTGGGACTTCCAGATCCAGACTGACAAACTGGTGATGGCTAACTAACCGGACATCGTGTTGATCGACAAACAAAGAAGAAGAAGAAGGCAGTGGTGATAGATGTAGCAATCCTGAGCGACAGCACATCAGGAAGAAGGAACACGAGAAGCTAGAAAAATACCAAGGGCTAAGAGAGGAGCAACAGAAGATGTGGGAAGTAAAGGCAACAGTGGTGCCAGTGGTAATCGGAGCACTGGGGACTGTGACCCGCAAACTGGGAGAGTGGTTTCAGGTACAACATCTGCAGTCCTAGGAACAGCTAAAATACTGTGCAGAGCCCTCAAACTCCCAGGTCTCTAGTAGAGGACCCGGGCTTGAGGAAGACACGCACACACCAGCGATTTACATATTTAAATATACACAAATATACAAATTAATTCCACTTGAAGAAAATGTGCACAAATGAACACAAAAAATGAAGATGGGATCTACCTTGATCAGGGAATGCAAAGAAAGTTTTCTTTTCATCTCACCAAGAGGCCTTAGATGGTGTGTTTTTCGCCAACAGAGACCCGTGAACAGGCAGTGGTTTTGTTGCATGAGCTTGTATAGAAGAAATGTGAGCAGCCTTTGAAGCTGCAGATGATGGGGGAACCTGCCACTGAGCTCTGCAGGCAACACTGGCAACATTTCTTTACTTTTCATTTCTGAGGTGCAAAAAGAAAAAGAAGGTGTTTGCATGCAAAAACTTTATCTCCAGAGGTAGAGTTCTCCTGTGCGAGTTTATGTGCGCAAGCATGTGCAAACACACAGTGTGTGTATTGATGTATGAACCCTTCATGGAAGAGTGAGGAGACCGTTCAGGTGAAAGGAGAAAACATCTTATCCCCCGAAACTCCTGAATGAATAATGAACTCACCTCTGACATGTGCTTTCACACAGAACTTCAGCTGCACTCAGAGACAGACAGACACGTTATTGCTATTATACATTCAGTGACTGATGGAGAGGCACACAATACTTTTACTCAAGTACTCTACCTTAGTATGATTTTAAACCACTTGTACCCGGGTATTCTCATTTTCTGCTACTATTACACTTCGACTCCTCTAAAATATATATTGTGCTTTTACTTCACTACATTTATTTGATAACTAAGTTATGTTGCAGATTTAAATTAATCATACAAAAATATAATGCACAGATAAAATCTAATCTATTAAGATGAGCGAAATTCACCAACTTGCAGTGAATAAAGTATAAAATTATCTCCACTTTTACCAGCTGCAGTTTTAAATTAATGAAAATGTTAATGCACCAATAATTTTAGTACAGTAATGTATACTATTCTCAAATTGACCATTCAACATAATGCGTACTTGTCCTTTTGGCACTTTAAGTATATTTTGATGGTTATACTTTTTTACCTTTTGCTCAAGCAAAGTTAAAAGTGCAGGACTTTTATTAATTAGTTAATCATTCATTTTTGCGCTTGAAGTCATTCAAGGTGAAACTCCCCATTAGCTCCTTCAAGCTGTGCACTGTAATTTACTACTTTTTTGCCTTTTCTTACATTGTTGGGTGCTGCTTTATAATTGTCCATTTTTTCGGATAGTTCTGGTAATTCATTGTTTCTGGAGTGATTGAACTGTAGTTTTGAGAACAGCTGCTTCTGTTTTTTAAGAAATAAAATCCATTGATTGGCTCTATCTTCCACCTTACTGGTCGCTCCTCCCAAACACGGGCAGTAACTCCACTCTTTAGCCGCCTCTACATCCTTTGTGGTGCAGGGCCAGCACTAACTGGACAGCATCTAACAATTGACCCTTTGCTAGGTCTTGCCCCAGGACGCAGACTGACCAATCATAACGTAGCATCATGCCGGCTCAGACCAGGGTCCGACAACAACACAGCTGTGCTCCATGGACTCTAATGCAATCGTTTCAGATTTCCTTCATTTTCAGGCTGGTTTTGTGGATTTAGAGCTAAATGTTGTGCCTGGGGCACGTCGTGTATTAATGATACTCGTTACCTGGAGAGGTTGGAAAAAGATATACGTTCCTTCCCTGTTCCAGAACCAAAATCAAACCCTGAAAAGTGTAGGGTTAGCTAGCTAGCTACTGAAGACATAGTCTACTAATGCCTACTGCTGTACAGGAACCAGTGAGGGGAAGCAGGGAAACTTTGCTGATATTCAACCAGCTGTGTGTCATTGCATTGTGCGCAGATAAACATTGTTTGACTTCCCCTGGAGATCCCTGCCCAGTCGACAGTGGAGGTCTGGGTGCTGGCAGCGGCACGGGGGTGAAGCCAAACACTGTTCATCTGCACACACTGCGATGCCACACAGCTGGTTCAATATCAGCAAAGTCTCCCTTTATATTCATTGTCTTCTGTGTCGATCAGCAGTGATGTAGTGGTTCACTGTTACACTGTGATCTGTAGCCTATAGTTCAGCTTTAGCTTCTAACTATCTTTGTCTTTTTAACCTGTTGTTGCTGCTGAGTCAGTTTGACATCCTGGATATATCCTTCAAACACAGACTGTAGACCCCTCTGTCTACTTCTCTCTGGAATCACTTTAATTTTTCCAAAAATATGATAATATTTCTTCAGGGAGTGCAGTTAGTTACAGTGTGGGCTCCATGCTCACTCCGACAGCTTGTCGGACCATCACAGAGGGGCAAGGCTTAGCAAAAGGTCAATTCCACTGTCACCCTAGTCCTAATTCATCATAAAATACACACCTCCTCCCCCCTTATCTCACCAGAGTCTTCTGCTCTGGCATATCCGCATATAGAGAAAAAGTCACCTGGTAGAATGCTCTCAGGGATTGCAGGATTTAGCCAAGTGAAACAAAGAATTCATTTCAGTGTATTACCCAACACTTGTACAGTGGTTAGAGGGACGCTAGTTCAGCAGAAAGATCCATGCACCTGGGATCATAGCCAGTGTTTGATTCCTCCACGCTTGACATGGTGCCTCCGATCTAGATATGGAGGCAGAGATGATCTTGCTTGTCCATGTGGTTGGTAATCATAGCTGATCTTCTCCATCTTTATTTAATGTTTACTGCAGTATTACTACTTTGAGCTAAGTAAAAAGATCTGAGTACTTCCTCCACCACTTCACTGTTTGTTAAGGTTATTAAATTGTTGATCCTGCCCATATTCAAAGCTTAAAGTGCTATAGCAGGGCCTCCTGCTTACAACCCATATTATGATTTGTCTAATATCTGGATATGGTGACTGTCATAATGTCTGTCAGTACTCCTCATGTTCTGTTTTCTAGAAAAGAAAGGCTCAAATAAGGTTGTTTCATTAAAAGATGGCTCAACATAAATTAATAACACAGTAATATAAGTTGGGATAAATGTAATTAAACTTGACAAATGGTCAATTTTAGCAATATAGTAAACTATAGATTTACAGTGGAGTGCTTGCTTTTATTAGTCTCTCTATATTGATCTCAACCATATTACCCAGCCCCGCTGGTCTGTATCCTCACTTCTCGGACTTGAATCTTCTCCTGGCTCCTCCAAGCAGCAGCAGGAGAACTGAAATTACCTTAATGATGGAAGACCTCAGTCGATTTGCGGGTCACACGAGACCGGAGGTTGTGGGAGATATGAAATAAGAGAAATGAGATCATGCACCTATGATGTATTCCCTCTCATGTGGATTGTTGAAAGTCCTTTTGGGAATTGCACTTAATCACTAACTCAGGAAGATGCAGCACGGCAGACTGAGAGAAAATGGGTTCGCTGAGAAAGTAAATTACAGCACTTAATTGTGAAATAACTCGTGGAACAGTTCACATTGATCATGTCTTTTTATTTGTTATTTTTCCAGCCATGATGTGAACAGTGTTTACTGTGAGAGAGGTTACTGCAATGAGACAAGCGTGCTGCTAGACAGTGATGCCTCAGGGTAGTGCTGAAACATTTAGTCTGTATTAATCATTAATCATCATTAATCATTTGTTGAAGTCGTTTATCAGGAAAAATGCCAAATATTTCTTGGTTCCAGCTTCTCACAACAGGATTTGCAGCTGTTCCCTGTTGTGTATAATTTCATTTCAGACTGTCGGTCAGACAGGTCAAGGTATTCGGATTTTCTGTAAACACTGATGTACTAAATTATTGTTGGAATAATCAAATAATAACTGAGAGATTAACTAATGACGAAAATATTCAGTAGTTGCAGACATACTTGGAAAAACCAATGAAAAGCCAGCACACAGAGACATGTATAAATAAATATTCAAATATTTAGAGTAGAATTAAACAATAAAATAGAACAAAGTATATAAATGCTGCACTAATCAAAATAGAAGTACTAAATTATATTTACAGTTACGTTATACAGTCACTATACAGATAAAATAGAAAAACTAGAAAATATATAAAATGTATGTAACTTCAGCGTAGTATGAATAATTTATTGACTCAGGTTTTAGGGATCTGTGAGATACAGTTTATTGTAATTTATTATTTAATGACAGTGTGAAGAATGGAGAAAAACACCTGAGATAAGCCCTCAAAAATATGATTAAGTCCTGTGCAGTGCTTCAGATTGATGTCAGGACATTAATCGCAGAGACTCCACCACTCAATCATGCATTCTTTAGTCGCCTCTTAATTGTAGGGAATGCAGTTTTTAATCCGACAAGCTGTCTTCTGTTGAGATGTCACTGCTGACTGTGTACGCTTTAAATTCTGAATGACACTGCAAATACCTGGTGACGCAGGCCATTTAATGGAAGCTGGCAGCTCATCTGCCGCTTCCCAATCACTCGCTGCTGAAGTGCAGCTTCTGCACTCCTGTCATAGGGCCAGATGAGACAGCAGCCACTGTGGAAGGTAGACAAGTTGTACCGATTAGCAAAGACAGATGAGTGAACTTTGTCAAAAGTGAAAATAGAAATGCTTTCTTGTTTATCATAATTGATGGTGTGGTGACAAAGTTACAAATGTTGCTGAACAAGAAGGTGAAATTAAAACCAAGAGAAATGGATGTAACAACACAGAAGGCTATGCTGGCATTTATATAGTGATTAATGTGAATAAATCCAACCCAGCTTTTGTTTCACTGGTCCATCTACGTCCCAACCCTCACCTATGGTCATGAGCTCTGAAAGAATGAGATCGTGGATACAAGCAACCGAAATGAGTTTCCTCAGACAGATGTCTGGGCTCAGCCTTAGAGATAGGGTGATGAGCTCGGGCATCCGGAGGGAGCTCAGAGTAGAGCCGCTGCTCCTTCACGTCAAAAGGGGTGAGCTGAGGTGGTTCGGGCATCTGATCAGGATGCCTCCAGGGCGCCTTCCGTTAAAGGTGTTCCAGGCATGTCCCATTGATAGGAGGCCGCAGACCCAGAACACGCTGGAGGAATTACATATCTCATCTGGCCTGGGAATGCCACAGGGTCCCCCAGGAGGAGCTGGAAAGTGTTGCTTGGGAGAGGGACGTCTGGAATACTTTGCTCAGCCTGCTGCCCCTGCAACCCAACTTTTAAGTGGTTAAAAATGAATGGATGGATGGATTGAATTGGATCCAACCTGATTGCCAGGAATAATGTTTGCATCATACATGTATTCAAACCACAGATTTGTCACATTTGCATATTATGTAGCAGGGACATTGAAACTTACATTTCATCAGTGCTGTGGATAATGTGTGGTTAGTTTTAGGCATGAAAATGACTTGGTTATGGTTAACAAAATATCATGTTTTGGCTTTAAATACCCAGTTTTGCTGGCACAATCCTGGCTAGAAACGCTAAAAACACACCCGCTTTTTAGTGGTACTATCCCTGGTGGGAACACAGCAGCGAGTCGCTAAAAAACACCCAAGTTTGGTGGGGAAAAAGCTGCTAGAAGCCCAGCAATGACTCACTAATAAACAACCTGTTTTGTTTTTTGTTTCCTTTTTTGAACAGTTGTCTGCAGCTTGGCAGGTGTCTCGCCTTGATGTCACACCATCCACCGTTCCCTCCCCCTCCCGATGACAAGGTCAGCTTATGTTATATGTCACTTTAGAAATGTTGATATGAAGAAACATGCAAACGTAATGCTTTAACAGTGCCAACATATCCTGGCATCTGGGCTGATAAATCCTCGATCATGCCTGAGTCATGGTGTTGTAACATTTACTTACTTTGGAATTAGAACTAGGAAAACATTTTCTATTGTTATGCTGCTGCTTCCACCTTTATTCACAGTTTGATACCTGGAAAGAAAAAGGTGAAGTATGCATCTTGTGCAGAGATCTCACCAAACAACAGACAGAGCTTGTACCATCCTTGTTCTTATCAGGTATCTTAAATCTGTGAGGCTGTTCCCATTCCCACAAAGCAAACAAACATTAACCATCAGAGGAGCAGATACATTAATCCGCAGAACATCGTCTCCAGCAGGCATTCGCAATCCATCTGTTATGACAGCTTACGTTGCTAATTACACGAGCAGACTTGCTGCCTATTGCATTTTAATGACAATACGGCCGTTCTTCCAAGGCCTGTCAGTCACCAAAAAAATGGTTGTTGCTTTTACGAGAGTTTGACCACTGGATCTTTGCAGTCTGTGATTATTTGTCACAAAGTCAATGCACTAACTGCATAGATGTCAGCTTCGGCTAATCATCGACATACATTGACTACTGTACTTGTGGGTGCTGACTGTGCAAATTTAAAATGAACCAGGAACTCCAAGACTCCAGCATATCGTCTTATTTTCCTCTCAACTCTCCTTCTTGTACATTTTTCACTCAAACTGAGGCATGTTTAACTCAAGCAGATGTGTCTTTACGTCAGTTTGTGACACACGGCCATCGTTTTGCTTGATGCATTTGCTCTTCTTTTCATATCGGTATTGGGGCCAATTGTGGTATGTAGAGCCCGATTCAATCCTTTGTTTTACTTCAGCTGTCACACAAGCTGTGTTTTTACTCGTGAAGCTTTCATGCAAAGCAATGTCCAGCCGTCGTCAGCTCTCTAACTCTCCATCTCTCCTTCACTCCGGTAAACTCTGTGTGTGTATGAGCGGGGGCTGAGACCTGTCTGTGGCAAAACACCACACTCCATAACAGCCAGACACAGTACTAGACTGACTATTTGTCGTTTACAAAAGTTATGAGCACTTTATTTCAGCTCTGTGTGACTCTGCGGTGTTTAGCTGTCATCTATGGCGCATGGTCTTTCACTGCGCAGCTCGGACGACAGACAGACAGCAGTCCAGAGTCAACTGTACGACAACCAGACCACACTACTGCAAATGCAACAAAAGCCCCCCGAGCAAAAAGCCAATGAGTAACTTTTTAATGTGGCCTAATCCTTGCAAAAGGTGATGAAAATAAACACTCACTGAAATACCGTTCATTCATGTAACTCAGGCAGAGGCTCCGCTGAGGCATCAAACACTGGAGAATACTCCCTTAAATGAACAAATTCTCTCGAGACAGCCATAAGGCCAGAAAGATTAAAGAGAGGGTTTGTTATTTCATACTTATTTACTTATCTTGTAAAATAAATAAATAGAAAATGAATATATAGAAAAACATTAAGGAACAGCTTGGTAGATGGATTTTTTTCTTAATACACTGCAGTGCTTTTCAGTTGTCGAGCACAGGCTCTACATTGGATTGATTTTTATTAACTTTAAAGGAGCTACTTGAAACGGCACTGTGCAGCTGTACTATCTAGGAAAATGATCACAGTTCTGCTTTCCTGGTACCTGCTTTTCTCTGTCACCCAGCTCCCAGTCAGTAATTTTCCATCCACCCTGGTTTTCCCACCTCATCAAGGCAACTCAGTTCGCCTGTTAGTGAGGCTTGGGTATAGACACTTGTTGCCAGATTGTTCTTCGCCACTCATGCAATACTCTACAGCACTTTATTGCGGACTGACTTCCCGTTGCCGACCTTGCCTGCCTCTTACCTACCTGCTTCATCTGATTTCCCGTTAAACACACCAGCCGTCTGTCCCTGACCTTTAGACATGCTTTCTCGTCCTTGGTTCCTGTGCGCCTGTGGCTGCTTGGCGTTACCATCCGTTGACAGTACTACGGTGTGAATATTCCAGTCTGCTTATCTGTGGTTTCCCACAGCCCAGAGATTTTCACCATGTCGCCACACTCGCCATTGTGTGTGTGTCCTGTGACAATTTACCTGCAGACTTCTTGAACCTCTGCCTGGCCTCGATCTACCCACTGCCTGTCCTCTATTGTTTCTTCTGCTTTGACTGTGTACTTGCCTGGTTCCAGGTCCTCTGCCTCGACGGCTACGTCCCCTGCCTGCTCCTCCACCGTACCGTTACCTGTTATTGAACTGAACTGTGTTTGTGGTTGGGCTAAGGCCACAGCTCTTTCGCCAGCCAAGGACTTTGTAAACATCATTACCAACTCTTTCTGGCTTCCTGTGTGATGCAGTTGGGGCCTAATACCACCCAATACAAAAATAGAAGGACTGGGACTCAGTATTGGCAGATACTCAATAGTAAATGTCTCAGATCGAGTCAACAAAATCGGGGCAACAAAACTTGATCGGGACATCCCTACCAATTTCTAAATGCACAAGTGTATAAGTAGCCTTGATTGTGAACGTCTACCTTCCTTCAGAGGAGAGAGCATGCTTGAGCCTCAGTATGTGGTGTATATGTCTGTTAGAGCTGCAGCAATTAGTTGGATAATTAGTCAGTCAGTCAAAAGGAAATTAATTAAACAATTTTGATGCCATTTGCTGTTTCCAGCCTCTCAAATGTGAGAACTTCGTACTTTTCATTATATCATTATAAACTAAATATGTTTGGGTTTTGGATTGTTGGTCAGACAAAACAAGATATTTCAATATATCACCTTGGACTTAAGAGTATTGTGGCGAGTGCTTTACACATTTTCCTGATTGTTTTGTACGCTATTATTCAATTCAATAATCCATGGATTCATTCTTTATGAAAACAAAGTTAGTTTCAGCTTTAATATCAGATCCGATTGTATAACATTAGGGACAGAAATATAAAAAATACACGAGGATGACAGCGTATTGATAAAACAAATGATCAAAGACTCAACAACAGAGACTAATGTGGGAGAAAAAGGGAGACGAATATAAGGGAGCGAAAAGATGAGAGGCGGCGAGACAGGGGAAGTAGAAGAGTAACAGAAAGAGATGGAGGCAAGAATCAAAAGGCAAAAGCACAATCCAGCTGCTCCTCATGGACCTCTTTCATCTCGTCCCTTGATGCTGAAGTTGTGGTGTTTGCAGACTCTCTTCCCTCTTTCAGCTTAATGTTGTCTTAGAAGTCACATGACCACAGGAAATCAGAGCTTTGTAATAAGTATCTGATTGTAGATTACCAGCATATTGCTCATTAGTTTTGATTCCTGTTCTGCAGTATGAATGTGCATGACAAGTTGTTTTGCGACCTAGATACTCAAAGAGCTCTCCTGGCTGCATATTGCTGCTGTAACTGTGGTGTTGACCTTTGGGTTTAAGCCTGGCTTTGTTTATGTCTTTGTCTGATGTGACATTTTTGAATATAGATCTCAACACTTAAAACGCTTCAATGGAGATTTCATATTTGAATATCTTTATTTCAGAGATGGTTGCAAAAATCAAAGTGAAGTTAGTAAACATACATTAAAATGACTCAGATCAAAAGTAATATACTGTAGGAGTGGGAATCACCAGAGGTCCCATGAGTCACAATGCAATATTACTGCGTTTTTAAACATTTAACAACACACTGAGTGTTGCTATAACGTAGATTGTGATGTATTGTGATTTCTAACCCTTTTTATACTGTAAATTATGTCCCTAAAGGAAAACATTGTCATCATCTCTTTTCATATAAGGTTTACGTTTTGGTTTGTTCTTCTCACTTCAGTCATTTTTAGTTTAGCTAAGTGTCTCTAATGGACCAAATTACCAATTGAGTTTATTATATTGGGGTACCAAAAGTATAATCTGTATTTGCAATATTAACAATTTATATAATAAAAAAATCTGTACTTGGCATCCCTGTATTGGTAAAATAATGCCACACAAAAAATTGTTGTATCATTTTTTCCCCCCACCCCTTATATAGTGTGACATTAATGGGAACAAACTGGGGCCAAAACAATAAGTCACTTAGTTGTTGGTCAGAAAATCGATCTGCAACTATTTTGATAATCAGTTAATCTTGAAAGTCATTTTCTAAGCAAAACATTCAAATATTTGCACGTTACAGCTTCTTAAGGCTGTGTTGTCTACTGTATATTATTATTTTTGTATGAATAAGCCAATTGTACGGAAACATATTGCTGCCACATCAGGAAAAAATAATGGATCAGTATTGCGTTATAATGTGAAAAGTTTATTGTCCTAACAAGAAGTTTTTCACGTTGTAACAATATAGATTCATGTTATAACGTGATAATTTATCTTGTAAGAAAATGAAAAGTTTCACGTTATAACAATATAGTTCCATGTTACCCGTGTTTTGGGCCATGTTGATGCCTGTTCATTGCAAATAGCCAAGTGTCAAATCACAATTGGAGTATATGGGTACACCGCCTCCCGATACCAAATATTTCATTATAATGTGAAACTTTTAATGTCCTAACAATATTAATTATCACTTTATAATGTGAAAAACTTCTTGTTAGAACAATAAACTTTTCATGGTATAACGTAATACTGACCCATTATTTTTTTCCTGGTGTGGCAGTAATACGCTCCCGCACAACTGTGTGTTCAGTTCATGTTAAGTTGAATTTTTAGACATTTTAATTTGAGAGGAAAAACAATGAATTTAAATTAAAGTATCAAACAAATTTTGGTCGACCCCCTGCAGCATCTTTGCTCTATAACCTGCCTGGGGGCTCCTCAAACAATTATTTGATAAATCAGGTAAATAATCTGTTTATATTATTTCAGCTCAGTGCCAGCCAGTGGCATAGGCAGTACAGGCGAATGCTAGGGGCGTCATCATCTACAGGGGGTGGCACAAATCAGGGAAGAAAAAAATCTAAATGTTTATCTTTTCTGTTTTCTACAAATACTACTTTTATTTTTGAAATATTACATAAGGCCACAATAACATAACTATGTAGCAAAGCATACTTAATAATAGAGAGGCCTTTTTCTCTGGTGCCCACTCAACTACCATTGCACTACTGTAAGGAGCGTATGTAAATGAAAAAACAACAAATCCGTGTTGAAATCGGCAGGAGGAGAGCTAGTTATCTTTACCTATAAACAGCATGCGGAAGCCAGTGCTCACCTGGGGCACCAAATGTGCTAGCGCCACCGCTATTTTAGCTCTAACAAACAGCAATCAACCAACACCACACCAGCCAACCACACTACCAGAAAATCTACATTTTTTCTAAATCACAAATAAAATCTATTTCTTCATTTCTTGCTTTCCGTTTTGGGAGGAATCCTGATAAAATCTAACGGGCCAGTTACAAATTAGCTGTGGAAATTTAACAGTTGTTCAAACAGCCCCAGAAGACAACAGGGTGAAAGAAAGACAGTGATTAGTGAAAGGCAACACGGGAGACAAAAGGAAGGAGATAAATTAAATTAAGGAATGTACCAAAGGTGAAAACCCATTCTACCTGCACTGGGCAGTAATGTTTTCAAATGACATCATTAATCATCATTTCATCCTTACAAAGACCTGAGTGGATTGAAACATTGATCCTTGGTGTGAAGGTAAACACCCTTTGGGATGATTACAGTGTAGTGTCGACTCAATCCTTCATCCCTGATCCTTTTTTCATCTTGGTAAGTTGGGTCTCTATCGTTATTGTGTGGAAGGAGTGGTGTTGCTTTTCACTCTTCCTCCCGAGCCAGTTACTCTCACACGCCAGCAATCTCCACAGTATCACAGGTGATTGATGACACGTCAAGGTTAAAACTGCCATCAATCTGCAACAGCCGAGAAGAAAACACTATCAGGGCGAACATTAACTTTCAACTCAACTGCCCAATCATAGCTTTTGTCTTCCAGTTGACTGAACTGCCACACTGTTCATCCTCACGCTCAGACAGGACTCTGACTACAATGACAAGTCTGCATCCTCTTGTGTGTTTATCACACACACCATCAGTTTCCGAGGTGACACTGATTGGCTTGTGACAAAAACCAGAGGTATCAAGCTTCACACTGTATTTTGTAGGTATGTGTAGGGCAGATAAATGAAAATCTGAAAATTAACATTTATTTTACACAATGATACTGAAGTTACATCAACAAAATGCTTTGTATTTTAGGAGTGATAGTGGATTTTGCTCCACACAGTGCGGTTGCTAGCCTACATGCTTTAGAGGGGCTTTAATTAAAAACAGAGGAACAGTAATCCTGATGGGCTTTCACAGGTTTGCACGAAAAACATTACTTGGCCGTATTACCAGTGTCGGCTGTTTTTACACCTTTCTGTTTGACACAATGAGTGTGCCTCCATTCACCTTTTTTAAAATGCACATTTTAAATTTGTGCATAATAAACCTGACTGGAAACACTGGGAATTAGAATAAAAAGTCCAAATATTGTCAAAAAATTCACTGAGTTGGAAAAGTTGTATCTATGAATACAAAATGCCGTAAGATGCATTGGAAAGTTAGTGAATAAATCACATGGTTTTCCATCCTGTGAGTTTGACTCAAGCGTTTAAAATCATGTCACCTTGCTGCTTCCTTTTGTCCTGTAATGTTTTAATTGCTCTCAATTGGAGAATTAGTGGCATCTGGTATTTATTGTGATGTCTCCAACCTCTGATAATTGCCTAAAAGCAGTGTATTGAAATGCACATCAATTTGTGTGTTATTTAGCAGATTTTCTGGAAATCTTGGCTGTGTCCGAAATCACTCACTGCTCGTCCACTGTATAGTGAGTTCGGCATTTTGTAGTGCTGTCTTAATGTATAGTGGGAACTATTAATCCCTATATAGTGGACTCAAGGTATCCCACAATGCACCGTGAAAAGTAGTGCCCAACCGATGGTCAGACACCAAGCAATGGATCCCATCATGCATTGCGCCAAAGGAACAGACAGACTATATGGGACAGACACCGAGACGGATGATAGGAGAGAGAGCAGCTCTTTAACAACCTGCTGTAAATGTTTGGCTTATCATGACATGTTGAAGTTTGTTTTACCAGATTTTTTGCCATGTAATAAAACTGTCAATTTGGTCCTTAAAGAGATAAAAAAAAATGGCAACAGATTTTCTTTAGTGCTTCATAGTTACTGTACAGAGTATGGGTAATAGCACTAGCTAATGTTAGCTAGCTGGGTCACTACTAGCTCTGATTTGTGCCATAATGGCATAATGCATAATGTTATACATTAAATTCACAAGTTATTACATGATTGACCGGTAAAACAAACTTCAACACAATGAAGGTTAAACATAAAATTACTTGCGTTAGTCGGACAGGTTGCGATTGCGCAGCTTTCTCTCCATTTCTCCGCCTGCCAGTGTAACTTTATCGATAGGCCTATGTTTAATGTGAGCAGAGTGGCGCATCTCACAACACAAACGGCCACAAAGTACTTTGTAGCGTTATTTATTAATTTGGGGAAAATACGTGCAGTATAACGTCATGTTTTATCATAAATATGCATGTCAGTATTTGTTATAGATGGTTCACCAGCCGACGTTGATATGACATGTTTTAATTGTGCGACAGCAATGATGTAATTAACTGTGCCGATAAAATGACCTTAGTAGTTTCTGAAAGTGTTTTATTTAATGTTGCAGATGAGCTCACAATATAGTGCTCTACACAGAAGTCCATATATAGTGAGTAGGGAGTAGTAAATGAGTGAATGATTTCGGACACAGCCCTGGGCACATTTGTGACCAGTGATTGCAGGATCTTTGATGGGAAATCTGCTTATTGCTCATTTGAGTAGTTCTACTGGTTGGTCCGTCAGCTGGACTCCACTTGACTGTTGATTGAATGGTTTGAGGAGAAACTCTACTGTTGTTGCTTTATTGAATTCTTAAAAAAACATATAAGTAAGTTGACAAGCTGAAGTGAAATTACATGCCAACAACTCATCAGGCATGCATGACATCTCCACGCTGTACTCCTGATCCGTGTGATTCATGTGTCCATGAAAAATAATTATCCATCACTGAAGAAGACGCACACTCAAACATACTGTTACAGATACACTGCAGGTGAAGCCACCGTGCCTGAGAGTTACTTGCTACGGAACTGACTAATCAGTCACACATACCTGTTGGCGCACCACAAGTCACTTCAGTAGTTAAATTGCTAAATGCTTATCATCAGGGAACAGTATTAGAATTTGATTTGTTTGTCAAGATATAATTAAGTGTCTCTCGGCCCAAGGCAGCATCTCATCAAAAGTAAAATCCTCATGTCTGGCATCTTAAGCTCCATTAGGCAGCTAACAGCGTCAAGTCATGGAACTCAAGAGGCCCCACCAGCACCAAAACTGAAAACATAAAACACTGTACTGTAATGTACATGTAGAGTCAAATATTTAAGACCACAAGCTATATGATACTGTAGTAGCAGAGGGTGTAACGCATTAAAACACATGCTAGGAAGAAGACACATTCTATGAATAGATGCAGGACTAATGGTGAACAGTCAAGCCTTTGCTGACATCTTAATCCATTAATATCAAGGAACTCACAAACCCCTGGCACTCAAGTTCAAGTTTATCTATTCAATTTGAATGCAGTCATTTTTAATTCCACTTAATGAGAGTAACATCAAGGACTATTGTAAATAGAACAGCGAATTTAAATTTAATCAGAGTTTAAATGTAATGACAGTTCCTAATTATGTTTTCAGTCACTCAGAAACACTTAGGATATGCTTAAATTCAGTCTTTTAAAATACTGTCTTTAGTCTGAAGGAGTTCAAATAGGCCATTATCTCATCTTGAACATTTATTGAAACCTTTTTGCAATATTGAGAACAGTCGTTTGCCAGTACACCAATATTAAATCAAACACTCTATGGAGATTAGAGAGACACAGCGGGTACTGAAGCAGAAAACAGTGGGGGACATTACGGTCAGCAGTCAAATGGAGCATAGAATTGCTTAATTGACTCTGCTAAATATCATCTTTGACACTGTCCACATCAAGCTACCCTCGAAAACTGTATTTTGGGTACCTTTGTGCTAACACTGAGGAGTGGTATTGCATGACAATGTCCAAAATTTCAGCACCAGAGTGAAGATTTTGGGTCTGATGTGTGTTTTTTTTTTTTGGTGTGTGTGTTTGCAGTGGATATCTGCAGAATACTGGAATGTCTATTTAAGCATCCTGCCTTGCTTTGCTGCTTTAGGTCTATTTAATCAGAGGTTGTTGAAGTCTGCCATGCTATAGTCAGTCATGCTAGTTCATGTCACTGTCAGCTGAACACTTTTAACAGGGCACCAGCTGGCATCTGTTTGTATAACACCTTGTTAAAAGACCAGAAAAGAAAGGGGAAATGGAAATGTAGCAAACCAAGTGCTACAATAGTAGCAGGTTGAGGTGGATAATAGGGCTGCACAGTTATGGTAAAAATGATAATCACAATTATTTTTGATCAATATTGTTGTGATTATTTATTGTTTTTAGGGAAAAAATATCTAATTGCACTTTGAGATTTAAATGTACAGAGCACGCTTTTACTTACATTTCGTGCTTCATTCCAGCTAATGAAGGCTCTTTGCATCACAAGAAGACTGGTCCTTTTTTAAAGGGCATCTCCGATAAGTGAAATATAAAATTGCATTGAAACTGTTAACCCTAAATCAAATAAACAGAGCACTGCTTTTACATTCACTTTGTGCTACATTCATGAGACTTAAAGGGAAATTTCGGTTTATTTCAACCCGTCTCCTATCGTCCTAAATTTGTTTCAAGTGACTAGTGACATAAAAATAATAGTTAGCATGTTAGCCGTTAGCCTAGATACAGCCGGGGCGCATAGTAGCGTCAGACCTGTTAAAACGCAAAGTTAGTCCACTAAACAAGCTTTTTTTCCACAAAGACCGCCTCATATTGTTAGGATAAATGTCAGAGAACATATAGAAAACGACACGTAAACGTGTTGTCTTACCTTACCGGTGTGCTGCCATGTTTGTTTATCCCTCTAGCTCTGCTTTCCAAAGAGCGGCCAAAATATCCCAGCTGGATACTACTCCAGGTGGAGGTGTCTCGTCCTCAGTCACATCCAGACCTTGAAAATAAGGCTGCAACCGGTCCCATTCCTTGCAACAGAGGCATTCTCTTCTGTGGGCACTGGGGCACAGCATTCACAGGTACACCACCAATCTCCAGAGCTACGCAGCCC
>NC_065511.1:25257201-25277347 GCF_006386435.1 Epinephelus moara | reverse complement strand
GGTAAGACAACACGTTTACATGTCGTTTTCTATATGTTCTCTGACATTTATCCTAACGATATGAGGTGGTCTTTGTGGAGAAAAAGCTTGTTTAGTGGACTAACTTTGCACTTGAAGGGATGCCCGTTCACTTATGTTTTAACAGGTCTGACGCTACGGCTGTATCTAGGCTAACGGCTATCATGCTAACTATTATTTTTATGTCACTAGTCACTTGAAACAAATTTAGGACGATAGGAGACGGGTTGAAATAAACCGAAATTTCCCTTTAAGAAACGGTTCTTTTTACCTGAATTCAGTGCATCTTCTATGGATACACTATTCACAACTTGGATAAATCTGAACAAGAATTTCTATAGTAAATTTCATGTCAGTCCATCCAATACTTGTTAAGACCTTTAACTCAGAACAACAAATGCAAACCTCATAGAGGCACGACAGGAAAAGTCAA
This sequence comes from Epinephelus moara, assembly GCF_006386435.1. Lineage (NCBI taxonomy): Eukaryota > Metazoa > Chordata > Actinopteri > Perciformes > Serranidae > Epinephelus > Epinephelus moara. The sequence continues at coordinate 25,276,896 of NC_065511.1, read as the reverse complement.
GGGAACGCTAAAACCATGAATGTGTTTTGTTCTAGTTCATTCAATTGATATTAAGATATTTTATTGAATAAGTAAAACTTTCGACCATTATGAAAAGTCAGGGGATCAGCAAAGTCTGTAGGCTTTATGAGATATTTCAGCATAGCCAACAGACAGATATTCCCATCCCTAAAATAGTGATAACATGGCAAAAAGTCTTAATGTGAAATGGATAGTTCCTGTCCTTGGTTATGACTGACTCAGCTGTGCTTGAAGCCATTGAGAAAAACTCTATAACCACACAGCTACGACCACGTTACAGATTCGGTATTACTGCGCCAATTAGTCACCTATTGTCCTATTGGTCAGCTGTGGCTCAGAGGTACAATGTTGTTGTCCACTAATCGGAAGATTGACGTTTTGATCCCGGGCTCCTCCAGTCTGCATGTTTAAGTGTCCTTGGGCAAGAAACTGAACCCCATTGCTGTTTCACTGGTGTGTGAGTGTGTGTGAATAGTCACTGAGTAGCAGGAGGCACTGTGTGTGGTAACTTCAGCCACCTGTGTGTGAAAGTGTGTGTGAATGGGTGAATGTGACATGTAGTGTAAAAAGCCTTTGAGTGGTCGGAAGACTAGAAAAGCGCTATACAAGTGCAGTCCATTTACTACAGTCCATTCATATGGGACACAGCTAAAGAGCAATAAAGAGGGCAGTTGTCAAAGCCCAAAGTGTTTTTCATCCGCAAGGACAAGAACGTTCAAAAATATGCAATGCTGTCATTCAGTTAATACACAAAAAACCCACAGAGATGCTACCAAAGACACAAAGAGAGCCTACAGGGATTCATGTTTGAACAGCAATCGAAACCACTGTGTCCTGTCACCTTGTTGGAGAATCGTCTGTCTGGACTTTTATCTCCATCCAAAGTGGACAAACTACACCAGTAATCTATGTTTAAGTTCATAATGAAACTTAATGTAACTAATTTTATATCCAAAAGATCAAATCTTACCTTCACATTCACACTTTTCTGTCCATTATTCAACATCATAACTCAGGAATAGAAGGGGAGACATTTGATCAGATACAGAAATGGTGATACTTACTTTGGGTGTCCACCTTTTAAGTGTGCTGATTGTTTAGATCTTCGATGCTGCTGGGCTGAAGATGTTTGTAAAGCATCCAAGTTTTAGGATTTGTAGCTTCTTTGCAGCAACACTCATATTTGAAACATTGTCTACTAGGGCTGCTGCCGACTAAGAATTTTTCTAGTCGAGCAATAGTTGTTGTTTAGGGCCATTAGTTGACTAGTCGCCTGCATGATTATGATACTAATTTGATTATAGCAGGGCTATGAATAAAGAAGGAAAGAATAGTATCAGTAATATTGTTAATAACCGCAGGAAATTAAAATGACTCCTGTCTGACAGCTGAGCGTGGCCACTTCAAATTAAATTCCCACATGGTCCTGTCATGCCAACCACTCAGCTCTTGCCAACAAATGACCTGTCTGGTTGACTAACGTTTGGTTGACTATTGAGGGCAGCCCTGTTGTCCACTGTCATGGCTACATGAGAGTCTGGACAGACATGGACATAAACTGGAACTTGACTGGTTGTTGGAGGCATACAACTACTATATGAAGTAACTGTTTTATAAAAGCAACAAGTCATGAGAGGCCTTGATGTACACTGATTTTAGAGCAGCTAACGGGGTAACAGGCGCACCACTCCGCCACGCCCCTTAGCTGCTCTAAAATCACTGTAGACCACGGTCTCTTAAGACTTATTGCTTCATTCTCTATTGTGATGTTTGATATGAGTCTGAACTTAAGGGGATATTCTACCTATTGCAATGATAGGTGTGTTTTGAGCTGCAAAACATAATTTGTTTTGGGTGGCGTATTCCAGTATAAGCCCGTAAGTACCATCGCTCACAGTCACTGTGCTCATTTGATTACTCTCGTGTGACAGATGGGGCCTTTGTAATAAACAGGAGCTATTATTTATGGAAATGACTTCATGGGCAATTAGCAAGATGTGAGCGTGGGTTGATGGTCTTCAAAGTTATTTTGTTTTCTGATTCAGAGTAAACAATAATGTTTTTGCCTTCCTCCAAAAAATACATGAACTTGAGGTGTCATTGCGGGGTCTCTGCAGACCACATGGATAATTAGACTCGGATACTGTTTATGGTTATGTATTTCAAAGTGTTATTAAAGGTCTCTTTATATGTTACCCTCAACTGCACATCTATTTCTGACCTACAGTCTTGGAATATAAATCAAAGTACTTCACAGCTAATCAACAGATGTAGGCTAAAGGGCGGAAAATTCAACAGATGAAGGAAAATTGGAGCATTAAAAACCGTAATAGAGAACTAAAAGGTGATTATGTACAGAGTGTGTGAGGATAATTTTCTTTTGGCTTGTGCCTATTAAGCTAGCTCAGCTCATAGTTCATTTCATTTCTCCTGTGGATATCCAGTTAAAATAAAGATTTCACAGTAAAGGGCAGATTGAGAGAACATGGTTCAATCGTCTGTGTATCCAGCATGACAATCTCAATTTAAATGTAGATATTTCATAGATAAGTATTGTTGTATTCTTGGAAAACACAGTGACTCATAACTGCTGACTTTGCTCAGATTGTATCTTTGAATCCAACATGATCATTCATGGTCATTTTTCCTGTATTAGATCCAAGACTGAGCAGAAGTAATATTGAGCAAACAACAGGACATCAGTATCCACACTGTAATGTAATGTAACAGGATGGGTCATCACAGGTAAGGGAGGCATGTGTAGTAGTTTATCTTCCTCCACTGGCATGCCATTTTATTTCTAAATGTGCTTTGGATACAACGATGATCATTTGTCTCCTTCCAATGGTCAGATCAATAACTGAATGTGTGTAGAGTCCTGTTCGTGAGGGAAACATTTGTTTTTTAAAAACTCAGCCAGCTGGCTTCCTGTCCCTCTAACTGAGAACATGTTTTAAACATATCAAGGACTTCAATAGCATCTAGTGAGGAGATTAACAGAGCCAAGTTGTCACTCAACTGCAGTCTCAGTATGTTAATTAACATCTGCTATTGCAAAAGGAATCTGGCTAAGATTAGGATACCCCTTCAATATTATTATGAATGTCTACTTGTAATTTACTGCCTGGTTTGAAAGTCTTTCATGCCATCCAGTTTTAAATTAATACTCTATTCAACATCTTGTCAGACACTTGCAGTTTTTAGAATTGAAAGGTTTATACTGTAGTTTCCTCAACCTGTTCATCAGAGTAAATGTTTGCATTTTACATCTCTGCAAACCACGGATACATTACATATGTACATTTTTATGTGGCAGATACATTGATACTTTATGTTTCAACAATCCGTCCATCCATCCATTTTCATCTGTGGGGGCAGCAGGCCAAGCAAAGCAGCCCAGACGTCCTTCTCCTCAGCAACACTTTCCAGCTCCTCCTGGTGGACCCCAGGGCGTTCCCAGGCCAGATGAGATATGTAATCCCTCCAGCGTGTTCTGGGTCTGCCCCGGTGCTTCCTACCAGTGGGACATGCCTGGAACACCTCTAACAGGAGGCACCTAACATCCTGATCAGATGCCAGATGCTTTCAAGGCGAAGCAGAAGTGGCACTACTCCGAGCTCCCTCTGGATGTCTCTCTATGGCTGAGCCCAGCCACCCCACAGAGGAGACTCATTTTGGCCACTTGTATTAGCAATCTCATTCTTTCGGTCACTGCCCAGAGCTCATGACCATAGACGGACCAGTAAATTGAAAGCTTCGCCTTCCAGCTCAGGTCTCCCTTCACCATGATGGTCCGGTACAGTGCCCGCATCACTGCAGACACCACACCAAATCGCTGATCCATCTCACAGTTCATTCTACCCTCACTCGTGAACAAGACCACAAGATAATTGAACTCCCTTGCTTGAGGCAGTAACTCCCTCCCAGTGCTTGCTGGAGGTCACGGTGGGATGAAGCCAACAGAACCACATCATCTGCAAAAAACAGAGATGGAATTCTGAGGTTTTCAACAATGCTATAGTTCAGTGGTTCCCAACTGGTCCAGCCAAGCTCTGTGTTGGAAATTTACTGCACTTACAAATCAAGTGTGTTTCTTTTCAAAACTTGACATGTTTGCAAGTCACTTGTGGTTTATTCAGAATGGACCGGCAACCCACTTTTGGACTGCGACCCACCAGTTGGGAACCACTGCTGTAGTGAATGTGTGGTTAGGTTTAGATCATGTATTGGCTTTAAATATATGGTTTTGAAGGCACAGTCTCAGCATAGATGTCTCAGTGGAAAAAAAACACCATTTTTCATGGCACTGTCTCTGCTGGAAACACAGTGACAGGTTGTCAGAAAACACCTATGATTTTTGGCTGAAAAGCAGCTGGAAACTCCGCAATGACTCGTTAAATCACAACCTGTTTGTTGTTTGTTGGTCTCCAACAGTGGTCTGCAGCTTGGCAGGCATCTTGCCTAGCTGTCATGCCATCCAACATTCCTTCACCTCATTTAATACTTCACTTTGCAAATATTGATGATATATATGAAACATGCAAATGTAAGGAAACCATGGTTTGACAGACACATACAATGCCAACATTTTATTCTGACAACTGGGTCCAATTTCCTCCTTGGCAGAAAACAGCATTTGTTATCTTGATTTTTTTTCCCCCAATTATAATGGGTTCAAATGGTGACCAATTTCTGTGGCAAAACATTATCAAAACTAGGGCTACAACTTTTTCCATTATTTTTTTGTCTGCCAATTATTTTTTAGATGAATCAATAAATGTATTCTCTAAAAAGTAAAGTTATTTTTGTCCAAGCAACAGTCCAAAGATTTAATTATTTTATTCAATTAATATACAACAGACTAAAGCTGCCAAGCCTCATATTAGAGAAGCTGAAACCAGAGGATGTTTGATATATTTGCTTGGAAAACCATTGAATTATTATTTGATTTTTAAGATAGTTGCACTCATTTTCTGCCAATTGATTGATCAGCTAATCATTTAATTGAAAATATCCATTGAAACATCCAGTGCCGCTCCTTTAGCATAATCCAACTAATCTCTCTATGTAATCATTGTTATTTCACAGACATACCACTAAATATAGTACAAAGAAGTGCAAGAGTGTCACGCAAAGGATACATTTGTGGTGTTATTTATGGTCAATCCTAAAATGTTAAGTTAGTGCATACATGTTCAACAGCAAGAGGAACGCAAATATGTGAAATGAATAAAAAGAAAATGCCACATGAGCTCTGCCCTCCACTAGTAACCAGCTGTATGCTCCCCTGCAGCCGTGTTAACTCAAAAGTCAGCCTTGAAATTTAAAAATTGTAGAGAAAAATCAAACTGCAGCTGTGATTTCAGATCTGAAGTAGGATAAACTCCCCATTACACTCAGACTGTTTATGATAACGATCAAGTGATTATGCCAACATTAAAAACCTATAATGCCTGTCTGGTGGATGCACAAGATAAGTTCATTATGTTGCTGTATTTTGCAGTGCTGATGGCCCCTCTGAGAATCCCCAGCTCACCATCTCTCAGTGTGTGAAATTGAAGCGCACTCCAGTCATTTGGTTGCTCTAATTAATAGAGTCAGTGAGATTCAATTGAGAAAAGCCACAAAACAGACAAGTAGTCGATCCAAGTTGAACGTATTGCTCTACTGCTAATAAATATAATCTCTGCCCAAACATTTTGGTACCGCTGGAGTGGAAAGAGGAAACAATTAGAAAGAATTAAACTACTATATAATAACAGCCTAACAATACTGCATAATGACTAGTCGTTTAGTTGATCAACAGAAAATAAATCTAAAGATAACTAATGTATAACTTAAATCCTCCCACAATCCAAAGAAAGGCAAGTTAGATTAACTCTTGACTCTAAATTGGCCTTAGGTGTGAATGTGAGTGTGAATGGTTATCTGTCTCTATGTGTCAGCCCTGTGATAGTCTAGCGACCTGTCCAGGGTGTACCCTGCCTCTTGCCAGGGGTCAGCTGGGATAGGCTCCAGCCCCCCCTGCAAACCCCCAACAGGATAAGTGGTTACGGAAGATGAATGAATGAAAATATTCTTCAGCTGCAGTCCTAGTAGTACATTTAAAGGCCCAGACACACCAAACTGACATCAACGAACTATCGCCAAGGTAGTCCGTCTGTTGTGTCGCCTCATGTTGCCTGTGTCTTGGCCAAGAATACACACTTGAACACACCACAAAGACTAAAGCCAACAGCCAACTAACATGTATGTTCTGTGCCTTTGTCAGAGGAAATAATTCTCCATAGCAGCAGGCAGCAGTAGTCTGTCTTCGTCATTCAAAAAGGGAATTCGGAGGACTGACACTACAGATTCAAGATGCTCACAAGATGCTCACACACAGCGTCTTGAATCAACTCACATCTCAGTGATGAAAGAACAAATGTTATGCAATGTGTACATAGTCTTACCTCATAAAACAAGTTTGTTTCAGTCTTACTCCCTCTCGTGCGCTGAGTTGAACTGCTGATCAGAGTGATTTCATTCACCAATGGGCTCCGCCGTCTCTGATGCCGATTCAACATGCTGAATCACCCAAAAAAAAGCTGACAAGGGCCAACTAGAGCCAACAGTGCGGGACACACCGCAAAAACTAGGGCAACGGATGTTCACCGACAGTTTGACATTGATTGATGGCCAACCGTCAGCTTGGTGTATCAGGGCCCATAACTTATATTTTGTCATAACGTCTGACCTGAGTAAACATAAGCAATAATACTGCTATAGTATCATTGCTGCCACTACTGTAGTGTTTTACCTTTAAAGCTGTACTGGCCGTATAGTTTTCTCTGTCCTTTGATGACTGAAACTAATTTCCTACAGTTGTTGTTTTTCTGGGAAGAGCTGCCTATTAACGGCTACAAACTTTAAAATAGCTCTTGTTGAATCTGTTCACTGCTTTAAAAAAATCCACGCCTAATTAGCGATGTCTCGGGTGTTCTTATTTTTTATGGAGAGAGGGACAACAGGAAGGGAGAGTCCTTGGAGAAGCATGGCGACATGATTAATGTAAATGTATTTCTTTCATCATACTGCCACAGCAGTGAGGGAGAGCAGACAGCTTGGAGGCTCAGCGTGGGCTGGCGTGATGCCCGTTGCCTGTGTCCCGCACTGGGCATACCCAGTGTTGTCCTGGCACTGCCAACCAGGCCTCGCGCTTCCTGGAGGAATTTGTGCCCCCTGTAGTGGTTAAGACATGCAGAGAGGAGAAAGGACAGACATGATTAAGTTTGCGTCAACAAAATACATTTTAAAAACTGCCTTTATGGAGCACCGTTGGGGATGCAGCTGTTCCAGTGGAAATGCTTAGTGTCCATTTGTAAAACACTGTAGTTGTGAGCAGCTCCCAGGTGTGAATGTGTCCGAGTAATGCAGTAAAAAAAAGAGAAAAGCTATTAAATAAAAGCTTAAAAATGTGGAATACAAAGGAAAAGACTGCATCTAGAGAAGTTTGAGAAGAGCTAGCTGAAACCACATGCCTGAATTTGTCAGCCTCAGTGGTCGAGGAGGGCAGTCCAGTTTTTGGAGCAGAAATGATAGAACTGTTTTGGAAACCCTTGCCTGTTTATGGTCTGATTTATTGCCCGAGTGGATTCATATTTGGGATAGATTGCTGAGTTTTGTGGCTTTGCTGCACTCTCTGTGTACATTTTCCTGCTTTATAGACTTTCTCCTGCATTAGCATATGTTTGTATCCCTGTTCACACAGATAACATATGATTGCGTCCAGTGTTTAAATGTGTATGTATAAAACATGAATCAATCCATGGAAAAAAAAAACCACTCGGTTCATTTGCATTTTGATTGACACCTAGAAAAACCCATTTCACGACACCAAACTACCAATATACACAAAATACGCACCGCTGAAAACTTCAGTGTTGTCAACACTGTCAAGTAATCTACTGCTTGTCTAAGCTTGAATAAAATATCCCATAAACAGCCTTTGTATTCAAGATAGCATCAAATTCTAAGGATCTCGATCTCTTGGGAATCAAAACACATATAATTGAGACGCAGTCAAAATCATAAATGCAGGTTTCTGAACAACAGATTGGACTTGCTTCAAAAACACAAAAGCTAAACAAACATCCCTCAGCCTGGAGAACATAATGATTAAACCAGAAACAATAGCCGCACACCTGTGCTGCAGTGTAAGCCGATATTCTCCCACATGTGCAAAAACTAATCACAGTTGTCGCAGAACGTCACCAGGGAAAAAATATTTTACAGCAGCAATGCTTTTTCCATCCAAAGCCAAGTAAAACTCTGGGTTAACACTTCTATGACATGATCTGTATACCTGTGTGTTTAGGTGTGTTTACCTAACTCTGAATGTCTCCCTGAAGGGGTAGTTTTGATTTTTTGAAGTAGAGCTGTATGGGCTACTTGTCCATAGTAGATGGATGTTGGCACGCTCCCTCTTTGGAGAAGCAGCAGGAGTGTCAACATGGAAGCTAAACAGCGTACTGCTGTTGATGGGGGCATTAACAATACGTATTTTAGCAACCTAAAAAAAAATCCCACCTGAAAAAAATCTGTTACGTTAATGCCTTCAGTTCCTCATCTATGCTCTCGACAAAAACAGACATTTTGGCTCGCTTAACACAGGAGCTGCTGGTCTACTGTTGCCTCGGTCAGTTACTTTGGTGAATCCGAAGATACCTTATAAAATGCCAAATCACACAATTGCATAAACAAACGAGGCTACAGTAGACCAGCAACTCCTGTGTTTAGTGATGCTAAATCACTGGTTTTTCAGTGGGGTCGGGCTTTGAAGAGAATGATATAATGTCTTAATTTCCCCGAGTAAAATTGCTGTCTAACTGGGAGGTAAAGCGGTAAATATTATAAATATAGCACACATTTTGAGTGCTATTGTTTTTAATGCAACCGTGACTGGAGGCGAAGTCCCATCCTTGTGAACATGATATCTCAAGAATGCCTCAATGGAATTTCATTAATATTGGCACAAATGTCCGCTTTGACTTAATGATGAACTGACTAGTCATTGGTCAAAGGGCATGGCCACTGTGACCTTGTCTGTGTCATACTTGTGAACACGATATCTCAAGAATGTCTAGAGGAAATTTCCTCAAATTTGGCACAAAGGCTGATTTGGACTTTTGGATGAACTAATTAGATTTTGGTTGTCAAGGGTATAAGGTCAAGGTTGCTATGACCTTGCATGCATTTCATTCTCGTGAACCCAATATCTCAAGAACAATATCTCAAATTTGGCACAAATATCCACTTGAACTCAATGATGTACTGATTAGATTTTGCTGGTCAAACGTCAAGGTCACTGTGACCCTGTCTTTTTCATTTTTGCTACTGTGATATCTCAAAAAGGGGCACAAATGTTCATTTGGACTCAACAACGAACTGATTAGACTTCAGTGATCAAAGGTCACTGTGACCCTGTCTGTCTCATTCTTGTGAAAATGATATGTCAAGAACAGCTTGAGGGAATTTTTTTAAATTTGGCACAAACATCCACAAATAAGTTGATTAGAATTTTGTGGTGGAAAGTCAAAGGTCAAGGTCAGTGTGATCTCATTAAATATGTTTTTGGCCATAACTCAAGAATTCATATGATAATTATGACAAAACTTCACACAAATGTCTAATAGGACGAAATAATGAAGTGGTGACATTTTATATCCAAAAGGTCAAAGGTCAATTTGACTGCGACATCATAATGCTCTGCATAGAACATTTTTCTGGCCATAATTCATTGTCATATCTCAGGAACAAAAGGGGACATATTTGGTACTTAATTGGTGACACTCATCTTGGGTGTCCACCTTGAAACTATGCTGATTGTATAGATCTTCTGTTCTGTCTTGGTGTGAAGCATCCATGTTACGTGGCTAAAATACGTTTTGTTGCTGATCCTTTAACACCAGTAGATTGCCAATCTGTGTTGAATTCCAACCTGCTTCTTCTTCAAACTGGTGGCTTGCTGACTGACACCTGCTGTATGTGACTGTGGATAATCACCCCATCCAACCCCACTTCAAAAGATCCAAACTGTTGATTTAAAGACTTAATTTATAGAGAATAACAGAAATATTCACTCTCTGTCGATTCAAGCCATACAGATGGTTTGGGTTTTTATTGTCAGAGGTTTTGAGATTTCGGCCGTTGAGACTCTCTGCTGTCACCATAGTACAATTGAGAAGAATGGCATTTCATTCATGGGGCTCAAAGGATCAAAAAATGAAATGGAAAAACCCAACTGTGCCTTTGTGCCACTACAATGTGCCTTTCCAGAAACAATGTCCTCAGAATAATCCACAGACCTCAATGTGGAGCCTATCCACTATTTTTAAACTTCACTGCAATAAAGACAGCTATAAATTAAGGTAATGTGTAAGACTGGCCAAACCCATAACAAAAATTAGTTAATGAAGTGGAGTTAATGCAGTACCTCAGTGAAAAGATGAAATAACTCACATACCGTACTAAAAAAGGAGCGCTCCCTGGCATCCTCAAAGCTGTAAATCTCTATAGAGAGCAGTAAGTGGTGTGTCACAGACGCTAGGCCGTGTTGACAAATGAATATTTATGACAGCGGGAACCATAACAATTAGCATTAGCTTTCATCAGGATTCTGGGTTAAATTACTCCACTCATGAGGCTCCTCAATGCCTTTGAACATTAAACCACTGAATTGACAAGGAGGTTGGGCCACTACAGAACAATCATGCCACAGAGACGGCAAAATCAGCATGAGTGCTTTAGAATACAACTATTTATTACTCAGTATCACAAGTATTGTCAAATGTTAATGTCATAAACTTGCCATGCTTATTCTACCTCAAATAATACCGGTTTAAATAGATCTCTTTTACTTTTTAAACCATATATCATCTTTGAAGTACCCACCCACTCTACATTACAGCCCATTTGTAAAACAGTTCATCAAAGAGTACTGCTTTGACATTTACAAGTACCATAAAACTTCAATTAAGAGCCTAGTCCCAATTAAACGCCCAGTCCTTTTTACTAGCCCACTGTGGCTACACATTTTGACAAATAAAGGCCTGTCTCAATTAAATGCCTGATCTGGTTGCCAAGCAGTTATTCTTATGCACGTTCTTTGGATGTATAAAAGTGGATTGTTGAGCTAACCCACTTGAGCTTACGTTAGATAGCTGCTTAGATTGTGCATACAAATATAAATGTTTTAATTTTTGTCAATATGGAGATGTTGCACATCATTAGCTCAGTTCAGTTCATTTTACTGAAACCATGAGCACCAGAGAAGACCATAAGCCATTCAGATTTACTGGCATGACGAAAAAACAAGTAGTGACTCCCTTCCTCTGAACCTGTAAGCCAGTAAGTTATTTATATTTCTTTAGTCTGTAAAGGTCCACTGATCAAAAGAAGCAAAAGAGTTTTTCATTAAAATTAATCCAGGTTATGTATATTGTTTTAACTGGATAATATGGTGTTGTGTCGGCATGCCAGGTGCTGTTATCCTCGGTTGCCATAAAACAAGTGTCATAACACATAATTGATTTGTTATTCGAAGCCAAATATTTGTACACATGATATACTGGTTCAAATAAACACTTTGATCGTATTTCCCATCTTTGCCGAGCAACAGTTTTGTGTAAAATGAAATAAAAGGCCTGTCCCACATAGACGCCTGTCCCTATTATTGGCCTGTCTAGTTCAGTGATTTAAGCAAATTATAGCCCGGGCTACTATTGAAGTTTTGCTAGTTAACGCTAAACTACTGTGCAGCTCCTGTCCATACTGGTGAGAGAATTAGTTAGATAACAGTTCTGTACTATTGCAACATTATTTCAAGTGTACAATATTCTTATGAGCCACAATGGATTGTTTTGTGCCTTTTCAAGCAAGAGACTCTGAAATACTGTCCACCTTAGAAACAAACATGATGTATAAATATATTAGACGATAATTATTATTTTAATAGCTTAATATTGTATGCACCATAAAAGGATATGTTAATACATGAAACTTTGGGCCATCCTACACACAGCTAAGGGCTCCTTGGCCCAAAAAGTATTGACGACCCCTGGTTTAAGTTGCATTTCCAAAGTTCAAACTACTCATTTGGAAAGGTACTGCCAATTAAATCAGTCACAGCATGAGATTTTCCCCCCCAAATGATTATTTTCTTGATGCCCAAGAACCTTTTGAAGCTGTCTAATCACCATCTGCTTCTTGTTTTAACTTTTCCCAGCTGTAAGTTGCTCCTCTGTTTGTGCATCACATGTTCGTCAACAGCTTACTCAAAACTCAAGCAGATTTAGTGTGCAGACTAACGTATTTGAGTGGTTCGGGTATAAATTGGAATTACGACCCTACTTTATCATCCCCCCATAGGATCAGAAATAAATGTCAAAGGGAGAAGGAATTATGGAAACAGCTTAGAGCTGGAGCTTGTAAGCTGTCACACCTGATGTCTTTTCAGTGACCTCGGCCACAGAGGCTGTGGCTGCTTTTTAGCCTTTGAAATTAATTTAGGATAAAAAGGCATATCTCCCTTTTTGTAGGTCTATTGTTGCATCACCCATTTGTGATTGAAACTAATAGGACTGGGTGTAGATTTAGCTTCTGGGGATGGCAGGGTTGATCTGTCGGTCAGTCATGCTAAAATATCTCAATAAGTATTAGGGATACTGTAAAATAGAAATTTTGTACAGACATTCATGTTCCCAACTGGATAAATCTGTATGAATGATGCTGGCCTGTCACCAACTATTTAATCAATATAACTGTTGCAGACAAATTTCTGAAGTTGGAATAAAAGAGTTGGAGTAAAAAGTGTAAGGTGGTCAAAAAACTCAGTTGGAGCTGTTCTAAGTCAGACTTTTACTCATTTTGAACTTCCGATTGCAAGTTTTTAGTCTTGGCTCATGCACATGAAGATCAATGATGTGAACATTGTTAACAACCAATAGCTGCGCTCTCATCAGCACCAAACAGGAAGTAGCAAACCTGGTTAGACGGTAAACATGGAAGAGACTCTGGGGAGGTACAAGAACGTGAACAAGTCTTGGTTCTCTTGTTCTGTGGAAAAAGAGGAGAAACTGATGGAGTGAACAAGAGTCTGTGTTTAATTTGGCATGTATCTGATCCACCAACCAGCACTTACTGAAGTAAGAAATCCTGATTTTTGAAACAGTTCACCTCTCACTCCCCTGTTCTCCCACTTAAAATAGTTCAGCTATTTTAGTGGGAGAGTATGTCAAACTTTAGTCTTTGAAGTCTTTTTAAAGTCCTCTAGTGTATGGTAGGCATTGCAGTGAGTTATCCTATGACTTTGCCCCCAGCACCACTAAGGCATTTTTAGTGAAATATCTTGACAACTGTCTGATGCATTGCCACTGCATTAGGTACAGATATTGATGGTGCTCTGAGGATCTGAAGATGAATGTCAAAAAATGTTGGTGATCCCCTGACCTTTCCTTCCTCCTAGGATGGCAAAAGCCTGACCCGCCATACTCTGCCATACTCTGCCATACTCTGCTTTTGACTGGCCTACCTTTACATTTACACACCAGCCCTAACCATTCTCACCCCTCATGCCTAAATCTAACCAACCCAACCAAATAAGGTAACAAGTACCAGCCATTCAGAGGGATAGTAGAGTGGGTCATGCCTTCGCCAGCCTTTGAAAAAAAAGGCACCCCTCTTAAGATGAATTGTAATAATGTTGGTAATCCTCTGACTTTTTCCATCTAGTGCCATCATCAGGTCAATACTCTGGTTTATGATCAAATATCTTTGAAACTAATCACATTTCCATCAGCCTCAACTGTTTTTTGTGTTTAGGGCTAATTAGCCGATGTTAGTGAAGGTTCTCAGTCATCCAAGTCATGGTAATCCTAAATGCTATATCGTAGGCAACTGGACTTGCTTGAGTTTCTTGAAGACGTTTCACCTCTCATCCAAGAGGCTCCTTCAGTTTTCACTGACTGGTGCGGAAAGTCAGGCTTTAAACTCTGTGTGGGTGTAAACCCTTGAGGTCATTGAGGTCGAATGTGAGTCGTTGACCCACTTGGCCATCATGTGTGTCGTTAGGATACGTGGGTCCAGGTGTGAATGGGTGTTAAGTTGTCTGGGGAGGGATCTCAAGACTGCATTTAGGTGGTTTATAAGCTGAGCTGTTGAACATGGATGTACAAAGAGAACTGGATACACAGTGTTAGAGGCAGGGCCCTGTTCATCCCTTTGAAAGTTGCTCAGTGGCTACCCAGGTAAAAAACATTACCATAGAGCAAGCGCACAAAAAAATTTTGCTGGCTGAGTGGCTAACCTCTGACGGCTAAGTGGCTTACTTCCTGTGTAGTCCTCCAATCAGGATAAAATTATTTAAACATGTGCACTTCTAGACTTTGTGATAAATGGATCAAATCCCTATAGTGAAACAAGTAATTTCTCTGTGCTTCTGATGCGTCTGAATGCTTCCACTGACTTACAGATGTCTCTTCCCCAAAGGCTTTTTGGGCCACAAGGCAACTTGTTAAGGACGCAGAAGTTGTAGTTACACTGTTTGGCCACTGTGTTAAAATGGCTTCAGAGCCCGACCCACTTCCTGGTGGCCTGATGTGAACATAGTAAATACTATACCTACTAAACGTCAGCATATTATTATTGTCATTAATTGTGACTCACCAAGATGTTAGCATTTAGCTCAAAGCAACCACAGTGCCAAAGAACAGTCTCACAGAGTCCCAGCATGTCTTGAACCCCATTATATATATAAACACAGCATAAAATGCAGCTCCATCGACTCTTGTTTGCTTTGTTTAGAAATATCCAGTGTGACCTTCATGAAAAAAGTCTCTAGCATTAAGCTGCCCAAATGAACCAACATCACAGTACATTACAGTATAATGTGTTAATAGATACACGCATGCTGTCTACCTGTCGATTCATAGCCCTCCTACTTCTGACCCCCGAGCTGCCTGTGTTATTTTTAGAAGTATTAGCAGCTGATTATGCAGTTGTGTTGCCTTCTGGGCGCTAACAAGGTGTTGGGGCAGCAGATGAGGTCGGCCTGGCGGACCTTCAAGTGTTGGCAGTGCAGAGTAGCACAGGATGTTCTGACAAGCACACACTGGAGCTGCACTGTGCTGTGTCTGAGGGCTGAGGCATCTGTTCAGTGCACACATGCGTGAATCCATGTGCAGAAATACACACTATACACACTTTAAGACTTGACATAACAGCACACAGCCGAAAACATACAATGTAGGCTCGCTCTGTCTCTCAGCATTTGTAGTAAAATTTGATAAAATGTTCACTGCCAAGATTCATGACTGGAAAGGGAGGCTTCTAGCATTACTATTACTTATCTAATTAGAATGTATAATTGAATATGAATATTAATGACAGCCTGGCTGGAGTAGTATCATTTCCCTAAATCAGAATCTACTTAATAATCACATTAAAGTTTTAATAATCATAAAATTGGATAACGGCAGGGGACGAAGCAGCATGGGTTTCCATAATGCCTGGATTATTCAGTCATCAATCTTTGTGCTAATCAAATATATTAAACACTAATTTCTCAAACAATCTGTCAGATACAGAGGAGAATATTGCAGCTCTCTCACTCGCTGTAATCCACTTTCCAGTGTATAAACTTCTCAAAGTCGAGGATGTTATGGTAAACACTGACTGAAAGTCTGTCATGCTGAATACAGTATCTCTCCAATGACAAATGCATCATCTGTGCTGCTTTTCAGGGTTTTCCTCCCCAAAAAACAATTTGTCTGCATCTAAGAGAGCTATTTTATTTTGCTCCAAAGCAACCCTCAGGCTGTCATTTCCCAGAAAACATAAAAAATAGAATTCATGAATGAGTCCCCAAATAGAGATTAATGAAAAGAATTCCATTTTCAGTTCATTGTGCAGAACAAATTCATTCGTATCTCTCCGTCCTTGGCCCACTGCAGAGTTTAATGTAAAGCTACAGTGTGCTGACAGGAGACCCAAGTAGGGGAAATCACAATGAGGGTGGAGGGAAATTATGCATAAATGAAATCTTCTTACACATCCTTCAGCATCCTTTTTCAGTTAAGTGTTAACATGATGTTTCAACACTGACACACTTGAGCATCTTTTAATCCAGTTTGAACAACATCATCTGCCTTGCTTGGAGTTTTGGTGACTCCTAATACAACAGAAGTAGATGTGAAAGTACTTTTTATCATAAGGCTGTGGCCATTAGCCAGTTCATTAAGCAGTCAGTCCACATTATTCAACACCAATATTGACAGTTGTATAATCATTTAAGTCATTTAATGAGGAAAAATTACAGACCTTTGCTGTCTCCAGAGCGGGACATGCGAAGATTTGCTGCAACTGAAAATCTTTGGGTCTTAAACTGGACATGGGACAAAACAGTGGATTTGATGATTACCTCGGGCTTTGAAAAAAGTACTGGGAGGTTTTTTTTAATGTTTGTGTTTAAAAGGATAGAATAGTTCATTAATGATGGCTGATAATGATTAATGGTAAAATACCTATAGCTTTGTCCTTGCTGCAGTATCCATAGGTTCGATTCTGACCTGTGGCCCCTTGCTGCATGTCATCTCCTCTCTCTACCTCCTTTATACTTAACCTGTCCTATCTGACAAACGCAGAAATATGTAACAGTAACAATTAATTGATTTAGTATTCATTTCAACCCTAATACGAATTCATATTTCTTAACATTGCATTGTTTTGCAGATAATTAAAGGAAGAGTTCAACACTTTTGAAAAAATACACTTACTTACTATGACATACAGTATGAGTTTTTTATGGCATGCTATATTGTGACAATGTTATGACATATTTTATGCTATACTATACTATGTCCTTTTATGACACACTATATTAGGACCTTTTTGTGCTATACTATACTGTGACTTTTAAAACTAAATTTTTATGGAAGACATTTTAATGGCAATGTATATTCTTACTTTTTAATTAGATTTTTATTCCATGCTATATTGTGACTTTTTTAATGACATACTATATTTTGAAACAATTTGTGAGACACTATATGTTGACATTTTTTATGACATTTTAATGGCATACCATACTGTGACATTCTTTACAGCACTTTAATGGCATACTATACTATGATTAAGGTCATGATTTTTGATGACATACTATAGTATGACATTTTTTCATGAATTTTGATGACATGCTATACTATGACATTTTTTCATGATTTTTGACGACATGCTATACTATGACGTTTTTTCATGAATTTTGACGACATGCTATACTATGATGTTTTTTAATAATTTTTGACAACATGCTATACTATGATGTTTTTCAATAATTTTTGACGACATACTATGCTATGATGTTTTTTCATGATTTTTGAGAACGAACCATACTATGACAACTTTTGATGATTTCTGACGACACACTATACTATGACGTTTTTTCATTTTTTCTGACGACATGTTATACTATCATGTTTTTTCATGATTTTTGACGACATGCTATACTATAATGTTTTTTCATGATTTTTGACAACATGCTATACTGTGATGTTTTTTCATGATTTCTGACGACATGCGACGACACTATGGCGTTTTTTCATGTTTTCTGACGACATGCTATACTATAATGTTTTTTCATAATTTCTGACGACATGCTATACGATGACGTTNTGACGACATACTATACTATGACGTTTTTTCATGAATTTTGACGACATGCTATACTATGATGTTTTTTAATAATTTTTGACGACATGCTATACTATGATGTTTTTTAATAATTTTTGACGACATGCTATACTATGATGTTTTTTAATAATTTTTGACGACATGCTATACTATGATGTTTTTTAATAATTTTTGACGACATACTATGCTATGATGTTTTTTCATGATTTTTGAGAACGAACCATACTATGACAACTTTTGATGATTTCTGACGACACACTATACTATGACGTTTTTTCATTTTTTCTGACGACATGTTATACTATCATGTTTTTTCATGATTTTTGACGACATGCTATACTATAATGTTTTTTCATGATTTTTGACAACATGCTATACTGTGATGTTTTTTCATGATTTCTGACGACATGCGACGACACTATGGCGTTTTTTCATGTTTTCTGACGACATGCTATACTATAATGTTTTTTCATAATTTCTGACGACATGCTATACGATGACGTTTTTTCATTTTTTCTGACGACATGCTATACTATGACTTTTTTTCATGATTTCTGACGACATGCTATTCTATGACGTTTTTTCATTTTTTCTGACGACATGTTATACTATCATGTTTTTTCATGATTTTTGACGACATGCTATACTATGTTTTTTCATGATTTTTGATGACATGCTATACTGTGATGTTTTTTCATGATTTCTGACGACATGCTATACTATAATGTTTTTTCATAATTTCTGACGACATGCTATACTATGTTTTTTCATTTTTTCTGACGACATGCTATACTATGACTTTTTTTCATGATTTCTGACGACATGCTATACTATGACGTTTTTTCATGATTTCTGACAACATGCTATACTGTGATGTTTTTTCATGTTTTCTGACGACATACTATACTATGACGTTTTTTCATGATTTCTGACGACATGCTATACTATGACGTTTGTTCATGATTTTTGACGACATACTATACTATGCGTTTGTTCATGATTTTTGACGACATACTATACTATGACGTTTTTTCATGAATTTTGACGACATTCTATACTATGATGTTTTTTAATAATTTTTGACGACATACTATACTATGACGTTTTTTCATGATTTTTGACGACATATTATACTATGATGTTTTTTCATGATTTTTGAGGACATACTAAAGTATGACATTTTTTCATGATTTCGGACGACATGCTATACTGTGACGTTTGTTTATGATTTCTGACGACATGCTATACTATGACGTTTTTTCATAATTTTTGACAACATACTGTACTGTGATGTTTTTTCATGATTTCTGACGACATGCTATACTATGACTTTTTTTCATGATTTCTGACGACATGCTATACTATGACGTGTTTTCATGATTTTTTACGACATACTGTATTATGACGTTTTTTCATCATTTTTGACGACATGCTGTACTGACGTTTTTTCATTTTTTCTGACGACATGCTATACTATGATGTTTTTTCATGAATTTTGACGACATGCTATACTATGATGTTTTTTAATAATTTTTGAGGAAATGCTATACTATGTTTTTTAATAATTTTTGACGACATACTATACTATGACGTTTGTTCATGATTTCTGACGACATATTATACTATGATGTTTTTTCATGATTTTTGAGGACATGCTATACTATGACGTTTTTTCATGTTTTCTGACGACATTCTATACTATGATGGTATTTCATGATTTTTGACGACATACTATACTATGACGTTTGTTCATGATTTCTGATGACATGCTATACTATGACGTTTTTTCATAATTTTTGACAACATACTGTACTGTGATGTTTTTTCATGATTTCTGACGACATGCTATACTATGACTTTTTTCATGATTTCTGACAACATGCTATACTATGACTTTTTTTCATGATTTCTGACGACATGCTATACTATGACTTTTTTTCATGATTTCTG
>NC_065511.1:25235299-25257003 GCF_006386435.1 Epinephelus moara | reverse complement strand
TTTTTCATGATTTTTGACGACATACTATACTATGACGTTTTTTCATAATTTTTTATGACATGCTATACTATGATGTTTTTTCATGATTTTTGATTACATACTGTACTATGATGTTTTTTCATAATTTTTTATGACATACTGTGCTATGATGTTTTTTCATGAATTTTGACGACATACTATACTATGACGTTTTTTCATGATTTTGGACGACATACTATACTATGATGTTTTTCATGATTTTTGAGGACATACTAAACTTTGATGTTGTTTTATGACTTTAATCACTTACTCACATAATCACAAATTTTATGACATTTTAATGAAGTACTATCCTATGACATTTTTATGACATTTTAATGAAGTACTATCCTATGACATTTTTATGACATTTTAATGACATACTATACTATGACATGTTTCATGACATTTTACTTTTTTACACTTACATTTTACAGTATTTTTTTTTTCACAGTACACCATGACATTTTTTCTTCATGAAACTCAATGGCATAGTATACCATGACAGTTTTGATGACATTATGACAATAGCATACTACACTATATTTTTCATGACATTTTAATGGCATACTATACTATGACATTTGATGTTTTACGAGCATACCATACCATGACATATTTAATCACATTTTAATAGCATACTATAGTATTACATTTTAAATGACATTTTAATTCCAATCCATACTTAGACATTTTTAATGACATTTTAATGGCATAACATAGTATGACATTTTTATGACAATTTGATCGCATTCTATACTATGACATTTAAATGGCATATTACACTATAACATTTTGACTTTTACAGCTTTTGATAGTCCAGTTTTGGTTCAACAAATAAGAAGTACAAAACTCAGTGTTTGTTTCTTTCTCATCTAAACAGAACATGAAAATTTCACTTGTTACAGAAAATATTTTGAATGCACAATTAGAGTCAGGTGATTCACCATCAGTTATAGAGAGTCCTATCTCACACATCATTCCATATTGTCTCCCCTTCATTCCTTTTTACCAGAACCCTGAGAGCAAATAACTATGTTTAACAAACCATGAAATTGTTCCGACAAGACCTGAGAGGAAGGAAAAGAACAGAGCGAGGGGGGAACAGGAGTTTAAATTTAAGTCTTAATTTGAAGGGCCTCATTCCAAAAAATGAGACGTTCAGTCGCTGAAATAATATAACAAAACAACTGCAGGCATGAGATGTCCAACTCACTGAACTGTTTCTTTTTAAAAGTTCTTCAATAACTTAAATCTTTTCCTTGTCAGATAGTGACACTTCAGGTGAGATGTCTCTGCCTTTGTTTTGAGCTCAGCGTGATATGACATTGTTGTCCCAGAATACATCTGAGGGATTTTGAAGCAAAGTCTTTGATTTCATCCAAAGGTGGTGGTAGGTGGGTTTAGGATAGAGGATAAGGAGACTGAACCTGTCACTTCTCTTCTCTTTGTCAGCGGTGAAGACAAAGAAAAGCTGGCTTGTATCTTTATTATCTGCTGTTTGTGCTCTGGCTTTTTCCTTTCCTCCTGTCAGATATGTTGTTTGTTACAGAAAATCTTCTTCTTCTTCTTCTTCTTCTCCTTCTTCTCCTTCTTCTTATAAAAGAACATTCGGTTATCTCATGTGTTTATCTGTAGCACCTTCACCATGCAGTATATGTTCATTTTTCTCTCATGCTGTGTTGTGTAAGAGTACCAGTTGAAGTGTATCAGTGTCAGAGCCTTTTCACACCTGAAAGTCTGAACCAAGGTTCACATTTTTGTATCAGTGTATACATTTGATCTGGTTAGTTATAGTTTCACGTTACAATTATGTGAGTACACTAAAGAACTCTACAGGAAATACCCATCGTCAATACCTACATGACCTGCGTCTCCCTGTGCTTGACATTGATTGGTTTGTAGACGGGCTCTTCGATCCTCTGGTCTCTCATCCTCTCAGAAAATAATTGAAACGTGTTGAAGTTCTTGTGAATTTTGCCAGTTGACTCTTTATTAAGTGGTCTCCTCCTCTTCATGGCTCATTTTGTTGTGTTATGTTGTTCATGGACAAACTGAAATCTACGTGGTACATTTATTTACCACCATTTGACAACTTGACTTACCTGCTCTGAGCATTGACTTGGCTTTCGTGACGTCACCCATTGGTTTGTGTGCTCCCGAGGACACTCTCGGCAGCCTGTCACTCAAAGTGGCGTGTTAATTTCTACTGTCAAGTTGGGCATTTTAACATAGTGGTCTATGGGGATTGACTGGCTTCTGGAGCCAGCCCCAAGTGGCTGTTCAATGAACTGCAGCTGTTCCAAAATTCCTTAGGGCTTCATTTTTCAGTCTCGGAGGTTGCCGTTTGCTTTGAGTGCAGCCACGATCACTCATTCTGTCGCTAAACCCCAAACACATACTATACACTGAGGTGCTTCACTACTCTTAACACTTGACCATAGCCTGCTAAACCTCCTGTAATTGGTCTGAAACATCCAGAAAAAAATGTTTTCACACCAAAAACGAAATGAACCATGGTTTAGTTAGACCTGGACCAAGACCACCTCTTTTCATTGGACCAAGGTTCATGTGTTTGGTCTGGACAGTTGTGGCGGGAGGTTTCACACCTGTAATTTTGGTTTGGCCCGAACCGAAAAGTCCAGAACTTTGGACCAAACTCTGAATGTAAGCATTGACAGAAGTTGAGATGAAAGAGAAATTGCTGAAAACAGTCAAAGTATTAGTTGCTGTGTGAGCACCAAAGGCAGTTAAGGGCTCATTTATGAGAAGAAAGGAGTTTAAGCGTTCATTGTGTAACTGGTGAAAGCAGATGAAGTGCCAATTAAAGTGCAGTCAGCACTGGGGATTTCCGTTGAGGAGGAAGCTCTGAAAGTCGTTGAGTTGTATGTTGAGTAAGATATGAAAGCAGGTGAACTATCAGTTAAGTTTTAGTTTTAGATGATCACAGATGAAACAGTTAACATTTTTGGTTAAAGTGGAATCTATGAAACAGTTTAAGGGTCTGAACTGTGAGCAGTTGAGGTAAAGCTAGTTCGTATTTGTATTGCTTATCCCTTTCTGGCATTTCCTTTCCTAATATCAGACATGTTGTAAGTCGTAGTAAGTAAGTAAGTTGTAAGAAAATTTATGTTTTTTTTGGAGTAATGACTGGCTTTTGCCAAAGTGCCTGTACCAAGCTAAAAACATTAGATTCAGCATGTCAGAGGATATAATCGTGCCTTATGTCTATCAGAGAGGAAAAGTTACATGTCAGTGTTCTCTTCTCCACACCTTGCTTATCTTGGAGAAATGATCCCAATGAGTGGCCAGAAATGATTAGGATTAGGGATTAGCGAGAACACCATTATCTGTATCTGTGTCCATAACTGTTCAACCAACTAGATTATCTGTATTCATATCTGTGCTCGGAATGGGCGGGCTTTAGGATGGAAGTGGGTGAAGTTTAAATCTAAAGTGGGTGGGACCTAAACAGAAGTTGTTATTTTAAGCCTGATACTGATAGTTTGATCAGAAGTTGCTATAGTTATTGTTCATTAGAAAACTGTTTACAGAACAAACTCAGAATTGAGCTCCATTTGGTTTTACGGATCAGATCATGACACATTTTACTCGTACGATACTTGTCCTCGTCAGAAGTACATTATTTGTACCAGATATCGTTCATCCGAGTCTTTGGCTCAACTCTAGGTAAGATTATTTATTGTAACAAAGATCAAAACCAGACATTACAAAGCTTTGTTGGCTTCAGCCTCTACAGTCTGTCAGGCCAAATTAGGAACTGTAACTAATGTAATAGCCTCAACTTTATGGAAGTTACATCCCCAATGTAATATCAACTTTTGTCTTCTTAAAGGTTCAGTTTTTCTGCTTTCAGTTTATAAAAACTTGGTTCTGTTTTTGTTACCCTGTTAGTGGTGCATTCAACCACACAGCAGCTTTTAGGCATTTCTCTGTTGTTTGCTAGCAGACGTGACAGAAAGGCACCTTCATGCAAAACAAAGTCAATGCAGAGCGATGAATTGTTTTCCCCTCTGGTGTGAGCGCGACTTAATTGCACTCTGTCATTGTACCTCTGCTGTCATCAGCCTGTAAATCTTAGTTAACATTTTCACAGAGTGTGATCTCATTTGACCTAACAGAAGGGTAAGGTGAATACGTAATATATCACATTTATTTGAACACACGCACACACACACACACATACACACACTGCTTTGCTGTTTTCTCTGTCTGGCTTGAAAATAACATTTTATTGTCATTCCTTTGTCCTCGATCACTGGGCAGCTGAAAATGTGAGTTAAGTGGAGTCGAAAATGTTTTGAAATGAAGTAATATTTGAACCAGATCTCCATGACGTGCCGGTTATTCCCTGTAAAACTGCAGCCGTTTGGGGCAGCTGGAGGACGACTGTGGCAGAGAGATAGTGATGGCTCTTCCCCCTCTGCTACACATCGACGGAAGGTCTTGCCAAGTCAGACAGCAGCCCCCACATGTCTGTTTCTGCTGCCCTGCTCAGCTTGTCAGGGAATGTGGGAGCAGCAAAGGCAAAAAAAACCCAAAAAAAACATGAGAGTGGTGGGATTATCTGTAGTGTTTGTCCTTCACTAGCAGCCTCAGGTGCATTTAAATGGACAGTGATCCTCCCATTTATGTCTCCAGGCAAGCTTAAATTGTGCCCTTCACTTCTGCCCTTCTTTTCATTATCAGAATATTCCTGCACTGTAGCAGAGCGCCGCGGGCCTCAACTACATTTACACTTAGTATTTAAACTCACACACCTTTGCAACAGTCCTTTTTTAAAGTGACGGTAAGATTAATGCCACCAGATCCATGACATTTAAGTACCATTTTTTGAAATTACTATTAAATGTCAATCCTGTCAATAATGCATGCTGACTCTATTTAAGGCAAATGAAAAATCACTTGAAGCTATCAGGGCGAAATTAGGATTCAAACGACAGCGGGTAGAGTCGAATCATTTGGGGAGGACGGTATTAAATCTTGCTTTGTTGGCCTGACACCGTGAGAGAGGTGCAATGGCTAAACCCCATTAGTAATTTTCTGCTTGCGACTGCTGGAACTTTCCACAACCCTGAGACATCCCCCTCCAATTAAATCCGTAATGAACTTCCTGGAAGCAAACACCGAAACAAATGTAAGCAGCAAACGAATCTAGTTTCTTTCCCTTCTTTTGTGACTCACTGCAGGTTGTTTGTTTCGAACATACTGTAACAACCTGCTACACAAAATCAAATAATCAAATGTAGTGGAAAACGAATACAACAAAAAGCTGCACATTCAGGTTTGTTTAAGATCTGTAAATACTCCTACAGCGCCTGTTCCTAACTTGCATGTTGGGAACCAGCTGATTTCTTGGCCTGTGGTGTTGCTGCTTGCAACTTTCTCGAGAACCGCTCATACAAACAACTTGACACTGTGCTTCATGAGCCACACACCTGGGCCCCACACAGCTATACATTTATTATGATGTTTAGATATGAAAAATATTGAATGATGTCACTGTTCTGACTCATTGTACTCTAAGTAATGTACAAAATGCCCCCAAAAGCACTTAAAAATATGCAACTCAATGATATACTACTTACTTATGGATTTATTAATTTCCAGGCATATTTGTCGCATGCATAGGGGAGACCGGGGATGGTTGTAACAAAGGGATAGTTGTAACACTCTCAGTTTGGCCAATTAGAAACGAGCTGTGGTGACATCATCAACATAGTCCATACCCATTTACAGTTGGAGCTCACTGGTGAAGCCGCATGTCTCTGAGTCCAAATTTGTCTGTTCTAGAGCCAAAAAACAGTTTTTCAGGTGAGAAACCAAACATTTTCATCACAGTTGTTTTTTGCATAGTGTCCATTGTGTTGTATGTACAATTGTTTCACTTACATAGGTTCAAGTAGTAGTTTCTCTAGTTTAATTTGATGTGTTTCATTAGTGCTAGCTTTGAAGCTAAATGCTAAAAACTGTTAGCTCTTTCATGGCTGCTAGGCATGGGGAGGGTTGTAACAGTTCTTAAAAAGTGTGGATTTTGGGCCCACGAATCCTGCACCCCAGGCAAGGACATCTACATTTGCCACAACTGCCAATCAGATTAAAAATAGGCTATAGGTATTATGCCTTAGTTTGCTCAGATAATAGTTACTCTTCGAAAGTGTTTCTTGTTCAACTGTTCAAATGCTGTTCAAACATCAACCTTTTTTGTATTTATGTTATACATTTCTATTAATTTTAATATTACAATTATTGTATCCTTACAAGTTTATTGTTCCTTCTTTATTATTCATTGAAGTGCTTTAATACATTTAGCCTATTGTGAATCTTTTTTAAGCACAATAATTTAATTGTTACATCTATCCCCAGCTAGTGTTACAACTTACCCCGGTACTGGGGTACGTTGTAACAATATACCTCTTTGTATTTGACATTAATTTCCATAATCTGTGATGGTGTAGTAGAGGTCAAAGTGTGTGTTATTTATAGCAGACAAATATGGGTACCACGTATCAAAATCTAAGAGCTCTAACAAAAAAACCCACTGAGTTACACTTGCTCAAACAAAAAGTGTTAAAATCATCCCCGGTCTCCCCTACACTTTGACATAACCGACGTTGTTATAATAGAGCAGGGATTTAATTAGCTGAGGTATTTTGCCAGTGGTAACGTTATTAATGTTCTAAGTTATTGTGGCAAAGAAACGCACGCCCAAGTTGCAGCTATCTGCGGTCAGAAACACCAGTGAAATACACTTACGCCTCGTTTCCACTTGTACGGAGTCAAGGCAACCGGAAGTCTATTTATTCCTATGGGTATAGTCGTGATATCTGCTACAGATCTCCTCCCATCTGTAATATTTCGATCTAGAATTTGTTATTTCCTTCAGTTCAGTTTCCTGTGTTGATTGTCAAGTGAGTTTGTATAATTAAAAAGAACCTGTTATCTAACTAAGCCCAAAAAGTAAGGACATTTGTGTTTGGTAGATTATTTCTTTGTTGTAACAATGCTTCTTGGCAATAAATCTAATAAATCTAAATAGTGCCACATTTGTAAGGAACATGAATTTGTGGGATGAGCAGCAGAGCTGGGGCGTACCAGAAGCTCAAAACAAGATTCAATAGCAACAGCAAATAAAAGCTGTTTGGCATTGCCAGAGAAGATTTGGCAAATTTTTCATGGGCGCAACCCACATACTCAACTCTGCTGCTCATCCCACAAATGCATGTTCCTTACAAATGTGGCACCATTTAAAAGAGAAATAAACAGGCTTTCCAATGGTATAAGATTTATTGCCGAAAAGCATTTTTTACAACAAAGAAATAATCTACCAAACACAAATTTCCTTACTTTTTGTGCTTAGTTTAGTTTTAACCCATTGTGAATCTGAGGAACGTTACTCTGCTTATACATTATACACAGTTGGATTGGGTTTATGACTCGTTCAGCCGTTCGTACGTCTTTTTAATTAAATATTTAACAAAACATGCCACGTACCTGGCAGGTCCTGTTTTTGTCCCGGTAATGTTCTAAGCACATATTTCAAACTACATGATGCCTAAAACTGGACAAAATTAGCCTCTCCCCCATGACTACAGGTGGTTTCTATCAGGTTTCTATCCACTGTAAAGAAATGCACTTCCTTCCATTGGACACTAGAGGCCTCATCCGTATATTTACTCAAGTGCTGCTCGGGCCACATTTTCCTGACCGAACCTGACCCGAGCCCGGCAGAGTTATAACCGAGGCTGGCCCCGACAGACTTTCTGACTTTCTGAGCCTGTTGCAGTTTGTTACCTGACATAGTTATTGTTATCATGGTTACAGCTTGTCTGTTTACCGTGATCACACATGGGTAGTGTGTAAATGACCATCAAAAGGCCACTGTTACGCACAGTCAAACAAGCTGCACACACACTCAACTGGAGCAGAGTCGGTGTTGCATTCAGGCGTTGTCAGGTAAATAGCAAATTCCAGCATCTGAATAGATCAAAGCACAACAGCAAAATTTCTCATTTGTTATCCGAATCCGCCCCGACATGCTGGGCTCGGGTCAGGTATCCACACTCTGATATTTACGATAACCAGTCACACATGTAAGTGGAAACGAGGTGTTATCAAGACATGCTCGACTCTCGTAGTCCTGAAGCCCCGCCTCCCAGCTGCACAGAGCGCTGTTCACCTGTTTATTCAGTTTGTTAATATTAATACATTGTGTGTGCAGACTGCACCATATTCTACATTGTGCATCCTTTAGCCTCAGCAACACAGCGGCCAAGTGTCTGGTTGTTTAGATGAAAGGTTCTCGAGGTATGTGAAGGACACACTGACATACAGAGAGAAATTCCTGGCTTTATAGTGAGAAGTAAACAAACAGGGCAAACGAAAAAAAAAAACACACTGAACGACTGGGATTGTTTTAAATGTACAAAGTTGCACAGGTCTTTTTATCAGTATTTGAAAATATTCAACAGTGAAAGTTAAATCAAACAGTAAGAATAAGTAATAACAATAATTAATATCAGCAATAACTAGACTTAAAGTCAGAACTTTTTTTTAGTTTTTTTTTTTGTTTTGTTTTTGTTTTTTACTGAAACACCTGAGGGAAGCAAATCAAAAGAGAACCCAGAAAAAGTAACCACTGAAGTTTAGAAATAAAAAAAAAGAAAAGAAAGAAAGAAAAGATCACAAAATAAAATAAAGACAAGCTCATACAGGGGTCGGTCACTCGCTTCATCTGTATGTACAGCACATTCGCTCCACAAACTGTGCAGGACAGCAGTGATGAAAAGAACAGTGATGGAAATGAAAACTCGTCTCTGCTCTCGCGCTCACAGCCTTTAGCATCGGTATTGGCAGCCGTATGGATTCACAAGTAAAGGCAGGGTGAAGCAGAAGAACTACAACAGAAACAGGAAAACCCATTTGGAGCTGGCTAGCAAATGTGTTCTTTTTTTCCTTTTATGCATTACAGCCACAGAACAGACAGTACTCCATACTCTGCTTTGAAAGGCTGAGAGGACTGAGAAAGCTTTGTCCTGTTCACAAAGTAACCCAAGCATACAGTGGAAACTCAACCCAACATCGTCTTTAAAAAGAAATGGTCCCTGGATGCATAAGACACTGCCACTTTCCTGACACCTCCGAACTTTTAAGAAATTCATTCAAGCTTGTTTCAGTAGGAAACATGACATCAACATTAGTTTGGAGGTGGATTCGAGAATCACATTTCATGTTTGTCTGTACATTATCAATATTCATTACAATTCAATCCTTACTGTTAATTTCACTTTCTGTCAAATCTCACCATAAACACGTTACTGTAAAAGAGGGAAAAATAGAAATGCAAAGAAACCTTTGGTCAAAGAGTGTACTCACAAAGGAAAAGATGCAATGACGAGATAAAAGGAAATCATTCATCACTAAAGATTAACGAAACAACGAACTCAAAGAGCAAAACTCAAGTGGTTTTCTATACGTTTCTCTCTCTTTCTAACAATATGGCCCATGGTTCAACCCTCCTCCCATTACATTTGGGTCTGCAAGTTATACTGGTTTCCTCACAGAGGAAAGAAGGAAAGAAAAAGGTGCTCTTTTCATGAAAGTCATGTTTGTCTTGATTGTCCACAAAAAAGAAGTGCCAGCAGGAAGTAACCCTGGCGAAAGGATATACAATCACAGCGTAAAACGACAACATCCTTTACTGGAAAGGAATTGAGAGTCCATGACACGCTCCTGAAAAGACTCTGAACCTGCATTGAATCTGTGTTTGCAATATTTGTGTGACTCTGTGTGTGCACATGAGCTGTGCAGATGTGTCTGTAACTGTCTCAGTCCTCAGGGTGGTGTTCAGTCTTATTCAGCGACTGTCTTGTCCTGTGTTGCTTCGTCCTGCAGGCAGCTGTTGCGGATGACGGGCAGCGGGTGGGCCTCTGTGTTGAAAACCCAGTCCTCTAGAGGGAGGAGGTCGTCGTCAGAGAAGAGCAGGTACAGATACCTGAGCACACAGGAAACACATCCATTTAATTTAATCACAATATCAGCTCATTAAATATTTACATCTGCTTTCTGTAGTTCCAACAAATTCTCTCAAGCGGATCACGTCACACCAGTTTCATTCACATATCAATAATTTAAATTTAACAAATTAATAATTTTTAATTGGGACCTTCAGTGTTTGGGTCAAATCACCTGTGAATACTAATCAGTGAATCTACAGCTGATATTTCAATGTGTAAAAATAGGTAAAAGTACTTTTATTTATTTTAAATTTTAAATTTTACTAAAGTAAAAGTACAAAATATTAGCATTGAAATCTACTTTATGTCAAGTATTATTCAAAAGGGCCTATTTCAGAATGATTTCTTATTTATAATAATTTTTTGGAATAATAATAATACATTTTATTTGAAAAGCGCCTTTCAAAACACTCAAGGTCACTGTACAATAGTAAATGAAGTAATTAATAACAACAACACAGAAGAAACAACACAGGAATACTATACTATGACTTTTACATGATTTTTTTTGTGGCATATAATACTCTCACTTTTTAAATGATTTTTTATGGGACTTAACTTAATGACTTTTTTCAAGTAAATACTATATTCTGATTTTTTGATGGCATACTATACTAAGACTTTAAAAAAAATGTATGGCTTACTTAAATGTAATGATTTTTAATGGGATAATATGACTTTGACATTTTTTTAATAACATACCAAATTATGAATCTTTTATGGCAAATTCTACTAGGACATGTTTATGAAACTTTTTCTGTTTTAGGATGACAGTATACCATGACTTCATGACATTTTTTATGACATACTATATTCTGCTACTGTTTGTGACATACTCTGCTATAACATTTTTATGATTTTTTTTTTTAAATAATATACTAAGATACAAACTTTTGACTTTTAGGATGTACTATATTCTGTTTTTCTTTATGGCAAAAATTTTCATGTTAACACATATTAATGAATTTCTGCGTTTTTTATGGCATACTATAGTATGACTTTTGAAAAGGTCTTTATAGTATACTATACTGTGACTTTTTTTAGAGGATACTATGACTTTTACAGTTTTATGACTATACTCTGTAATGTGTTATCACATACTACACTATGACTTTTTATGATGTGTTTTTCTTTTTAAAGGATTACTACTCTGACCTTTTAATAAAAATGTTTTATGGCATACTATACTTTTCAAGTTTTTCATGAGAAAGTATACTGTGACATTTTCATTATTTTTTTGAATAACTTTACTGTTGCTTTTTGGTGAAACTTTCATTGCATACTATACTACAATTTTTTGATGTTTGTTTTGTAGGATATAATGACTGACTTTTTTATGGCATACTTTACTGTGACTTTTATGATTTTTTTATGGGATACTGTGACTTTATGAAATGACCATGATACATACATTCTGTATTTTTTTATATGACTTTTAATAATAATTTTTTTTTTTTTAAGGAAGACTACACTGACTTTTTTATGAAAATGTTTTAAGGCATACTATACTATGACCTTTTGACATTCTTTATGATATACTAGATTCTGAATTTTTTTTAAGGCATGGCATACCATACTATGACTTTTTAATTAAAAATTGTAAGGCATTTTTTTACTATGACGTTTTAATAAAAAAAAGGAATATGGTACTATTTTTTGAATGAATTCTTTATATGGCATAATATACTATGACATTTTATGACATTACTCTGAAGTTTTTTATGGAGCAATATACTATGACTTTTTTATGAAAATATTTCATGGCATACTCTGCTATGACATTTTAATTTTCTATGGCAGACTACACTATGACTTTTTTTAAGACTGTTTTTTTTAATGAAAGTTGGCTAGACTAGTTTTTTAATGTTTTTTCTTGTAGCATACAATACTTTGGCTCTTTTATGCCATTTTCCCCCCTGAATCCTAATTAGGGTACCAACATGTGATTGAAAGCCGCACAGAAAAGGTGCACACATAAAACAAAATCCATGAGGCAGATTATCTCTGAAAATAAAAATCACGTAGCTCTGCCCCCTGTTGGTGCTTCTAATGGCATTTGCAAGTATCGACTGCATGTGAATGAAAAACACAAATGAGAATTCTCTAACGCAGCCGTCAATCATGTCAGTCGCTGCTCGTGAACTGTGGTTAAACTGTCAACCTAGGCAGCGCTGATAAAAATATGATTCAAGATTCTGTTACTGCATTGCCTATTTCTCAGTGACCAACTGTTGCTTTAAAATGCACTGTAATCACTAACTTTAGCTAATAGCACTAGCTTTGATGAGAAACAGAATTCCTGTAACAGTCACAAGGTGCCACTTGTTGCCATGCAACCAGTAGCTTTCTACAAGTCACCACTCTGAACCTGACAGATGCTTGTGATGGGGGCGCAGTGTGACGTAGTCACCGAGTGATGTATAATTATTAAAATACTACATGTAAGATATTGAGAATAAAAGTATTGAAATAGACTGAAGACAGTAAAAATATAATTCACATATTTCATATCACGCTCAGGCCCACAAAATGTTTGTGAGGGGCCGCACTTTGAGAGACTATGCTATAAACTGTTGTTCCAGTGGTACCTCAATCATCATTATTATTCATCATCATCAGACAGACTATTAATAATTATTTAGAGTGCTCATACTGAAACAGACTTCACAATTCAGAATAAATTAAAACAACATCAACAGGGAAACAGTGGCTCTAATGTTAATAAAAACAATTATAACATTCATCACTCTAACAATTTAACATGAAGTTTATAAATGCACTTTGATTGAAAGGCTTTGTGGACTGCTAATTTAAACGACTGATGTTTTTTTAAAAATGAGTGTGCACTGAAAGTAGGAACAGATGGACTGACACACACACTGTAGGTTTTGTTTTTTCATGACATCTTTTGGCATAAACAAAAATAAAGAATAATACCAGTCTTCTTCTTTAACCACAACATAGTCTCTGCACTGGCCACAGTTCGTAATCTTCCCCACAGACGACATGCAGGAATGCTTCCCATCTCAATCTAACATCACTAAATTATTCACGAGCAAAGATTTTTTGTCATGATTAGTCACTTCAGTTTGAAAGTGGATGCACATTAGAGATAGTGCAACACCGGGTGAGGCGGCAGCACAGTCTGGTGTTAAAAGTCGTCTGGTGACTGCTGACCTGGATATGATTCCTACTGCCCTGACTTAAGGGGGAAAAAAAGCCTCATCAGCGTCTACTAGCTGTGATACGACGTGGCACCCGGAATTTTTGTGAAGCCTTGTGACCCAACAATGAGGTGGGAGCTGAAGTTGAGGCGTCTAAATGCACATCATCTACTCGCCATCCAGTTTCTTTACAAGTGGAATGAAGAAAATCACATTCAAAGTGTGATTGTAATCAGCTCAGCGGAGAGTTTCTCATTTACAGAGCTTAAAAAGGGGCAGATGAATCTCCAGCATTCAAAATATTGGGCCCTATTATTACTTCTATATCTGAAATGGGCTGTGCATACAGATGCCGAAGGGGGATGTGGCGAGGGAACAGGACTTACTTGAGTGTCTCTGAGAGGAAGAAGCTCTGCTGCATGTTATCGTGGCTGGCTGCCGTGGTGTAAACATCACGGATCCCGGAGAAGCCAGACTCCACTCTGCAGTGTTGCTCCAGGGCCTGACAGGAGGCAGAGAGGGAGAGGGCGGGTTGAAATGTGTACACGCGTCTCCAAAAAACATTCTGCAGTTGCCAGCTTGATTGTACAAATTGAATCAATACTACTTCATTCATTTATTCATGTATATTTATTCACCCACTCCATCAGCCTTCACAGAGTGGCCTTTTGTCTGCCGCGCTGTGACAGGAACAATGATTGTACAAACTATACAGAGGAAAAGATATATTGTGGCGCATAAAGAGAAAATCCTTTACTCCGTAACAGCGTGTCCATGCACACCTAAAAAAAGACTAAGTGATGGAACATGTCGAGCCCTTCAGCCGGCTACACAACTGAAGCCCAAGCAATGCTAAATCTGACAAGGGCTAATGGAGAGTGGCTGAGCTAGCCAAGCGGATTAGCACATTATTACCCCTGCTACAAAGGGCTGGCTTATATGTGCTAATTAACAAAGACCCCGACGTGTTAATGCTTGATGTTCATGAAGAGAAGCCTTGTGCACCCGCTTTCAACCTTTGTGCCCGATAATTAAAGGCCCGTCAAACTCGTCAGCCTGATCTCTCCACTTCTGTGCGCACTAAATTAATGCTAAATATATCTCGCCAGCCCTCTACAGTTTACTACAGCTAATGTCCTGTCTATTGCCACATTAATAATGGTGCTCCCTACACAACCTTCACCTCCTGCTAGTGGGATTGCTTGATCTACAAGCTAATGTATAGTGCCACACAATATCAAGGAAGCTGGTGGAGGGTAATTGAGGGTGTTAAAGGGGCTTGACATAATAGGTGAATATAATTTATAAAATCAAAGTCCAAGCTACTCCTGAGAGAGAAATATAGTGTGTAAAATTGTACCATGCTGCATCTCCTACCTAAATATAACATGAAATTATTCTTTGTTCCAGAATGGACTGAATGTAAGACGGTATTTTTGTCCTTTTGTAACATCTGAAGAAGTGGGAGTTGTACTATATTTCAGGACTACACTCGTATCACAACAGCAGATTGTCTCTTTGAATGGAGTGAGTAACAGTCTCCATTTTACATGACACTAAGAGAGCAGGGCTACACACTAACTTCTTACATTGGTTGAACTGAACTGGAGTGCCTTTTTTACTGAGTTGCACCAGAACATTATTTAAGTGCCCCTGAAATTTTTCAACACGCCACATTTGTTTTTCACATTTTAAGTGTTGTCTCTAGCTAATTTCTTCGCAAGGGCAGTAAGGGTACACAGAAGTCACGGTTCTGTGTTTAAATTTTGTGTCTTAAAGCTGCTTGAAAGCAGCGTGGATAAGGACTTTAGCTCGTCCAACTGATAGCCACATATGGCAGATGCCGTCAGTTGCAGCTGATTGGGAAGCCGCAGGCACGCCTTCAGCACCGCTGTTTCATTTGCGCTCGCCATAGTGTGACCGACTAGCATGCCAATCCACTTGTTCTGCTAACCTCAGCATATATTATGAACAGTGTAGATCTATGCCGAAAAGTTTCTGGGTGGAGCTTGCGCTTGGGAACATGAACTGCTCCAACACTTTGTGCATCAGTGTAATAAATCTTGGTGACAGATTTTTTAGGTCACCAGGGTCAGAACTCAACACCTGCCAAGTGCCAAATGTGGGTAGATTTTCTGTTTGGCGCGTCAATCTCAGAAGGCTATCGGCCACACTGGCGGGTAAATGTTTGTACCAAAACAATCAAGTTGTAAAAAACTATGCTCAGAGTCTCTACCGCGTTTTGGTGTTACTTACAGTCTCTCTACTTCTGTCCTCGTCTGTCTATCTGTCACAGATAGGGGATGGCTGATCAATGCCAAAATATCGATACTATGTTTATCGTAAATACTATGTTTTCATGTTAAGATCGATCCTTTTGTCAATAGAATTGATACCAGAAAGGAGATAATCTTTCTCTTCTGCATTGTACCCATTTGTATTTCAAGAGTAAAACTGTCTGTGTTCCGTTGTCGTGAACACATCTAGTGCTACTGCTTTTGTGTTGTCTGCACCTTAAACAACATATGCGTTACACACGTGGAGCACATTGCAGCATGCACCCTGACTAGTTTAATGTAACAAATAATAGCAGTGATGAATTAATGAAAGAGGGGAGAAAATCACAGAAAAGAGAATTTGGAGCTGCAACTGAAAAGAAAGAAGGGTGGATGTAAATGCCTCAGCATCCACACCTCTGACACAGAGAGAGTTCACTGGCAGAGTCTGTTCAGAGGCTCAGACAATAAATATCCAGGTATACAGCAGTGAAAAATAATATTTTAATAATATTTTAATTTAACATTGCTGAATCAACATTGCTTTGTACGGCAAAGCTTGTTGGTAATGACCATGGTGCATTCATGTGCACCTTAGAAATTCAGTAATCTGTACTGGAATGGCCATGAAGGTTGTTCGAAACAGGAGAGTTTCTGTCGTTATCTTGTTCAATTGTTAAAAATCAAATCAAGTAGTTGCTAGCAAACATCATAATTCTTGTTCAACAGGTCCCCAAGTACCTCTGTGATCATTTTCAAGCTGTTTTACTGCAGCATTTTTAAATAATTAAATACTAAAGGTATACCCATGGTATGCATACATTTTGTACATTTTGAAAAATAGGCATGCTGCCAGTCAGCTGCTCGCTATGTTATTTTGGCCAGAAGTAAATATGCTTGGCTGGTGGATTTTTTTTTCATGTACCAGTTCCCTTGGCCGGTAAGTCAAAAAGTTAATTTCAGGCACCGCGAGCAACCAGTCTGGAGCTCTGTAGAGTGTTGGATTATGGGTTGATTGTAGCTTAATGTTGCTCAGCTAGCAATTTTCCTCAAGTCTGTTTATAGTGTGTCGCTTGTATTTCAGTTCAATTCGTCTAGACCAAGGAATCATCGTTTTCTTTTGCATGTACGCGCTTTTAGAGAGCACTGGACTTTTAATTCTTTAAAAGAGTAAGACATTGCAATTGGAAAATGAAAAAACACTAAAATATCCAAAGTTACATTTTTATGTTTGTGCGTGTGGGGACAAGCTAAGCCAGGAAATAATTACTTAAGTATGAAACAGGACTAAAACTGGACCTTGTATTTTCTAAATTGCTGGAAAAATTCACCCAAGATGCTGTTCGTCTGAAGAGAAGATAGTCCTCATCACTGAAGACTTTGCTCTCACAAAAACGAAACATGAAATACCTCCACTAAAAAAGAAAAGTGTCTCTATCAGTCACATCCTCTCCTGTCAGGTTGCTGAAGTGGTCAGAGTGATTTTCTCCGACTGTTATCATTCTTCAGACTGTTTGAGCTCCTCATCATTACATTTTGTAATATTGGTAGTTCTTGGCTGCTTGACAGGTAATTTGTTCTGTTACAGTTACTGCAGTAAAAATGTCATTAGGCAGCAGGTAGGTAAGTTTGACACTTTAAACAAGCCACTGCAAACTCCTGAAGGGGCTTTCTAAACACTTTTAGACCACGTTAACTTGACTCTAAGGACCGGGTTATGTATCAAAAGGACTCTCACAAGTCAAAAGTGTTTATAGCTGTTTCAAACAGCCACACTGGAATGCTGACTGAAAAGCGGGCAGCCATAAAGAGACGCAATAATGGCTTAATATGAGGATAACAGCTGACTTTTCCAGACAGTTTTGCACTCGTTGTTCACATGAAAAGTGACAGACATGAAAAGTGACAGACATAGGTGTGTGAAGAATAAAAAAGGAGCTTGAGAGAGAAGTTAAACCCTTGACCTCTTTCTCACCTCCTCCACATAGCTGACAAATCATAGCATGAAGTGGGTGTGAATGTCAGATCATCAGACACAGCCCACCCTGATGCGACTGGCAGGGGGTTTCTGAAGCTATTCGGCCAACTGACAAATAGTAATGGTGAGGCATACTGACAGCAGAATCCTGCACTCGTCTGATTTTCAAGACCCCTTCCTGCCCCAACACTATGACGTGCAATACCGCACCTTGCAGCAGACAGCAGAATAGTTATGCTACCCAACATGTCAACACAAGATCCACAGCCCAACCTGAAACTGCAAAAATCCTGTAATAAACGTGCTGTTCAAATGATCATTTTGGGACATTTCATACATGTGAAATTATGTTTTTTAAACTTTATTTTAAATCAAAGGTAACTTAGGAAATACAATTTATTAATAAAATTGAGACAAAATACTACCTGCGAATCACGTTTTTTGCAGTTCATTTGGTGGGTACCTGCGGATACCTGATCAGATGCAGGACTCTGACTGGCAGCTTAAGGGTGCTGTCAGACCTAGAGTTGTCTTGCTTTGGTCCAAATCAGGGACTAATTTTGTTACCAAGTTGCATAATTGCCTAGAGTTGGTTCATGTTGTCACGGCAGCATTTACAAGCAGACCAGATAAAATGCCTTGCGTGAGAAAGCTGCTCTTGATTGGTCAGAATTTCCATGCGGGAACAAACCAGGAAGTAAACCAAACGTTGAAGAAGAGTACACTTGCAAGATAAATGTGACACTTTCTAATGTCACAATGGAGGGACAACTACACAGGTTGATTTTAGCGCTGCTCATCGTGGACTATATTGCTGTCATTGTTCATTTTAGTCAAACCATACAGTTTGAAAACGAGGCACGGCTCCAACTAGAAAACAATGTTTTGATGCATTGGATGTGCTGAATGTGCATATTAAGGCAGTACAGGAGGAGGTGCACATTAATAATCCTCCAGGACTGTAACATGCTCATGTTTAACCCAAACATGGAAGACATTCTCACCACAAACGAACCACACCAGAGTTCATTTGTAACCTGACCAAGACCACGTCTTCAAGAACGTCTCAGTCTGTCTTTTTTTGGTGCGCATCCGAGTGCAATTGCTGTGTTCACACCTGCCCAAACCGACTGCACATACTGTAGGGGGCAAACGAACTTGAGTTAAACTGAACCGAACCAAACAGAGCAGGTGTGAAAGTGTTCCAAGACACGCCGTGAATGGGCTTGAAGTAACTCGCTAAGTTAGCAACTTTAAGGCTAAAAACAAAGCTAGAATTAAACACTCTCTGCAGTAGTCAGTGTTGGATCAGTACTATTCATTAAAAAAGATGATCTGATTTTCATATGTAAATGTCTAGTCCTGGAATACAGGAGTCCCACTTTATCAAATTCAGTTTCCAAATTCACTTTCCAAAAACTAAAATTATACTCCTATATTCGGGCCAATACGGTATATGACAGGATAAACAAGAGAAGGAATTAGCATGGCTAAACAAGACAAATGTGTGGTGTCCTTTCTGCTTATATGAAATAACTTCATGTTTCACTTTCTCCAGCACAAAGTCTTAAGAGATGATGACTATCTCATCTGTAGACTGCGATAAAGCTTTGCCAACAGAACTAGTGTGATACAATTTTTATGTATAACTGATGAAAAAAACAACAACAGATAAATGCATTTTCAAAATCTCATCTTCCAAAAATTGATCTTAGAAAAGTACAGTGTGTATCTCACCTCAACAGCCTCCCATCCCCACTCTCTGTACTTGGGGTCATGTGTCAGTCTCCACATGTACATGTAGCTCTCAATGACTTCTGGTCGCAGGATGTAGTATCTGTCGCTCAGCCTGGTTGCTGTGGCTTCACCTCCGCCGTCAAACCTGAACGCCTCAGGTCCCAGTTTGGTTGCTGATTGAAACAAAAAAATAAAAACATTATTAGGGCATGTTTTCCAACAGATCTGCAATTAATTTCTAATTCTTATTATCAAAACTGAATGTTTTTCCCCTATTTTGCTGGTGAACAACATCACAGAGCAAAAAAAACCCGATTCAATTATTGTTCCTTTAATAAGAAATGGCTTGAAGTTTAACAATTAAGACCTCGCCAGCTGTCCAGATGGCCTGTGGGCTCCTCTTTTTCTCTCTTTCTCCTTATTCTTCCTCCTACTTCCATTATTTTTCTACCACAATTCAAGACTGCAGATTCTATTCAAGATACAGAACAAAGGAATCTATTCTTGCCAAGGTCAGGACAGGAGCATCGGCATAGCAACATCTCAGAAGTGGAAGTTGTATTATGGCATGCAAGATGAGTCTGACATTTCGTTTCTACCTACTGTGCTCGATTTGCTCAGACATTTTTTCCTCTCTGGCTTATCATCTGTGATTTTAGCCAACCAATGTGAAGCCACTTGGAAAATTGGGCTCTGTTGGAGGAGCTGGTTTTTTGAGGTCACTGTGGGTTTTACAGGTAGCAGCATCCGATTGGACCAGACAATCATCTTGAAATAACGAGTCAGTGTGACAGACAGCGGGTCCACTTGGTCAGGTAGTCCATTATAGTGTGTGTGAGTGAGCATGTTTAAGCAAGACAAGGGAAGTATTTACTCTTCTACACAAACCCAGAGACATAAATGTACATATATTATTGTGTAAAGTGGGAGCAAGTTGGGAAAAACAGTCTACAGACAAGGAGATACAGTAGGTGGGTCGGTGTCTTCAAGTCAGTTTAAGTAAATTTCATTTATACAGTTCAAATACACAATCTTGTCTCAGAGGGCTTCAACCCTTCTTTGCTTACATCCTCCATTCGGATGATAAAAAACCCCCAAAAGGATGAGAAATCTTAAGAAGAGCAACAGAGGAGGGATCCCTCTTACTGCGGCAATAAAGCCGTTGTGTAATAGACAGAGGCAGAGGCAGAAAAATCACAATATGAAGCTTTTCATCTACCGCAACCGCATAACCAAACTTTTATTTCAAATATGCATATTCAAGAGACAGACTTGTATTTCTAATTCCTTCTGTCATATGTTCATTGAACTATATGTTAGTAAAAATCGTCAATGTTTTTCAGATCTGATCCTGTTTTAGTTTGCTGTTGATGCTGTCTGTGAAAACCTGGTGCTCAAAACATCTGGCATGTTTAAAGTTGTCAAGTGTTCTCGTACGCAAACAAAAACTGTGTCTACATTCTGTTCTACTCACCAAAACACAATATGTGTATCCTTGAGTTTGAACAAAGGTTCAAGGCTCGCTCAGTGTGTGACGTGCACTTGTAGATAAAATATAGGCCTATATTAATGAAGGTTCATTAGTACGGTTTTGTATTTCTCTGTAATGTAGCACAGTGTTAACAATGTTACTGATACTATTCTTTCTCACACCTTGAACTCGAACCATTGTGTGGCCCCGCACGTGGGGCGACTAGTAGACTAATGGCCCTAAATGATGACTATTGGTTGACTAGGAAAACACTCAGTTGTGGGCAGCCCTAGATTTTGGATATCGTAATGTATTGCACTGCAGTAAAGTGATGTAATTTTCTGAACTTGCTAGACAGTTCTAGCTACTCTACTTTTTGTCTTCACCCACTTAGTCAGTATGTCCACATTACTTTTTATTTATCAAAATATCAGTGTACACATTTTGTGAAAGCAACAATAGTCAACCCTACTGTCTCAATATTGATATCAAGTTATTTCATCAACAATATTGTGATATTTTTCTCCATATTGCCCCAGTAATACTTCATTTACTGCCATTTAGATCAATAGAGGAGTGTGACACCTCTGCCTGGAATGTGAATTGCATCACCAGCATATGTGCACATTAAACGTCAGCCCAGCTTAATAGTTTGTTTTCGGATTTATTTTACCAGCTTTGGGAACTGAATGGAAACCTTTTCACCAACAAAATACATTAAGGTCTCAACTATGTTTTCTTTTTACCAACCTGTTTCCAGCCCCACCTGCCTCGCCTCGCCACACCAAGCAAAATCCAGTCTTACTGTGTTCTATTGATTCCCTGCTAAACACTAATGACTATGGATCAAATATTTATGTGTTGCCCAATATTTGAACAGTAGTTAGAATAAGAAGTGACAGCCCTAAGTGAAAGAGGCTGTCAGTCTCTCTAAAATTGCACCCTGCTCATACAGTCAGGTCCATAAATATTTGGACAATGATACAGTTGTCGTCATTTTGGCTCTGTACACCACCACAATGG